>NC_065537.1:44862856-45191606 GCF_932294415.1 Quercus robur
TCGGCTCCTATGGCGGCTCCGACTGGGAGCGCCACGTCACTCGCTCGGCTCACCGTCGCTCCGACTCCGGCCTCACCGTCCTCATCACCGGCGCTTCTGGCTTCGTCAGAACCCACGTCTCCATGGCCCTGAAGTGACAAGGCGACGGGGTTTTGGGTCTCGACAACTTCAATGGGTCTGTTCGCCGATCGGGGTGGGTGATGATGGTGGCTGGGTGTTCGGATTGAGTGGGTTTCGGCTTGAATGGGTCTGTTCGCCGATCAGGGTGAGTGATGATAATGATGATGGTTGGGTCTGTTCACCGATCGGGATAGTGATGATGACGCTGGTTGGGTCTGAGAGAGAGAGAGAGAGAGGCAATGAGTGAGAAAATAATAAAAAATGTAAAAGAATGAATATTTTATTAAATAAACGTGTAGAATAAAGAAATTGAAGTGAGTATTTTGTAAAAATGGATTTGCAAAATAGAAAAAGTTAATTTTTTTTTTTGTGCAAAATATATGGAAAATTTGATTCAACTGACGTAGATGCTCTAATGCGTCACTGTTTATAATATCCTGTGTTCCCACGTTACTGGAGCAGTCTCACTTGAAAATGCTTAAATTTTAAGAAAAAGTAACGTCAATTTTAATAAAAATCTCCATTGTAGATTTCTAAGAAATTGAAGGTCTTTAAAGAAGAATAAAAATAGAAGAAGAAGCAGTTGAGGCTTTTATGAATCTTTTGAAAAAAAAATTTCACCTGTTGTTGCAGATCAATCAAGCTGCTGCTTCTTCTCATTTCTCTTGTGCTACCTCATGAACTTCTTCTCCTTCTTTTGCTTCTAGCAAGTTCTTTCTCCCCCACTTTTATTTTTCTTTGTTTTATGATTTTATCCGGCTGTGAATCTTGTGGTCAGTTATGGGAAGTGAAAAAGGCAAGTCTTCAAGTTCACTTTTTACCCATCCAGGATGGTCATGTCACTCACGTGGCCTATAAATGGTGTATTTTTTATTCCCTTTAACTGTGTATTAGTACTAATCTTTAACTCAAAAAAAATAAAACAAAACAAAACAAGTACAATAGTGTATATATATATATATATATATATTATAATAAACTGGATATCAAAAAATAAATATATTATAATAAACTATATATATATATATATATTTTTTTTTGTAAACTATAAACTATATATTCTGTACATTAGTTAAATGGTATTAACTTTTTTTTTTAATATGATATACTTTTATTATTATTATTATTATAGAATTAACGGTAATTTCGAAACAGTATACCGGCATTGATCGATATCAAAATATATCATTTCACTGGCCATATCGATACAGTTTTTAGTACGAAATTGACTCCCTTAATTATAAGACTCTTGACAAAATTTTACTATAATGACGAGTAGTAGAATAATGTCACACTCTCTCATGTGACATTAATATGCATAGGTCTAACCATAAATTTAATAAGCGAAACTTATACTATATATACACTTAGAATAGATTAAAGTAGAATAATTCACGCTTATATATTCCGGTACGAAATTGACTCCCTTAATTATAAGACTCTTGACAAAAATTTACTATACTAACAAGTAGTAGAATAATGTCACACTCTCTCATGTGACATTAATAATGCATGAATCTAACCATAAATTTAATAAGCGAAACTTATACTATATATATACACTTAAGTTAGATTAAAGTAGAATAATTCATTAAATCTAACCATATCTTTATATTTTCACTTTTCAATATTATCCTTAAATCTTTTTTCCTTAACCAAACTGAAGATTCATTAAAGGAACACTTACAAAAGCTCGCCCAAAACTTGTCTTGCCTTTTTTGCAGTGTACAAACATTTTGGGACCATAAAGGAAGTAGACGTGGCAAAACGGGCGGGTCGGGTCGGGTTCGGGTCGGGTCAATCGGGTTTGCGGGTTAAACGGGTCACGGGTCAAAACGGGTCATTTTTAAAACGGGTCAATCGGGTTGCGGGTCAAACGGGTCGCGGGTTGAGTCGGGTCGTGAGTCGGGTCGAGTTGACCCGTATTTTTCAAACAATTTTTTTTTTTTTTTTTTGGAAATAGATGCAATCTGTCAATTGTTTATGAGTTCCTTAATTGTGATTAGATTCTCACTAGTGATATTGTTACCAATTACCACTAAACACTTGAATTGATACCCAAATTTGGTGCAACTCCTATTCCAGCTTTCTAGAAACTAATCTTGGTATAATCTTTAATCTATTTAAAGTAGGAAGAGAAAATAAAGGTGGCAAGTAAAAAATAACAAACTATAATGGAGTACATAACATATTAAGTAAAAAAGAATAACTAAATATTTTATAAAAATTACACCTCAATCTAAATCTACTCAACATTGGTAAACGTGGCAAAACGTGCGGGTCGGGTTCGGGTTCGGGTTCGGGTCGGGTTAATCGGGTCGCGGGTCAATCGGGTCGCGGGTCAAAACGGGTCACGGGTCAAAACGGGTCATTTTTAAACGGGTCAATCGGGTTACGGGTCAAACGGGTTGCAGGTCAAACGGGTCGGGTCAAACGGGTCTGACCCGTTTTGCCATGTCTAAAAGGAAGAGAGAGAGAAAGAATAAAAGTAAGGTAAATAATTGAAGTCGATAGCAAGTTGTTCAACTTTACTGTATTAATTTAGTATATAAGGAATTGTGCAAAGCATAGAGGAAAGTGTTACTTTCATCGCTGTCTCAGAAACAAGACCAGACCAGTGGCGGAGCCACTTTTATAAAAAATTTTTAAAAAATATCTTAAATAATTTGAAAGATTCATTAAAGGAACACTTACAAAAGTTCGCCCAAAACTTGTCTTGCCTTTTTTGCAGTGTACAAACATTTTGGGACCATAAAGGAAGAGAGAGAGAAAGAATAAAAGTAAAGTAAATAATTGAAGTCGATAGCAAGTTGTTCAACTTTACTGTATTAATTTAGTATATAAGGAATTGTGCAAAGCATAGAGGAAAGTGTTACTTTCATCGCTGTCTCAGAAACAAGACTAGACCAGTGGCAGAGCCACTTTTATAAATTTTTTTAAAAAAATATCTTAAATAATTTGAAAATTCTTAAATAATCTTGTCATTTTGGCCCATCCCAAATAATATACCTATATAAATTCTAAAAATAAATACAATTTTCATTTTTATAAAATACGAACCATAAATACATGTCAACAAATTACAATAATTATACATTTAGCATTTTTAAAATGAACATGGGTATTTTAATAACTACCTCAACAAATAAAAAAGAAAAAAAAATTCTAATTTTCATCCCAATGCATTTAAGGCTTACTTGTACATGGCAAAAAAAAATTGAAATGTCTAAAACTTTCTCTTCCACACGGCCACATAGTTGCGGCAGTCTTGCAGAACAGCAAAAAATAAAAATAAAAATAAAATAAAATTCTTTCTTACAGACTTACACAGGTAACTCTCTATCTCTCTCTCTCGCTCTCTCTGTCTCCGTTAAGGACTTGGGCATTGCATTCTTCTTTTTTTTCTTCTTTCAGTTCTTTCTCTTTACCTTCAGCCTTCTTCAGTCCTTCTTGCCACTGCACTGTCTTTGCCCTCTTCATCTTTCTTTTTTTATCTTTTTTTTTTTTTTTTAATATATCTTTGCTTTTCATCCCTCTTTTTAAAAGTAAAACCTTTGTCTCTTTGTTTAACACTGTGTTTGGTTGGGGTGATTTTAGGGAGGATGGAAAACATAGGGAGGAAAAATAGGTGGAAAATAGTATTTTTCATTGTTTGGCAAAAGAATGAAAACACTAAGGATGGAAAACCCGAGAGAAAATTTTCTCTCTTGAGCCCACAAATCTCATCCTCCCAAATCAGGAGGAAAATTGTGGGGAGAAAAGTAGACTTATGGCATTTTTACACAAATGCCCTCTAGAATCAAGTTAAAAAAAATAAAAAATAAAAATAAAGAGAGAGAGAGAGAGAGAGAGAGAGAGAGAGAGAGAGCTAAAGAATGAGAGTTGCGCCTAGAGAATGAAGCCTGCAACGTTCTCGAACTTGAATGAGGGAGACAAAGCAAATATAAGAAGGGGGGGATAGAGATAAGGACAATATGTGGAGGAGAAAAACAAGAAAGAAAAAAGAAAAAAAAAAAAAAAGAAGAAAAACGTATGGATGAGTTACAAGGTTGAGAAAGGAGAAATAATATAAAGAATAAAAAATTCTTGAAAAATGTTACCATAATATTTTCACAATATTTTTATAATAAATTTTAAGTAACAGATTGTTATTAGTTAATATTGGTGAGTAAAAAAATAATTTCAATGATGGGTTCAAATTAGAACTAGTAACAACTTTTCACATAAATTTTGTTGTGAAAGTATTGCAAAAAATGTTGTGAACGTAACACTTCTCATTGAAAAATATAATTGTTGGTAAATTTTATATTATTTAATGAGTACAAATAAATCTATTTCTTACCTATTATGTAACAAGGGTATAATAGTCAATTTATATAAATTACATTTTCTATCCTCTCACTTTTCTTTTCAACCAAACAAAAGAGTCTTCCACCCTCCCACTTTTCCATCCCTTCAACCAAACACACATAAGGGAAAACTAAATATTTTATATCCTCTCACTCTTCCATCCTCCCACTAATTTTTCACTCCTCCATCCAAACGGACCCTAAAAGTAAAGGTTTTGCACTTTCTAGAATTGCAATAGTGTAATGTATGTATTATGTGTTCAATTTTTCTTTGGTAAACGTACCATGTGTTGAATTTAGACAATAAAGAGTGACTAATTTTGTCCCTTTCTTATTATCATTGTCAGTAACCTATTGCTGCGGGCCCCTCAATTTGTGACTCGATTTTGTGAAGCTTATGTGCTTGTGCTTGTGTTTGTGTTGTGTGCTCCAAATATTTGTATTTTCTTTGTTTAGTTTTTTTTTTTTTCTTTTCATTGCTTTCTTTTTTAAATTTCTTGTAATATATTATTTATTATTATAATAATCAATATATTATAAACAATATATACTCATGTATGTATTTAGTTATTGTTTATTATTTCTTTTTTTTATGTATTGACATTTAAATAATTGTTTGTCTTTTATTTAGCAATCTTTGGACTATTAGTATTTTTTTAAAATCTTAGTCATTTTATTTAATAAGTGAAAATTTGGTTTAAATCTCATGATTGTTTAATTTTAATTAAATATACTTTGGTTTATACATATTCAGTTATGAAGTATTGTACATTACTATTTTTCATTTCATACACACACAAAAAAATATATATATACATGGCCCCCCTAAATATAAATTCCTAGCCCCACCACTGACCAGACAGCCGATTCTATAGGAAAAATAGGGGCTGAAGAAGTCATTATTTAAACATGCAATAACTTACAAAAAAATTGTCAGACAATTTTAGATACTACAAAAAATAACTCAAAAATTCAAATATTAAAACTTTTGAAAGATTAAAAAATATTAAAGAATCAGATGATCCATTACTTAAAAATTATTGAAACTAAACAAAATATATATGACTACAATAGAGAAATATAAAAGAAAGATGAGTTACACTCAAAAGAATAATTTCAATTTTTGCAATTTTTTTTATCTTGTAAAAAACAGTTAAAGAGAGTTTAGTGGTTCATGTACAAAAATTACTTTTAAAAAAATACATGAAAAATCATAAAATATTTTTCTTTATAACAAAATAAAGGAGAAGAAAATAACATAAAAAGAGCCCATACCTCTACTCGGCTTTAAAAAAATATATTTTGGGGTTTGCATTGCTTTTATAGTGTTCATAATTAAACTCGCAAATTTGAAGATAAATTATCAACATTTGAGTTTGAGTTTGATTTTAAGTGTGTGTTTGGGTTGAGATGGAAAATTAAAATTATTTTACTATTTAGCTTATTTTTGCTACTATTCATGGGTTTCACTGTACGTTTTGGTACTATTCATGAGCCTCACGGTACTATTTTAACTAACTTTTACATTTATCTACATACATTCAGCAATAAGTTTTCAGTTTTAGTAAAATAAGTGGTATCCAAACACACCCTAAGTTAGATTTGTTAGAGAGATAGAGTTTCACTCCTTATTAAGTTTGGATTAAACAAAAATAATTTTGTTTTAAAAAAATGATGAGTTTTAGTTTAAGTTGGACTTGTTAACTTCTTGTTAAGTTTGGACTAAACAAAAATAATTTTATTTCAAAAAATGATGAGTTTGATTTTAAATTGGACTTCTTAGAGGGATAGAGATTCACTCCTTGTTAAGTTTGGACTAAACAAAAATAATTTTATTTAAATAAAATGATAATTTTATAAAAATGATGAGTTTGAATTTGAGTTGAATTTGTTAGAGAGATAGAGCTTCACTCCTTGTTAATTTTGGACTAAACAAAAATAATTTTATTTAAGTATTATGTTGATGTAGAAAATTGTGAGAGTTTCAGAGGTTTTGGTTATAATAATAATTAGTCGCTAACCCGTGCGATACACAGGAAAGCTATTATGTATAAAGATGTAAATTATTTTTTTTCTCTTCCTCTTTGATTGTACATTAGGATTTCAGTCTTATAGTTTCTTATCCTAAATATGAAATATTAATCTTGATATTAAACATTAAATTACATAATAAAAAATAGAAATCAAACTTTGATGCATATGACAAAATGATAATTGTCCACTTCTTTAAACCAATAGTATAAAATATATTTTCTATAGCCAAAACTAAAAGTGAAAACCATGAACTACTGCATAAACTAAAAGACAGTACCAAGATTTTTACTTGATGGGTGTTAAAAGTCAATCCAATCAGGTCTTATATGCATGGACTCCAATCAGCCATGCTTTTATCAGGCAGCTATGAACTTTGCAGGTGTTTACTTTTTCCTGTAAGGTTTTCCACATGTTATAATTCAATCCAATCAATGGTCAATTGAAGCCATTTTGGTCTGGTCATATCTAACTGTCATTGTAGTATATCTCTCTCATTTCACATAAGGGTGGACTCTATGTACAGGGATCCAGCTCATTATTATATGAGAACTTGAGAGGAGGAGGATATAGTATATGTATAAATAAAACTATATAGCAAAAACATATATTACAAATTAATAGTTATATGATCTATTGATGAGGCTAATCTCTATCTTCACTTTGTGATCATGATGAAGATGCAACAACCAACAACTTATTATGATATAGCACATCAAGGGAAAGAATAAATAAATCAACTAAAGAATTAAACATACTAAGGACACAAACACTAAAGTGTTTGACTTCCTTAAAAAATGTGGCTCAAGTCATAACAAACCTTGAAATGTAATTTGATGGGAATAAAAACCCAAACACTATGACAAAATTTCAGTGCTAGTTTTTGATTGATATCCTTTTGTATTCTAATAAAACATTGAAGAAACACAATGAAACTTGGAATATTATGACAATTTGAATTTTCAATAGCTTTTTTAAGATCTTAAGTTACTTTTCTAACCAAGTTTGAATTATAAAATAGCTTACTTATTGTCCTAGCACCGAAAAAAAAAGAAAAAAAAGAAAGAGGATCTAATAATCTTTTTTGACACTATATCCAAGTTCATCAGCCAATTTAGTTGAACTTTATAGTATGTACTCATTTCATATTGTCAGACTGTTCCTGTTCCTATTCCTAACAGCTGGTGGAGCCACTCCTTTTCTTTCATGCCACTACCTTTCAAACTTGTCTTCTAGTTGAAGAGAGAGATCCTTCCAAGCTGAATTAATTGTGTTGTAGAGACGCCGACAACTTTTCCATTCAAAATATGTAACTGAGACACTCCTAAGTTGGTACTTATATAAAATTGATACAAAATGTTTAGAAATAGCTGTCGTGACACATGATATGCAATGCCATTTATGTAATGCTAAAAATGGAGTATTACACAATCAATGATAAAAATGAGTTCTAACTAAATAGTTGAACTTTTTCTTTTTCCTAATAAGTCTTCATAGTTGACGGTCGTAGAAAATTCATGTTCATTTGTAAATGAATTTAATATCAGGGTCTAAATTGTTATTTGTGAGCTTGATTGAATAATTTAAAATGGAAAAAAAATTGAATATAAATTAAGTCAACTCAATGTTAAGACCATGCAAGAAAACATTTTTTTTCACATTAAATTCAGTAAAGAAAATTAAGTATAGCACATACACATCAAACTGAATTAGTGAAAAAACCTTCAACTGATCCAAGTTCAATCAAACATAAACTCTATCAATTTATATAAAATAAAAATCAGACATAGTAACTTCATTTTTTTGCTTAGCATCAAGACAAAAAAATTTACTATTAAATTCCCAAGTTACTATCATAGTATCATCATAAGAGAATCAGAGTAAATGTTATAAAAGGATAACATGAGTAAGACCTGGTATACTGAAGGAATTGAGTTTTATAAAAAATTGTGAAAAAAAATTGGTTAGAAAATTATGAATATTAGCCTGCACCCATTATAGATCAACAGATCTAGCCTTAGTATCATATAAATTAAGTACCCACACATAGTGAATAAGAGAAGGGTGAAATAATTCATACTTTTTGGCCAATCTGCTAGTGTCGGGTCCTCCCAATCTTGGCTAGCAGCTTTGTGAGGAACTACTTTCTTCTTGGTTTCTGCTTTGTGCTCAATCTCACTACTTGTAAGGGCAGCCTTTATGCTTTCAAGTGCTTCATTGACAATTTTCAATATATTGTCACAACAACACAGCTCTTTTTCAGTTTTCATTCATTGACAATTTTTTTCCCTCGATTTGTTTGTAGTTTGTACCACCAAACTCAATTCCTGGTCCCAATAGCCAAGAGTTCTCTGAACTTGGACACAGCTAAAATATCAGACCAACACTACAGCCATAAATGATAGATGTTGTTTACTGATTAGAATTCTGGAGTAGTCAGCACTTGGAATAATTCATGATATTCTTATGCATTCTTAAATCTTAGTGTCTGCAACCTTGATTTTAGTGCTATCCTAGAATGAATGAATGTGCTGGTTATATTTGTGTCCCCCAAAATTAAAAATGCCATGGGACTGAAGGCAAGCTTTTCTTTAGTTCTTGTTCTTCCATACTGATTTGGAAGTGAACATGCCTTTATCAGGTCTCCAAACGCTGTTTTCTTTAAGCCACACTTTATTGCAACAGAGGTCAATATTATATCTTTAATTAACTTCTAAATTATATAGGCAACTAGTGCTTGCATGTTGACATTGATGCGTTAAATGTGATGTCATCAACTCATAATTTTTCTTTATTTTATTTTTACCTTTTATTGGTAAAGCATCTAATACTTGCCTGTGTCAGTTCTTACTGCTTAATGTCATATTTTACTCACTCCTGGTCTCGAGCCTAGATAAAAGGGGGTTGCAGTAGCTTGATAGTTAGCATAAACCTTAGTTACCTTATTATGAATAGAACCTTTACACATACAAGTTGTCTATCCCCTAAGAATACATGTGGTCAACCCCAATTAGTTTGATGAGGATTCATTGTTAACCCCAAAATTTTAGAAGGCTTTGTTGTTGTTATTGATTATATATTGTGAAAGGCTTAAAGCATCTAATCCGAAAATTAAAATAATAGATGGAGAGATCTGAGTAGAATTTAAACCTGATCTGAAGGAAGTTCTCTTAAAACCCTTCCCACAGTCAAGGCCAATGAAAATAGAACCCAACTGAAACATACAAAATTATGCCCAACCAAGCCACAATTGAAACAGAGCAAAACAACCTTGGCTTTTGGAGTTTAGGTCAATCACACCAAACTCGTGATATCATGTTCATGAGTTTAACCCAAAAGCTTAACATGATGTCTTGAATTTTTTACTTCTTAAAAATTTCACAACAGGCAATATGATTTTTTTACCTTTTTTCTTTTTCTTTTTTTTTTCTTTTCTCTCTCTCTCTCTCTCTCTCTCTCTCTCTCTCTCTTTAAGTTGAACACAGATTTTCATTTATGAATTTATTGCTTAATTTCACAATTGGATTATCACCTTATGAAAATTTTCACAGAAAAGCAAATTACAAACATATCACAAATCAGTAGCCTGTGGCTGCAACTAAACTAAAATACTTCTATTGATAAAAGTATACACAAAAAATTAGTTCTCCACAAACCACAGAGAATTCTATTCTGCACCCTTGCTCTTATATTGTGCCTTATTCTGCAACCAAATTTGGTATATTGATGCTGACCAAACAGCCCCCACGGCTTGGATTTAGATGAATGTCCACAGAGTTTACAGATCCTCAATGCATAAAATCCTCCCACTTTATCAACTGCCAATTCACTAAACAATATCTAAGCACAAGCCTCCATATCCTTCTAGTGGAGGAAGATTTGAAATCAAATGATGTCTACTTTCTGGCACATTCCTTGAAAATAAGCACAACATATCACCCACATTAACCTAGTTTGATTAGCTTGTCACAAGTACTCAATCATGTTTAGCATTGCACATAAAACCATGCTTAGGAGTCGAAACAGGAAACTGCACAAGCCTCAACTATCCACCTAATCATGTTTGAATCTAATCGATTCCCAACCCAAAGTTGGCTTACAAATTGACTAGTTCAAATTAGCCTTGAGAATGAGAGGTAGTATAAATTTTATTTTGGAAATGGCAGTGACCAACTTTGTAGCATATCTGTAATTTTCAAGCAATAGAAGCTTTCATAGTTTTATTGAAATGTCAGTGACCTTTGGCTCTTTCTCCCTTTGATAGTCATTTCTTTTGTTCACCTCTCTTGCGCTCTTTCATTTTTTTTTTCTTTTTCCCATACGATTTTATATTTGTCTATAAAATTTAGAATTGGAAACTGTCCTCAAATTTGCTTAAAGTTCATAATCAATATATAATTCTATAACTAAAGGTCCTAATAAATTGTAAAGGCTAGATAGGAGGTAATTCAGCAAAAAAACAAAAGGCTAGATAGGAGGTAGTGCATAATTTATAGATAGGGTGAAATCATACCAACACCAATACATTGGATCCCATTATCAAAAAACTAATAATAAAAATAATATAAAACTTAAAAAAAAAAAAAAAAAAAAAGATCCCATAACTACTCTATAAAAAGGGAACTTGTTGATCAAGGGTAAGGGTTATTGTCCTTGTCCAACATAAAGTCATTTTCCTTAGAGCCTCACATCTATTTCAATGTAAAAAATAAATAATAATAATAATAAGTGTCGAGTGAAGACAAAGGATTGTAATCATGGAAAAAATATTTTGTATCTAATGATATCATGTCATTCATTTCAAAATCCAATAAATAAGAGACGTGTATAAAAATAATTACCCACTAACACATGTCTTTTTTCTTTTTTTTTTCTTTGATGAGAAATATGATAACTTTATTAAGATGAAGATAAATACATAGAATCCTGAATCACAAGGGACTCAATAATGGATGGATTTTCCTTAATCCAACTTACAAAATTGTTAATTCCTTTGGCATGTCTTGCCAGAGTATAAGCTGGTTTGTTGCTGTGTCTTAGTACGTGGAGAAAACAAATGGCCCTGAAGGAGTGCAGCTTGTGGTGAATACCATCAATAAGGTTTGCTTTGGCTATTAGGGGAGTGATCGTTCTACTAAAGGCGTCGAAAACTATCCGTGAGTCAATCTCAAAGACAACATCTCTGACTCCAATATCCCATGTAAAGGTGACAGCTTCATCCATTGCTTTCCCCTCTGCTTCTAATGGACCTAGTGGTAAGGGAAAGTGTTTGCTCATGGCAGCAACCACTGATCCTTCGTGGTCCCAAATTAAGACCCCTACTCCTATAGAGTTGAGCTAGTCAAAGAGAACAGCGTCCACATTGACCTTGAACCATGGTGGAAATGGTGGAACCCAGCATGGGTCCATGGCATCCCTATGTTGCAGTGGGCGATAATGCGTAAGCTGGAATTCACAAAGCAAGCCACGAGCTTTATGGAAAATTTCATTACTCGTTTTTCTTGGTTGTTCTACACGTACTTTGTTTCTATTAAACCACATGCACCAAGTGATGGTGATAATGAGTTCAAGAATATCATTTCCAACGTGTTGCATGTAGATGAGGTACCAAAGCCAATCCGCAAAATCATGGAAACGGATTCCACACATGTCAATAGGGATGCCCGAGATAGCCCATAGTTCGACAGCTTTTGTGCAGTCCCAGAACAAGTGGGTCTTAGTCTTCATTGCTAACCCACAAGCTTCACAGAGGGGCTCATCAAGAACCTTTCTACGACAGAGATTCTCCCACGAAGGATATTACGGCATGCTTGCCAAGTAAAGGACATGATTTTATTTGGAGCATGCAAACTCCAAATCTTTTTCTAGAACGGGCTTAGATCACGAGTAGTGGAGGGGACCCGGTGGTGCTTTGCAAATTCAGAGAAAGGGCGAGCTTGTAGGCACTATTCACAGTGAAGGTTCCTTTAGGCGTGTAAGCCCAGACCTGTCGATCTCGGTTCCGATTTTTGTTGATGGGGATGCTTAGAATTTTATTGGCATCATGGGGGAGGAAGGCTGCATTCATCAAGTTATGTTTCCATTCACCCACAGTGTTATCTATAAGAGTGCTGACAATGGAGCTTTCAAGTAGGATGCTGCACGGTGGAGAGGTGATCATAAAGGTGGACGGTTGAGGTACCCACCTATCCTTCCAATGTTGATGGATGCTGCATCTTCGACCTACCATCGACAACCTACCTTGATAATATTTTGAGCTGCCATAATGCTACACCATGCATACGATGGCTTTGGTCCTAGTTCAGCATGGAGGAAGTCACTGGTTGGAAAATAGCATGCTTTGAGGACGTGATGCACTAGGTAGTGCTTGTTTGTTTGCAATTGCCAGCCTTGTTTTGCCAAAAGTGCTAAGTTAAAGGCTGGTAGATCAAGAAAGCCAAGTCCACCATCTTGTTTTGGAGTGCATATTTTGTTCCAACTAAGCCATGCTATCTTGTTCTTTCCATTTGATTGTCCCTACCAAAACCAACGAACCATGCCAGTTAAGTCATCATAAAGTGTGTCAAGGAGTTTGAAGACACTAATGGTGTAAAAGGGTATAGCCTGTGCCACTACTTTAATAAGAATTTCCTTCCCCGCTTGAGAGAGCATTTTTTCCTTCCAACTTGATAGTTTCTTGTCAAGCTTTTCCTTTAGTGCATGGAAAGTGTTCATCGTAGGGCTGCCAACAAGAGATGGGAGGCCTAGATAAGTCTCATGTTACTTGATTACCTCTGCCCCAAACATAGGTTTGATGTTTTCTTGTAGTGCATGTGGTGTGTTTCGACTAAAAAAGAGAGAAGTTTTCTCCATATTTAGTTGATGTCCTGAAGCAAGTTCATAGGTTTCCAAGATATGTGCAAGGTGGCTGCATTCTTCTAAGGTTGCTTGGCAGAAGATGATATTATCATCGGCGAAGAAGAGGTGTGAGATACATGGTCCTTGTGGGCAAGCAGCAATGCCTCGAAGAGCACCAGTGCTTGTGGCTTTGCGAAGTAGAGCTAAAAGTCGCTCTATACAAAACAAAAACAAGAAAGGGGATATAGGGTCCCCTTGCCTCAATCCCCAAGTAGGGGTGGTTTGCCGTTAATCTTTATAGAGTAGGTAACCGATGTAACACACTACATCATAAGGTTAACCCATCTACTATTGAAGCCCATTTTATGCACAATATTTTCCAAGAAACCCCACTCTACCCTATCAAAAGCCTTACTCAAATCAAGCTTTAAGGTCATTTCCCTAACCCGACCATTTCTCTTTTAGTTTAGGTGTTGCATTGTTTCAACGGCAACTAGGACATTGTCAATGATGAGACGGTTAGACATAAAAGTGCTTTGGTTTTCCCCGATGATTTGAGGAAGGAAGCGTTTTAGTCGGTTTGCAAGGACTTTGGAGGCAAGTCTAGAAATGACGTTGCTTAAACTGATGGGTTGGTATTGAGTTATCTTGGTGGGATTTTTTTATCTTTAGGATGAGGGTGATGTGTGTCTCATTAAAGTTAAGAGGGATGGTGCCAACATTTAAGAAGTCTAGAACAACAGTCGTAACATACTCACCAAATAAAGACCAAAAATGCTGATAGAAAAGAGGGGGCATGCCATCGGGGCTTAGGGATTTCTTTGAATGCATGTGTTTCAAAGCTTTGTGAACCTCATCTGCTTGAAAAACCTGGGTTAAGGAGCTAATCATTTCAATAGTGACCATTGGTTGGACGACATCAATAGTAGTTGAGAAATCAGTGGGCCCATTTGTAGTGAAAATGTTGGAGAAGTAGTCTAGGATAATGCCTTCCATAACCTGGTTGTCTTCTTGCCAAACCCTGTTGGAATCACATATGCCCTTAATAAAGTTTAGGTCCCTTCGGTTTGAGGCTTTTTGGTGAAAGAAGTTGGTGTTACAGTCACCATTAGTGATCCATTGAGTTCTTGACCGTTGGTGCCACATTGTGTTTTCAATGTCCAACTAGCAGTTAAGAGTGGAGTGAACTTCTGGAATCTTCGTTGAATTCTAACTAACATCCAACTCAAGAGACTATATCTTCTTTTCAAGTCTAGAATTCTGTCTTCCCACATGGCCGAATTCTAGCTTGTTCCAAGTTGTCAATCTATCACGGCAACTGCTTGAAAAACCTGGGTTAAGGAGCTAATCATTTCAATAGTGACCATTGGTTGGACGACATCAATAGTAGTTGAGAAATCAGTGGGCCCATTTGTAGTGAAAATGTTGGAGAAGTAGTCTAGGATAATGCCTTCCATAACCTGGTTGTCTTCTTGCCAAACCCTGTTGGAATCACATATGCCCTTAATAAAGTTTAGGTCCCTTCGGTTTGAGGCTTTTTGGTGAAAGAAGTTGGTGTTACAGTCACCATTAGTGATCCATTGAGTTCTTGACCGTTGGTGCCACATTGTGTTTTCAATGTCCAACTAGCAGTTAAGAGTGGAGTGAACTTCTGGAATCTTCGTTGAATTCTAACTAACATCCAACTCAAGAGACTATATCTTCTTTTCAAGTCTAGAATTCTGTCTTCCCACATGGCCGAATTCTAGCTTGTTCCAAGTTGTCAATCTATCACGGCAACTGCTTGAAAAACCTGGGTTAAGGAGCTAATCATTTCAATAGTGACCATTGGTTGGACGACATCAATAGTAGTTGAGAAATCAGTGGGCCCATTTGTAGTGAAAATGTTGGAGAAGTAGTCTAGGATAATGCCTTCCATAACCTGGTTGTCTTCTTGCCAAACCCTGTTGGAATCACATATGCCCTTAATAAAGTTTAGGTCCCTTCGGTTTGAGGCTTTTTGGTGAAAGAAGTTGGTGTTACAGTCACCATCAGTGATCCATTGAGTTCTTGACCGTTGGTGCCACATTGTGTTTTCAATGTCCAACCAGCAGTTAAGAGTGGAGTGAACTTCTGGAATCTTCGTTGAATTCTAACTAACATCCAACTCAAGAGACTATATCTTCTTTTCAAGTCTAGAATTCTGTCTTCCCACATGGCCGAATTCTAGCTTGTTCCAAGTTGTCAATCTATCACGGCAACTGTCAAGGCAGTTTGTGATTTGAGCACCGTCAAGTTTGAAGAGGCCATCTTGCCATGCTTCTTGGACAACCTCAGAACAGCGAGGGTCACGTAGGCACATTGCTTCAAAGCGGAACAGCCGGCTCGGAGGACATGGTCTGGCGGTGGGCAGACGAAAGTGGATAGAGAGTAGAGAGTGATTCGAAGTGGACATTGGAATGTGATGAACAGTAGTGCCAGGGAAGAGAGAACACCAAGCAGCAGTAGCTAGTGCTCAGTCTAACTTGATGTGAGTGCGACCTTCTGTAGGATGATTTCTTGACTAGGTTAAATGAGACCCAATATAACTAAGGTCGAGGAAGCGGCAGTGGTGGATGATTGTACGGAAGTGATCCATTTGTCTGGCTGGCCTTAAAGCGCCACCTAGTTTTTCTGAGCATTTGACTATTTCATTGTAGTCCCTTACACATAGCCAAGGGAGGGTGTTGGATCGGCCAAGGGATTCAAGTAAGGTCTAAGTTTCTTCCCGTTTGCTTGTATCAGGTTGTCCATAAAAGCCAGTGAGCCTCCATGTCAATCCTGTAGTTTCATATACAACATGGGCATCAATAAACCAACGAGAAAATTTTTTGACATATACCTATCCATCAGGTTTCCAAAGAAGTGCAAGACTGCCACTTAAGCCTTCGAAGGAGATTGCAATACCCTGATTATAAGCCTAACCCTATTTCTTAGCATTCAACTAATCGGTGGTGAGTTTTGTCTCCATGAGGAAGACACAGATGGGAGCTTCTTTGTCCCATGCTCGTTTAAGAGCATTAATTGTCTGGGGGTTCCTAAGCCCCCGACAGTTCCAATTGAGGATATTCATTGTGTCCGACGATGTTGCGTAGCAAGCACTGTCGATCCTAAGTTTTTTGCAAAAAGTATTCTGAGAGCTTTTGTCTCCACATCTAAGCATAGTTTCTTGTCAAGAGAGTTGATATCCAGAGTTGTTGTTTCAAAGTTTTTATGTTTGAGGTCTTTTGCATGTACGTCATAGGTTTGTGAGTGTAGTGCATTAGGTGGCGAGACAAGTTGTGAGGGTAGTGTATTAGGTAGTGGGACAAGTCTTTTCCAAGTTTTTTGCTTGGGCTTATTTATTGGTGTTGAAGTGGAGGAGAGTAAATTTTCTGTAGTTATCATGGGGTCTGTCATGTTGGAGTGGTTAAAAGAATGGTTTTGGGACTTATGCATGTGTTCAGGTATGGTTTGATTTGGTGTAATTGATGGGAGTGAGTGTGGGGATGTGTCGCTTGAATTCCGTATAGGTGGGGTATTCAATTCTCGGTCAATCGCTGAAATGTGAGCGTTGAAAAGATCCAAGTTTGAAAGGATATTTGTTGAATTCGAGGCCTCATTATGAGTTACCGAGTATTGTGGGGTTTCCATTTCCAGCGTTGGAGTTGCCTTGTGAGGAGGTGGCATGGGTGTATTGATTGAGAAAGTGGGTTGTATCGGTGGTGGGGAAGGTGGGGCATTTTGTGGCGGTAGACAGGGAGGGGCATTTTATGGCGGTGGACAGGGTGGGGTGTGTTGTGGATAGGGTGGTGGGTGGGGAGTACGAGGAGGTATAGTGGATGGTGGGGTTTTGTTTGTCACAAGTTGAGGTTGCTAGATGTTTGTCATGGTGGCACGTAGCCAAGGCCCATATTGTTGGTTGTCTGTACTTGAAGTACCTGAGTTGTCAGTCAAAAGCTAGCAGTCTCGCTTATAGTGATTCAACAAGCCGCATTCGTAGCAATAGATGGGCAATCTTTCGTACTGGAATGAGATCCATTATGGGTCTTAGTCCCTTAATATTCACGAAACGTCCTCGACAGAGAGGCTTAGAGATGTCGATGTTGACTCATACTCGAATATATCGACCTCGACACTCACCAGTAGAGGAAACATGAACTTGTTCAAGTGTACCAAGCGTGGTCCCGATGGCTTCTACGTTTGCTTGGTTCATACGCTAGAGAGGAAGGCCATGGATTTGTATCCAGAAAGAAGTGTTGGTGAAAGTGGCATCATCCACTGATTCTTCCTCCTTAGCTTTATATAGCTCGATCAAATATTTGTCTTTCATTTGTTAGTGAGCTAATTATTTTTTGTTGACAAGTCTCATACTTATTGGATTTTGATACTACTGATATGGTATCATTTGATATCAAATACCTTCTCATGGATGGGCAACTCATGCTTGACTTGTAAGCCATTTTGCAGAAAAAATTTTGATGAAGTGAATAGAATAAAGTCTTCTCTTCCACATTCCAACATGGAAATGGCTTCTCAAATGGAAAGACTATAATGCTTTTATATTGTTTTGAAGAATTGCTTTTAATCATGGTTCTTGTCTTATGGCTTTTTATTATTCAATTGAGGGGAAAATAGGCATTTGTCCATCATTTACAAATTATGCGGCATAATTCCCTTGTTTTGAAACTACTTAGCAAAATGTCCTGGTTTTTTAATAAAATGCCCCTGTTTTTTAAACTATTTAGCAAAATGCCTCTGTTTTACAAGTTATACAGTAAAATGTCGAGTTCTATGCATATTTTGCCACTTAAATTTTTTTGAGGATAGAATCGATTTTGAGGATATCAAGTTTTACATATAACTCAATTTTGTTAAAATCGAATATAAAAAACAGGAGCATTTTGTTAAATAGTTTCAAAACAGTGACATTTTACTGCATAACTTGTAAATTAGGGACAAATGCCCATTTTTCCCATTCAATTAAAGCACATTTGTGTGTGGAAATTTTAGGCATGGAAGTTGGAACTATTGGTTTTCCAGTCCTCCAGGGACCACTAAAATGATTTGAAGAATGTTTCCTAAATGCCCAATACAACTTGTTCAGTATATCATTAACCTCTTCACGAGAAAGACGACAATGTTTGTGGAAGCAATGTTTCATAAGAAAATATAGTGATATCCAAGAAACGTTGTTGACCAATTCTTCTTCTTTTTTTCTTTTTTTTTTTTACAATCTATAACAATATATGAGCAATATTGTATACATAAAAAATTTCAAAACAATTGAGATGGCAAGCTTTTACTGATTCTCATCTGAGTACATCATTGACGTCATTTTTTACCTACCACTAACAATTTGTCACATCAACATTTGTGAAATTTTTTTGTCTATATTGACTTTCTTGAAGTGTTTATGCCTTTCAAGAATCTAAGATCAAAAACTAAAATCAAATAAATTTGTTACCTTGAAATTGGTTTCCCGAGTTGTGAGGCCTTGAAAGTGGAACTAGTTTGTCTGAATTAGTGAATTCTTATAAAACGGAACATAGATATCTATGGTCAGTATTTAATTTATTTTCTCACCTGCCATTCACCTGTTGATTAAGACAATATTGTTTCTGTTCATTATCAGCACACATTTATTTATTTATTTTTATACTGATGTCAACATTTATAAAGATAAAAGTACAGAAATACAAACAGGAAGATCATTGGAAAACTGCTGGGATGGATAGGCATCTTAATGGCAAGAGAAGCCAAGCTATAGACATTTATCTAATACGTTGTGATTATCCATTGAAAGTGGAATTACTTTGTTTCCTACCAATCTTTTCAACAGCACAACTACTTTAGTATTCAAATGGAAGAGATTCATTTACAAGAGGCAAGAAAATACATTCCAAAAAAAGTTAACACATCCAATAAATTCCCATACAGTGGCTTAGAATATTTACAAAAACTTTATTTCATTTTCTAATTATCCTGTATCCTTGTCGTTGTTGCCAAAGGGTCCACCCCTGCAATAATTGTATGTGGGGCTAGAACTGGTGCTTTTCTACAAACTGGACATGTTGGATGTAACCTTATCCAGGGGTCGATGCAATTCTGATGAAAGAGATGAGAACAGTGAGGTAACAATCGAAGCATATCAGTTTCTTTATAATCCACCAAGCATATGGAGCAACAAGGAGCTGGTGAGGTACCCTTTATTTGTGAGTACACGAGCTTTGGATAGCTGTTGAGAGTGGCTTCATCGAGACCTTGTTCAAGAATTGTTATGGAATTCAGATCACTGGTTCTTAAAGAAGTGTTTGGGGTTGGATGAGGTGACTGGTTGTGTGGGAAACAAATCTGGGTGCAAGCGAAAGTGATGAGTAGAATCAGAAGGAAAGTACCAATAGAGAATATGATTCCATAGGTGAAACCACTAATATCATCCGTAGTTCCACTAGATGATGGCAAATTGCTGGTGCTCATCTTTCCTTGAACAATTTAGAGGCGATTGGAATGTGGTGAAGGGGGTAAATAAAAGTTGTGTATGTAATAGGATAAGAAAGAAATTCTCACAGGATGGTCAACGTCTGTGTCATTTTCTAATGAGGAATCCTCCGTAACATTAGCATATTACCCATTTTTATTATATATATAAACAATAGGCATCTCAACCTGGGATGTTATATGTGATCGTACTTGCTAGAGAAGAAAAGCTTGATTTGGATGTACTACACATTTGACCCGAAAGTTGACAAAATTTGGAAAATATATTAAAAAGAACAGTGCATTCATTAACAGTTACACGTGTACAAAGGAAGATGTCATCAGCAAATAGAATATGATTGAAACCAATGGATCTCCTACCCACCCGAATTGGTTTCAATTGTTTAGTGTGAAGAGCTAGGTCTAATGATAAGGAGAGGTGATTTAGACAAAGAATAAAAATACAAGGCGATAAAGGATAACCTTGCCGGATGCCTCTAGAACACGTAAAAGATTGACTAACAGTACCATTCCAAATTATAGAGACTGAAGCAGATGATATGCAGACCATTATCAAGTCAATAATAGGTGTAGGAAATTGATAAAAAAGCAGTGTGTACTTAATAAATGACCACTCTAATTTGTGGAAAGTTTTATCTAAATCAATTTTGGCAGTCATTAGATTTGTTTTTCCTTTCCGTTGATTAATGTAATGAATAAGCTCTTGAGTGATAATATAATTATCGGTCGCCCTACGACCTGGGACAAAACCAGCACAACCTGGGACAAAACCAGATTGTGTTGGATGAACCATAGCATGAAGGAAAGGTTTAAGTCTATTAACTATGATTTTGGTGAGAGTTTATAAAGGGTATTACACACACTGATAGGACTAAAATGAGAAACCGATTCAAGATTAGGGAGAAACCGATTCAAGATTAGGCACTTTGGGAATTAAGACAAGTTTCACACGATTTATATCCATTGGGATACAAGATGTAATGAAAATGGATTGAATAAATTTCATTACCTCCCCCCGCCTCCCAACAACTTGCCAATTGTTTTGAAAAGATTGTGCATGAAACCCATTCGGACCCAGGGATTTTAATGGGTGCATTGATCGAAGAGTGGACAAAATTTCCGAATCGTCAGGAAAACGACTCAAAGTATCATGAAAATCCTAAAGAGGAAATTCAGAGGATGAGTAGCTAGTATTCGGAGGTGGAACCTCTTCACCATTAAGGCCATATTGGAAGAGGCACTTAAAATGATTAACAACAAATTCATGTAATTGTGATCCTTGTATCCATTCATCATCATAATTTTTTGAAGTAGCAATATATTGCCTCGCCCATCTAATTCTTGCTTGAATATGGAAAAAGCGAGTAATGGCATTCCCATAGGAAAGCCATAAAACGCGAGATTTCATTTGCCACAACAAAAATTCTTGATATAAAATATTATTGTATTGGTTAATCAAGTGTTGCTCAAGGTGCAGTAAAAAAGGATTGGGGCTTCTATTTAAAGCCCTTTAGGTCCCCAACAAGCGGGCCCTAATACGCCTCTTATTTTGGCCCATTTGACCAAAAATCTGGGTGTCCCAGTCCGTTAAGCCGGCCTGAAGATGAAGTATTTTTTTATAAAAGTCAGCTGTAAAGTGGGCTGAGTATTGAACATGTGTTTCATGATTGGACCAGCAATTTACTACTGCCTGATGGAAAAGTGGATGGGTTTGCCACATTGGTTGATAGAGAAATTGTTTCAATGGTCTATGTGGCTCCCATCCATCCGTGGACACCATGATTGGGTGGTGGTTAGAATGTAACCTAGCAAGAGTTAAACAATGGCCCTTTGGAAAAGCTACTTGCCAATCAGCATTACCGAAAGCCCTATCCAATTTCTCCCTAATACCAATCCCAATTCTTATTGGTCCAAGTACACTTAGGCCCACTAGAATCAACCTCAAAAAGACCACAATTATATAGGCATGAATTAAAAGCATGAACTAGTGAGGGCATAAGTGGACGACCACCTAGTTTATCCGATGAATCAAGAAGTTTGTTAAAATCCCCCAGGGCCGACCAGGGAAACTTAAAATCTAATGCAAGTGATTCTAAATGATGCTAGAGATGCAGACGTTTATGTAAATGAGGAGAAGCATATATGGCTGAAAATAACCAAGGGAAATGAAGAAAAGGTACCCTGATCTAGGGATGGCCATGGGTAGGGTATGGATCGGGTATACCCATACCCTACCCGAAATATTTGCCCATGGATACCCAAATCCCAATACCCATCATTATCCATACCCAATTCTTACCCAGATTTATTATCCATGGATATCCATACCCTACCCAATATCCATTTAATTTTTTCTTTTTAAAATCCAAAAAATTTTTAACTTAAAAACTAATCAATAACTTTATCTTAAAAAAGAAAAAAATTAATGAATACCTTTGAAATTAGATGTATATACTTCTTTTCTACAGATCAAAACAAAGATATCCTTCTTCGACAAGCTCTTGTACCTCTCCGGCGGCAACAAATCGAGCAGATCTTGATAGTTCGCCGGCAACTTCTCCTCTCACACTGAGTCCGACGACGCGGCGCCGCCAAACGCATGGTTCAGCCTCGCGAGGTTGCAAATCTCCGGCGAAGTCAGGTAGAGAAACACGCAGGCCACACAACTCTCTGGTATGTCCCATAGACCCAGACCCGAATCCAAACCCGACGATCTGTCTGCCTAGTTCAACAGCGACACCCCCATTGACTCTCAGTCTCTCTAACTCTGACAAGTCATGGTTTTTAGAAGTAAAGACAGAACAAGGTTTTGTACAGAGAGAAAGTTCAGATCTAAGGATTAGAGAGAGATTTCGAGGTTGAAAGATTTGGTTCGAAAATGAAGAAGACCACCGTAGTGATGGTTCTGGTGATCCGAGTGATGAGTTCAAGGCACTGGCCCATGGAGGCTTGCGTGAGAGAAACAGAGAGAGTAACGGTGAGGATGGAGGCTCAGGTGAGAGAGAGAGTGCGTGTGAGTGAAACTGAGAGATAGTTTTTTTTTTTTTTTTAATATATGGGTCGGGTATGGATAATATCCATACCCTACCCGAACTATTCGGGTAATATCCATACCCTACCCAATTAAGTTCTACCCATAAAGAACCGGGTATTATCCAAAACATTTGGATCGGGTAGGGTAAGATATCCATTACCCAATGGATATGGCCATCCCTACCCTGATCAGTATGGCCACACTCTGGTCAGTAGCCCGCACAACATCCACATTGCACCTATGATCATCCCACAGCACCCAAATGCCTCCTGATAGGCTGACGGGATCCACTCGGAAGTGGCAAGGGAGACCCACTTGACCAAGAACATGTTCCGCATGGCTCCCACTAATTTTAGGTCTGTGACTCTGTAAGCATTAACCAAATCTTGTACATTCAAACGGAACCGACCATTCCCGGCCCCCCTAACATTCCAAGTTGCAATCTTTATGGATGGAGACTGAGGACTTGGAGACAGGCTTAGAGGTGGTGTCTGCGAGGAAGAGGGATCGTTCCGCCCCAACTGCGAGCTGGCCGATGATGTCAGTAGCGCACTCAAGGGATCTAAAAAGATCTTGTATTGTGGTGGCAACACCACTCGGCCCAGACATGATATCACACTGACGGCTAAGGTTTTTAAAGCCTTGGGGAAATGAGTGATGACAAGCTTGTTGAGTTGTGGTTACACCGAGTACATAAGCTCTTCTTCTGTCAGGAAGTTGAAGATGGGAAAGGGAAGCACTTCGCATCCAAAGGCAAAGATTTCTAGTGCATGAGATGGTTGGTTTTGCGGCGAGCGGAGACCCTTCTTCTGGAGGTGAAAACGACGAGGACGATCCGGAGAGGCTAAAGGTGAGGGTGGTGGTGATGGTGGGACCTCCATTTGGTTCATCATCCCCCACTCCTGAATGTGGGGAGACTAGGAATGTCCATGGGAGTTGGGATAATGTGAGCATGCCAATGAATCGGTGTGTTGGGGTGGAGAGCTATTTGCAAGATAGGAATGGGCTGTGGAGAGTGAGGAGGTTGAATGTATCGCCCTCAGTGTTTTCCAACTCCAAAGATTCTTTAGATAGGTCTACTAGGGTTGAAAACCTATTGTGCATGGAGGCATGATGAGGCTGATCTGTTGCAGGTTCAGGAGAGGCTAAGTGGTCAACAGGAGCGGTGAGGGCTGATGGTGGATCCTGATCACGTATCGCAAGAGTGGAATTCATGATGGTGAAGTCAGAGAGTGACGTGTTATGTTAGCAGCCACTTTGGTCAATTGTCCTACTTTAGTCTTATTTTCATTTTGGTGGTTGACATGCTTACGTGTCACAACCATCCAAGCGCTAAAGTCAACTGGTGGGTTCATGGTTGCCTCTGAGGAGGCAACCTCGACCTCGCCATTTATATGAACTCTGATGTCCTGGTTCGAGTAAGTACAGCCGTCCTTTACGTGTCCTATTCTACCATAAGCATAACACAAGTTATGCAGATTTTCGTATTGGATGGGTTGGGTGAAGGACCCAATGGTGATGTGATGCCATAGAGGCTTGTCCATATCTAGTTGAACACAAAGACGAGCAAACCGTCCCCTAGCAATGGTATTCGTGATGGCATCTATTCTAATGAAGCACCTTATCCTATTTCCAATGGACCTTAGTATTTCTGGGTGAAAAAATTAAATGGGTAACTCGGGTAACCTTATCCAGGCAGCCAGGGATGTAACCGTTGCCTTAGCAGCCTAAAATTCAGGTTCCCACTTATGCACAAACAAATAACGTTCACCCACAAACTAGGGTCCTCTCTCTAAGGCCGTTAGATAGTCTGTAAGCTGGGTAAACCTAACAAGAAAAAACTCATAGCCAAGGTCAATCATAGAGATAGTACCTTTGGGTCGCCAAATACCTGTGAGGCGTAAGAGCAGAGCTTTATACCCAAACGACTTACCCACCACGATAAGGTTGTTCTTCCATGGAGCATATATCTTTTCTCTAACTTGAGGAGGCAAAGGAATAGCTAGATCCAATGAATCCGTAGTGTCCTCAATAGGATCCATGATCCAGTCCTGTGTCCGTGGCCTCCATTTCTACATGAAGAAGGACGTCCTTAAAAGATAACGACCCAGTGCTACTAGGTGATGATGTCTGCCCTGGAATTGCAACTGACTGATCCTGGTCAAGTGGTAGAGAAGGCAAGGAAGTCTCATCCTTTTTCCGAGTAAAGTTCAATAGGAAAAGATTCTCTGGAGATTGCTTGGTAGTAACAGTAGGAGAATGGCTATGCATGGTTCTTTTTTATTATATTTTGTTCTTTGCTTAGTGTTTTCATTTGGTTAGGTTATATCAATGTAGTTTTCATATGGTGCAGCAATAACATTCACCGAAAGAAAAAGTCATTTCAAACATTCTTTCACATATTCTTGGTGAATACTATGGGGTTCTTTTTATATATTTATTTTCTTTATCTTTATCTTTTCTTTTCTTTTCCTTTTTTTGTTTGAACTTAAAATCAAGTAGTGTGGATTGTGACTGTCCAATCCCAAAGATGGGGCAACTCATCACACTACAAATACACTTTTCTAAGAATTTACCATCACGAGCGGAATAAAAGAAAATTATGTCTCCAACTTTACCCAAAAAAAAAAAAAAAAAAAAAAACAATACATACAATAGGAGAGCTAGGAAGCCTTATTTGGGGCATACTTTTATTAGTTAAATGGAGGTGAGGGAAGATGAGGTTTCAATCCATACAATGGGCGATAGTTAATTTAAATTAAGATCCATCATGAATATAAATTTTCTATATCCAAAAGTAGGGAAATACATAAAAAGTTTATAATTGTTTAGGCTTATATTTTTTGCTTAGGCCAAGTGGAGCTCACTCTTTGAAAAGAGAATTAAAATACTTTTTAAGTTATAAGATAAGAACGAAAAAGTAGGGACTCTTTTGTTTATTTGATTCAAAGTTTCAAGATAAACTTGTTGCACTTCTATTCTATTATATATAGGCCACAACCTTTTATGCCATATCATCTCAAATACATCCCGACTAAGAATGATGTCATTTATCTTCAACTTCTTTCTCATCTAATTTAAACCCGTATGAATTGGCTATAACCAAAGAAGAGGGCTTGCTTTTTTTTATAGAGTGATGACATATTATGGTTTTGATGTTGAACTTAGATGTTGTGGGTTATGTAAAGGCAATGACTGGCTTTGGGTCTTGAGTGTTTCATGTGGGAAAGTCATAAATGTATTATCGATGAGATTAGTTTTTATCTATTTATTATGTTTTAGAACTTATAATTTATAGGTATTTGTAGTTTTTAACTACTATTTAGTGCAATATCAATATAAGCCACGACAATAAAAGTAAAAGTCAATGATGATTTAAGAATTTTTTTTTTTTTTATTTTTTTTAAATGTGGAAGCCTTGCTAAAGGAAATTAAATCTTGATAAATGGAAAAAAAAAAAAAATTAACCACTTTTTCTTTATTTATTATGTTCTCCATATGCTTATACTTACCAATGATTTTCTTTTGTTGAGAAAATAAAATGAATATTTGAGATTTGGGGCTCGATATCTAGTTTTGAAAATGGAGTAATCGGGGAAGTGTTTAGGAGGTTGATTGAATATTTTTAATTTTATCATATGAAAGTATTTTATACTTTGAATTTAAATTTATAAATTTCAAATTTTAAAGTCATTTAATTAATTTAAAAAATAAAGTTTACAAATACTATAATCGAAAAACTTGATGTTCCAACTTCAAAAATTTAGATTAGTAGAGCAATTCTACTCAATATTTGGAAATCAATTCTTTGGAAGTTTTTTTTTTTTTTTTTTTTTTTTTTTTTTTTTTATATATATATATAAAATATGAATTAAGAAAATTGAGTTTCAAAGCATTTAGCAATGTTGAGGTAAAACATAAATATTATATAGCAAAATGAGTATGAGTACTATAAATAGATCTTAAAAAACATATAAATTATTTTAAATAAACTTGCAAAGAGCCCGATGTCATATCAGTGTGAGACTTTTGGTTTTGCATGGGGCTAAGTCCAGCACTCTGATCTCAACTTATCCACTAGACTCTCTAAAAATTATGATTTGACTACCCTCTACAATTTATAGTTTTATGTATTTCATGATTATGTGAATTTGAGTATTTGGAATGGGCGAAACTTAGATGCAGTACCTAAGGTATCCCTTTTAAAGTTATAGCACATGTCCACTTACTTAACAATGAAACTAGTGTTAACACTGCATCTATTTCTTTTTCTCCTTATATTTTTCCCCTGTTTCAGACTCTATAACTACCGAGGGAAAACCAAAACTCGCACACAACTCTTACGCTTCTCTCTTTCCCTCTCTTTTCTTATCTGTCTCTCTCTCTTTTCTTCTCTCCTGCTTAGATTGGATGAAGCATCGAACCCAACTCTCTGAACTCTCTCTCTCTCTCTCTCTCTCTCTCTCTCTCTTCGCAAATTGGTTGGCTAGCACTAAAGTGATTCATTGGTATGCATTGGCTAAATCTCATTATAGGTTTTTAATTCTAGTTGTTAGGCATGCGTTATTTTGAGGTTTGGTAGAGTTTTTCTTTGTTGACTATGATTTGGGTATCAATTTTTGTTCATGGGTTTGTGTTATTATTGCTTTGGTTTGTTTTAATATGGGTTTTCAATTCTACTTGCTAGGTTTGTGTTATTTTGAGGTTTGGTAGAGTTTTCCTTTGGCTATTTTAGATAAAGGTTTCGATTTTGGTTAATGGGTTTGTCTTGGTATTGCTTGGTTAATTTTGATTTGGGTTTTTAAATATAGTTTCTAGGTTTATGCTATTTTGAGGTTTGGTGATAATTTAGTTAATCAACCTATGTTAGTTTAGGGTTTTGTGATAATTTAGTTCTAGTGGTTTCTTTGTAACTATTGATAGTATGATTGCCTCTTAAGGATGATGGGATCCTTGTAGAGTAGTAGGTAGTTCGTGATAATATAAATTGGTAACTATTGACAATACCTTTTGAAGCTGGCTATCCAGTTTTAAAGAGAGAGTGAAAAGCATTTGAGTTTTATGTGGAAGAGGTACAAAGGAAAATTAATAGCATATGGACATTGATATCTTTGGTCACCTTGATGAAGCTGAGTTCTAATTTTTTTTTCAATGTTTGATGTTTGTCTTTGGTATTTGATTGATAGTTCAAATCAGAAATTCAAAATTGGAAAGGCAAAAGATTCTTAGAATAACAATCATATACTAATCTTAGAGAATTAAATACAAATGTCTTGATCATCAACGTCCAATTGTATCTCATAGAAAAATGATGCATTTTCAGACCATCTCATCTCAAAATAATGAATAAGGGTAAATGCTTCTCCATCTTTCATTTCCCTTATCCGTTTAGATTGTAAATGATTACTAATATCTTTAAGAGTAAAACCAAGATTTTCCCTACTTCCAACTTGTTTACTCATGAACTCAAAAACTAATTTTTGCCTAATCCCAGAGAGATTTGCTAATTCAGCTTCAACTGCTTGGGTAGCTGATTTCTTCCTTTGTGACGGTAATTTATGTTTACTCCATGGAGTTTCAACTTCATGATTGTGTTTCATGTCAAAAATGGTAGTACGATATTTACCATTTTGTTGACAACTAATAACTATTAGAGCTTCACAACCAACTCATAATTCCATTCTAGATTTCTTTCCTTCATATGCAACTTCCTTCTTGTAACAAACTTTAAAATAACAAAATTTGCGGGATATGATAGTTGTTTTATCTGCCTTACTTTTGTTTAGCCAGTCTCTACGAACATTGAATCCAACATATCCAACATATATAGATATATATATATATATATATATATTATAATATAGATATGCCTCTTCCTCTGAGTCAAACTCCATTCCAATTTTTGGAGTTATATCTTCTTTAGTGTTTGCATTTTCTCTAATTTTTGGAATTATATCTTCCTCTAAATCAATAGACACAACTTCTTCTAGGTTGCTCTTCCTATCTTTCTCCATAACCTGTAAATTAACAGACATAATTTATTACTTTTAATGAACAAAGTTCACTAAAACTATTAAAAAAAAAAACTGTTTTGCAACGTATATGTATGAAGAAAGAGTCGATAGAAGTAACATGGATTGGTGTTCTAAATGCAGCATCATACTTTGTAGAAAAGAAGATTTCAGTTCATCAATGTGTAATGCAAAGCTCATAGGTGCCAAGAGCTTTTACATGGGTCTAATAGCTAATGAATCAAACTTCAAGATTAGAATGAACTCTACGAGGGACATGGAAGGGATGGAACATTGGTCTCCTCAATCGTTGTAGGGAATTATGTAGAGGGTGCATAAGAAATCGACACCCAAATCAAAAATAGCAAAAGGAAACCTCTTCCAAACCTCAAAATAACACAAACCCAGCAACTATAATTGAAAACCCAAATTAAAATTAACCAAAGCAATACTAAGGTAGACCCAATAACCAAAATTGAAACTTTCATAAAAAATAGCCAAAGGAAAACTCTTCCAAACCTCAAAATAACACAAACCTGGAAACTATAATTGAAAACCCAAATCAAAATTAACCAAAACAATACTAAGATAGACCCATCAACCAAAATTGAAATCTTTATCTAAAATAGTCAAGGGAAAACACTACCAAACCTCAAAATAACACAAACCTAGCAACTAGATTTGAAAACCCAAATCAAAACATACCAAGGTAATAATAACATAGGCCCATTAACAAAAATTGATACCCAGATTAGAATCAGCAAAGAAAAACAATACCAAACCTCAAAATAACACATGCCTAGCAACTAGAATTGAAAACCTATAATGAGATTTAGCCAATACATACCAATGAATCACTTTAGTGCCAGCCAACCAATCTGTGGAAAGAGAGTGAGAAAGAGAATTCAAAGAGTAGGGTTCGATGTTTCAACCAATTTGAGTGAGAGAGAAGGAAAGAGAGAGAGAGAGAGAGAAAGAGAAGAAAAGAGAGGGAGAGAGAGAAGTGTAGGAGCTATGTGTGAGTTTTGGTTTTCCCACGAGTTATAGAGTTGGAAACAAGGGGAAAATAAAAGAAGAAAAAGAAATAGATGGAGTTTTAATGCTTATTTAACTATTAAGTAGTTGGACAAGTGTTATAATTTTATAAGAGATATCTAAGGTACTGTATCTAAAATTTGTCCATTTGGAATTTATGAATCTTGGATTTTTAGATTAAAGATGAAGGAAAGACTTCAGAGAGAAGGGGAAAGTTAAGAGCAACTTCTGCTTTCTAAAGGAAAAGGTGTAGATTCAAGGTTGTGTAATTTGAAGACTCAAGTACATTAACAGGTGCATAAAAATGTCTGAATGAGCTCATTGCTCACATTATTTCTCTTCTTTATGAATAGGCTTCTCCAACAAAAGCCTATACTTACGAAAAATGGGTTTGGAAGGCCCAATTAATAAGCCTATAAAGTTATTGGCTATGAAAATAATCAGGCCCACACAAATTTCTCACCCAACCTCTAATGGGTTGTATTTGGGACACTAGGCTAATAAAGAATGAAGCCGCACGCACGTTTGTTCAACAAATAGTAATGTTGGGCTTTTTACCAAACCGGGCTCAAGGCTCATATTCGGATTAGGCTTGTGGTACACGACTCTTCACTTCACCAAACTGGGCTCAAGGCTCATATTTTTCTACATCATATAATGGGCTCATTTACCACACATATTCTTCACTTAGTGTATTTGTTCCACATCACATATTGGGCCATGGCCTATATTTCATTACTTAAATGATTGGGCTCACAGCCCACATATTTTTCTACTTCACTAATTGGGATTTTTGAAGAAAATAAAAGAAAAACAAAGCCACTTCTTCAATGTTATGTGTGCATTTTGTACTTAAAGATTCAATTTGCTTCATGTGTTTCGAAGTTTTATGTAAGCTACTCGATTTATGAATTTTTGTTATTTTGTATGTTCTATTCTCCTTGTGTTTAAAATTGTTGTTCATGTTTACTGGAAAGACATTTTTTTTTTTTTTTTTTTGGTTGAGAAAATAAAGGAAAGACATGTTAGTTTCAAGTATTTGTATCGAGTCTCTTAAAGTCTTAGTTTGGTCTATGGTTTTTAAGGATTAGCAACCACTACCTGAGTCTATATAAAAAAATGTTTTGTCACGAAATGGCCGAAGGAGAATTTGTTAGGAATTTATTGGAAGCCCATTCCATGACTTTGGTTGTAATAAAATTTCCAGTATTTGCAGTTGCCAAACAAGATTTTTATTCAGGATAGCAAAATTAAGATAAAATATTGAAGACAAATTTTATAAAAAAATTATGTATATAAAAAAGGTTAAATTTCTTTTATATATATTTGATAACACTGAAAATATAATGTAAATATAAGTTCGATTTTTGTGTGTGCTTGGTTTCAATTTATTTTTTCCAGCTTAAGATTAGAGTTAGTATAATCATTGTTATGAACTACTTCATAATTTTAGTTGGCTATAAATATATATTTTAAAGTAAGTATAAAAAAATCAATAAATATGTTAAAAGATTAATCTAAATATAAGATATTCATACAAATCAATACTAAAAAATAAAATGAAAAATAGTCTAACTTAGAATTATTAAAAAATATGATCATATAGTTGAAAATATTAAAATATCATATGTACGTCTTGGTTTTTTTAAAACTTGTTATAACAATTTTATTTTCAATTAACTAAAAAAATCTATTTTTATTATTTCAATTCCAACCATCAACTGAAACTGAAGAATTGATTGCATAAGACCTTAAAAAGTATATTGCACTGTGAAAGGTTTTTTGTAAAAAAATAAAAATTAACATATAAAATCTGACACGTTGGTTAGGAGATATTGCGATAATATACCATGTTAATTTTTTTTCCTTGACTACTTTAAGAGAGTTAAATATTATTTTCAATAAAGAAGTTTTGAATTTGTAACATTATTAAAGTAAAAAACATGAAAGTAGCTAGACTCAACCACAAGAGCCCCGAGAAAGGAACATGCAAAATCTCAGGTTGAATTCATGTTTTACTATGCAAAATCTCAGGTCGAATTCATGTACTCTAGCAAGATTCTCTGTCGCCTATGCGAGTTACTTTTTTCTTTTAGAATGAAATTTTTCATGCGAGCAACTTCAAAATATTTTTTACAAGAGTTTTACAATAAATAAAATACATCAAAATCTTGAAATTTTATTACAACTAAAGTCATGGAATGGGTCATCAATAAATTCCTAACAAATTCCCCTTTGGTCATTTCGTGACAAAACATTTTTTGTATAGGCTCTGGTAGCGAACTAAGACTTTAAGAGACTCCATACAAATACTTAAATTAACATGTCTTTCCTGAAAACATGAACAACCACATTAAACACGTGGAGAATAGAACATACAAAATAAATAAATAAATAAAAAGATCTCACAAATGCAAGTATTTGCAATGCACTTGCATTTTATTGATTATTTCATTTGATAAACCACTAGGGAGTGTATCACTTTAGTATCTCTATTCTCTAAGCTTTATATTCTAACAATCGTTTCTTCATGCTTGGCTTTGATAGCAATCGATACGTACAAATATTTTGAGAGAGAGAAGGAAAAATAACATTTTGGTTGCTTCAAGGGAAAATGCCTCCAAATTTGATAAATTAGACTACTTGGAGGGAGCTCAACCTCTAACACCTGCTTGTTCTATTCTTTTGGAGTAAAAAATGATGATGATTTTATTGAATTAGTTTTTTATTTTTTTATTTTTTTTTTAATACATCTCCTTCCAATGTTCAAGAGCTAAAAAATGAACTAAATTCAATCTTTAAATCCTAAAATGTTGGAAAAAAATAACAACTGCTCTCAACAACTTCTAAACATGGGAATTACACTTCACATAATCTTCTCCTAAAAACTAGGACACTAATAATGTTAACAATGCATTACAATTTACAAATACAACTCAAATATCAACAACTAATTACCTACTAACTTAAATAAATTAAAGGGTAAAATACAGTCAATGCTCTTGATGTTTGGGCTAATATTAGATAGGTTTAAGATATTTCAAAACTAACTAATTTAGTTTCTAATCACCGTGATTGAGAGCATGAGAGCAGAAAAATGAGTAACGGTCTAAAAACCAAGTTAGTTAATTTTGAAACATCTTGAACCTATATAGAATTAACTCAAACATCAGGAGTCTTAACAATATTTTACTCTAAACTAAAAGATAATGGACAAAGTTTAGTGACAAACATTTGGAGGAATATCCAAACCCACAACGTGATGATTTACAAAATTATCCATGTGTATTATTTAAACAACTTAAATGACATATTAAAAAAGTCATGTGACTAGAATTATATATGGATAGTCTCTTCAATCCTCACATAATATTCACCCTATGTTACATAATTAGGAATATAATTCCATATTAGAACGTATTGGGCTCCCACTTTTTTCTTTTTCTTTTTTTTCTTTATTTTTTTTTTCTAGTAACGTTGAATAAAAATTTTCTGTCAACAAGTGACTTTCTTTACAGCAACTAAAATAAATAAATAACTTGTTTCTATCATTGGTATGGTACGCGTATCGGCGTATGTATTTTAAGTGGTGGTACTTCTTAATTAATGAACTTGATTGATTAATATAAGTATTGACTTGTTCCTGGTGTAAAGATATTGATGATGAAATTCAAAGCGTGGAATCCTTGCAATTCGAATTTAGCACTATTTAGTGTTGCGAGTCTGCCTATGTGTCTGAATATAGTTCAGACGTATATTTTGCAAACTCTACCACCCCAGATGACTCGTCTTCTCTATTACCGTAGATTTTTATATTTACCGTATATAGAAGCCAGAGCTAGAGGAGCAAGCCTGAGAATCCAAAATGGTTAGGCTTAGAATGTTGCCAATCCTGAGTTTCTTGGAAGAGGATAAAGTTGGGACTTTTCAACCCCATGATGATGCCTTAGTGGTGATCCTTAGGATTGGGGGATATGATGTAAAGAGAGTCTTGATAAACTAGGAAATAGGAGCTAAGATTATGTATCTAAACTTGTACAAGGGGTTAAACCCAAGGTAGTCAGTTTCGTACCGTACTGGCTAGTACGGCCGATATTTTCCGTACCGGTGCCTGAAACGGTACAAAAACATCCACATTTCATATCGGTTTAAATACCGGCAGTACCAGGAGCGTTTTGGCTATACCGGTAGAAATACTAGATTTCGGTCGGAAAATAGATACCGGCCCGAAACAAAAACACCAGATTTCTTTGTAGTTTTTCACTCACCTAAGATAATTTCTTAACAAATTTCATGATCTGATGCATCTCTCTTGTATCTCGATCTCTTTTCTGCTTAGCTTTCCATTTTTCTTTGTGGTCTCTACAATGTCTGTGATTCTGTGTTCCTCTAATCTTCTTCTTCTTCTTCTTCGCTTTTTTATGTCTTAAGTGTTTCTCAGAGAGTCTTGCTTTGGGCGCCCATGTGATGACTGACCAAAGGTAAGGAGATAAGACTAGCTTTTTGAAATTTGAAATAAGACAAGACTTAGTGTAGGTAAACATGTGAAGGAGATAAAATCAAGATAAAAATAAAGAAATATTAATTGTAAAAGTAAAAGGGAATGAGTGGATGTGAAAAAAAGTGAGTTATTAAAAAAAAAAAAATTGTTGGTAGAGAGGGAAGTGGAAAATTGAGATACGTGTACCAAAAAAAAAATCTTTATAATATTTTTACAACATTTTCATAACAAATTTTAAGTTTTAGGTTGTTATGAGTTTTTATTGGTGGGTCAAAAAAGTTATTTTAGCAGTAGGTTCAAATTAGAACCAATAAAAAATAGCCACATATAATTTGTTGGAAAAGTGTTGAGAAAATATTGTGAATGTAACACATTTATAATATGTATATATATATATATATATATATATATATATTAAATATATAAAATAGTGGTAAACCCAAAACGGTAAATCGGTATTGACTAGTATCGAAATATATCGTTCTGCTGGTTAAACTAGTACAACCTCCAGTACAAGATTAACTCCCTTGGTTAAACCTCAAGCCCAAGGATCTAAGCAAGTATGACTTCCCTTTAGTTGAGTTTGATTGAAGAACTATGATCCCCCGAGGAATAATTAAGCTACTCATGCAAGCAGGGAATGAAGTGGTGCAAGTAAGTTTTATTGTGGTTAAAGAATATCCCCCCTATACAGCTATTTTGGCTAGGCCCTAGCTTCATGCTATGGGAGCGGTGTCATCTACTCCACACTTAAAGGTCAAATACCCAACTGAGGGGCAAGTTGGAGAGCTAGTTGGAAGTTAGGAAATGGCTAGGTAATGTCTAGTAGTTGCTATTAGATAGCAATCACTAGATAAAGTCTCTACCACACTGTTAGAGGCTTTATAGCAATTAACTAACCCCGAGGATGAACTCAGGACTGAATTGTAGGTGTTGATGTCTGAGGAATTGGAAAAGCTTGTGATTGGATCAGATGGAGATAGGTATTTTCATGAGGAGACCCAATTACCCCCCTGTTAAAAAAGAGGAACTTATAAGTTTTTTGAAGGGTAACGAGGATGTTTTTGCATGGAGTTCTTATGAGGCACTGGGAATTGACCCAGATTTTATATGTCATCATTTGAACGTGAGTCCGGGTGCAGTACTGAGAAGGCAAACCCCTCGATGCTCTTCCAAGGAGCATGTTAAGGCGGTAAAAGAAGAGGTGAACAGGCTTAAGCAAGCGGGGGAAATCAAGGAATCCTTTTACCCTGATTGGCTAGCTAACATTGTGGCAATGAAAAAGAAGAATGGGAAGTAGCGTGTATGCATTAATTTCACAGATCTGAAAAAAGCGTGTTCGAAGGATCCTTTCCCCGTTTCTCGGATTAATCAACTAGTGGATGCAACCCTAAAGGATATTGGAGTTAGAGCAGTATGACTATGCCAATGCAATTGAAACAAATCAACTCAGAATCTCAGTTTGATAGATTGAATAGATTGCAATATGAGCTATCTAATGATCTATATTGATGGTTTTGTGCCGACTGGCTAGCCAAATGATAGCGCCTATTGCTAAATAGCCTTAAAACTATCAAGTGACTGTAGAATTATTACTTGGTAAGCTCAAAATTATTATAAATAATAATAATAATAATAAAATAAATAAAAAAAACAGCTACCCTGATGGGTTAGTTTTGAACTTAACTTTCATCCAACGAAATTGATTCCTGGAACACATCATGTTTTTATTGCAAAAGAGACCAGTAAAGCCTTTAATCATCCTATCAGCAAATGCCTCAATGAAATATGAAGCAATTTGCTGAATTGCAGTGCCTTTAGGAGAGGCAAGATAGGAAATATGTTCAAGCCTGGTATTAACACTATGAAGACATCTGGCAGTTACATGGCTAGCACATTCTCCAAGAAGTTCTATCAATTGCAAACCTCCTTCCTCAGATCGTGGCGATCTGAGCCAGGGGTATGGTGAGCCTAATCCAGGGATGAAGTTAAAGAAGATCTGCATTCTTGTTTTGCCTTCGCCATCAATAACTGAGAGCATACTCAATGCACTGGGAATGGAGACCTGTATAACAGCTAGAGTGGGATTAGATGTGAAGGCGAATAAATTTTAATTGCTGAAATAATAACACTACACCACTTGATGATAGAGAAAGTTGAGGGAAGGAAGAAAGAACTATATCTTGAATCTTTCCCTCCCTTTTTGTTGTTAGGTTTGTTAAAAAATTACAAACTTAAGCCAACCAAGGTAAAAATTGTTTGGTTTTTCAATATAAATTCAAGTAACAATTTTGGTTCTCAAAGGGAAAAGAAGCAGTTGAAGAACACTTCAAATATATCACTCTTAAAACATAATTTTTTCTTCTTCAATAAATTCCTTTCGAAGTAAATGTAGGGCTATTTGGGTTGCTAATTACTCACAAAATCAAAAAATAGTTTCAAGACAATGGAACTTTTCCTTCCTATATCTCAACAACATAAGCCAACTGACAGTAAATTAGAATCATAAACTCAAAGAAACTTTTAAGAAACAGAAAAACCAATTTGGGTCCCTAAATTTTAAGCTGCAGATGTTTCGAAAATTAAATAAAAAGCTCAACAAAAGTAATCCAAAACCATTTTTCAAGTTACCAAAAAAATTAAAATAAAAGGCCAATCAAAATTAGTTTTCCCAGCAAAATATTTTGCTTTCTTGATTCCATAAAACCAAAAAATAAAACAAAAACTTTTAAAACCTCAGTTCTATTCTGCTCCAACATTTTCCTAGCAACCAAATACAGCTTGAATGAAAACCATGTCAAATTTTCTTTTAAGAAAACTTAAATGCAGGGAGTTCAAAAGAAAAGATGTAGTATATTACTTGTCCAATGCCTCCAAAAAGCTCCTTAGTTCTTCAGTTGTCACATCTGGGGCCTCAGCAGAAGCACCACCATAACCCTCCTCGACCAGCAGTACCATGCCCACCATCATATCCCCTTGGTGGGGCAGATAATGATAAGGTGCAACCACAATGGAGTCAGCCTACTCAAATTCAAAGACTACATGATCACAACCATTTTCAAATAGAAGAGATAAGATAGAAAGAAACTGAAGCTATATTCTAGGAGTTTTGTTTATGCTGATCTTGTAGTTTAGATTTAAACATCTATATTGTAGTTATCCAAATTTGTAAATCGAATCTATACAATGCTCTAATGCTTGTCATGCTGCTTTATCTCTTAAGCTTTATCTTAAGTCTGGCTTCCTGGACAGCTTCTACATCTGCTTGCCTTCATGCTTCTACTCACCTTAAACTAAAATCAGAATTAAGAAGCAATTGACCAAAAATTCAGTTCAAGCCTTTCAGTAACAAAATTAATGGCAATGTAGGCAATCCATAGTAAAAGAGAGAAGAAAAAGCACTAAATATTTCAATATAAAACAAATATTGAAATCAATAGAAAAGTAAAAACACCAAATAAGAGATACGATAAAGGGAAGAATTGAAAATTTCTTCTTCTTCTTTGGACTTAGCTTCTCATTCAACACCATGAAATTCATAAACAAAATTTAAAAAAAAAAAAATGGCTTTAATTAATAGTAAACATCAAATACCAAATCAAATTCACGTATAAACAACTAAATGTTTTCCAAGTTTCGCACTGTAACAAAGCAAAATGAAAAGAAGAAATCATAAAAGCATTGCCCATTTCATAAAGCAGAACATTCACATACAAAATGACAGTTCCTTAATCACAAATAAATTCAGCAAAGAAAGAACAGAATGAATGAATGAATCATAATTTCCCAAATCAAAAGTTACCAAAAAAGAAAAAAAAAAAGTGAGCATAACTTAATGAGATTGTGAAGGAGTGAACTGAGGCAGAGAGAGAAACATGGTTGTGAAGAATGGGTCACGCCATTATTAGAACAACATTCAATCCTATGCTTATTTAATCACAATGATTTCATTAAGATTAAATCAATATTTTAGTGATTTTGTAATCTAAAAAAACAAACAAAAAACAAAACAAAAGCAAATATCTAAAATTGAGAAGACAAACATTTTGATAGAGAATCCCCAAACCCAAAACACAGACGAATCAAATCTAAACCTATCCAACAAAAGAACACAATTAAAAGTAACCTTTCATACCCAAATCTGGAAACTGCGTCATTATTTTTTTTTTTCCCTTCTCTATCAATTGTCATCAAACTTAATCAACTGTAATCTTCGATCAGTTTCCAACTTCACTTGCTCTGTACCATGCCATTGAGAAGAAAAGCATCCATAACTTGCAGGTAACATCAAACTGAGGGCTCTACTACGGATCATCAAACTGTTCCACAATTGCATCCCCAAACCCTATCCGTAAGTTGTTCTCCCTCTCTGCCTCTCTCTCAAAACCCTAACCCTTAAGAACTCTCTCTGTTGCAGAGAAGAAATAGAACAGAGCACAAAGCAGATCGGCAGAGAAGGTTTAAGAAATATCAGCATAACATTAAATTCTATACTTATCCCAATGATTTTGTTAAGATTAGAAATGGAAGTACAAAACTAAACCCGAAATTTCATGGAGAATCTATAAAACGGTGCAACTTAGAGAATAGCGTAAAATTGAGAAAAAAAAAATTTCATGGAGAACCCAAAAACCCAAAACAAAAATGAATCAAAGCCAAAATAAAATCTAAACCTATTCAACAAAAAAAAATCAATTAAAAGTAACATTGCATACCCAAATCTAAAAAAAAAAAAAAAAAGTTCCAGTGCCGGTTCCGATGAAAAAAAAAAAGGAAAGGCTTAGTGATATAAAAAAAAAATCGAAAAATTGAGAAAACAAACATTTCCATGGAGAACCCAAAAGCCTGAAACAAAAAGGAATCAAAACCAAAATCAAATCTAAACCTATCCAACAAAAAAATCAATAAAAAGTAATATTTCATACCCAAATCTAAAAAAGATAGAGAAAAACGTACCGAAGCCAATTCCGACGATCTGATGGTGGCAGATATATAGCCTAACGGTGTTGATGCCCATAGATTTTTCTTTCTGCTTGAGCGGTGCTCTACGTCTGGCGAGGGAACGGAGAACTCTCTCTGTATCCAGCGCTTTATTTATTTATTTTTTTTTTGAGTATTGCAAGCCTCTGTCTCCTTCTCATCTCTGCATCACAAGCTTTTTTCTCTCTTATTTTTTTTTCTCCTTCTCTGCTTCATTCCCCGTTTCCTCGTCGCCTCTCTCTCTCTCTCTCTCTCTCTCTCTCTCTCTCATCGCCTCTCTATTTCTATTTCCGTGTGTCCATTAATTTTAACCCGATTATAATTTTTTTTTTTTTTATTATGAGAGGTTTTAAACGGTGCGTATACTGTCAACTAACATAATTTATCGCTTTTTAACTTATACGCGGCAAGATTTGAAGGGGTCATTTTTCCTAACGTAGCAGCATCTCATTAAAGGCTTCTGCTATTATATATAGTACTAGTCGCTAACCCGTGCGATGCACGGGAAATATATTGAGTACAATATATAATTTAATCTTTGTTTATTTTACTACAATACCAAAATTGAATTTGTAAAATAAAATCATATAGCTAAAACATTTGTTAACAGCTATACGTTTCAAACATTTATTAAACTATATTATTATTATTATTATTATTATTATTATTATCAACTTAACAGTATTTTAATATATGATACCAACATGCTTCAAGAAAATGTCCAACACTGAAAACAATTTCGAAAACAAACTCAACTAAACAGTTTGATGAATAAATATATTACAATCTATAATATAAGCCAAGAAATAAACTTTGAAACCAATATGAACAAAATCCACGTCAAACAAAACCATTTCGATCATTAAGAATATGACTCACTAAAGTCATGAAAAACACAAGATTCATTACCAAAAAAAAAAAAAGCATCTTTAGTCTTTATAGATTTTGCCTAAGTACCCAGATACGATGACACATACTCACACAAAAAGAGACATAAACACGGACAATTAAAGAAAAAATAAGAAAAACAAAAGAGACGTAAACATGGACAATTAAAGAAAAAATATAGGAAAAAAAAAGTTAGGAATAGAAATATAAGATAAAGATGGGTTACCCTTTAAAAGAATAATCCGTGGATATTCATTGAAATCTTCTAGATAATTTCTGATAATAGAAAAAATAAAACCCAAAAGTTATGATGTTAAAACTTCCAAAAGGCCAAAAAAAAAAAAAAATTTTAAAAAATCAGAAGATTCAAAGCTTCAAAAGTATTGAAATAAAACAATATATATATATATATATATATAATTACGCAATAGAGAAATACAATAGAAAAAAGGGAATCCATGATTATAGCTTTTCCACTTATGTATTGGACTCATCTCCTTCTTCGGTCAATGCATCAAGGTTAGGGTTATTTGATTTGTTCAATAAAAATTTGAAGATTTAATTAAAAGATTCAGGCCCAGCAATTAAATAAACAAAACAACAATTGACAAACTTATAAGAAAAAGCAACAAATCTATAATTTTTATTGAACAAATCAAATAACCCTAACCTTGATGCATTGACCGAAGAAGGAGAGGAGTCCAATACATAAGTGGAATATGTGAATTGTGAAGCATGAGCCGCCCTCAAAAAAAAATCTTGAAGAAAAATAAGTTTTAAGGAGAAAATTGTGTTGCGGCAAAAATAAGTTTTTGGGGTTAGGTTTTCTACGCAAGCAATTCTTAAATAGGAGAGAGTAGAGACGGTGGGAGAGTGTCCTTATTTGGCTAGAAGTCTAATTTGCATTGGAAAAGGAAAACAGTGATGAGGTGGAAAATTTAATTTAATTTAAATATTGTGCTGACGTGGAAAATTGTGGGAGTTTCAAAAGCTTCGGTTTTATATATATATATATAGATTATATGCCCCATATGACTATAAAGGGACAAGTTCTAGCTGACTTGGTTGCTAAGTTTACCAAGGAATTTATGGAAGACAAGGTGTTGGGCTCCAAGATCATGGTAGTCTCTACTCCTAGCTTTCCAGCTTGGGAAGTTTATATTGATGGTGCAGCTAATCAGAAAGGATCTAGCATGGGAATTGTCTTAATATCCCCCTAACTATGGAAAAATTCTAAAAGGTTAGGATTTCCAGCCACAAACAATGAAGCAGAATACAAAGTTTTATTGGTTGGGATGGCAATGGTTAGCAAGCTAGAAGGAAAGGTTGTAGAAGTCTTCTCGGATTCAAGGTTGGTGGTTGGGCAAGTTAATGGAGAATTTGAGACTAGGGACCAACGAATGCAAGGATATCTTAGTAAAGTTAGGCAGACTCAAGTCAACTTCGAAGCCTTCTCTGTAAGGCAAATCCCGAGAGGCTAGAACTCTCATGCATATTCGTTAGCTATGTTGGCCACCTCTTCGGGATCAAGACTTCCTCGGGTTATCATTGTTGAGGATATGATGGTGATCTGACACCAAACAGGATAAATAGCATACAGGTTGGTCCAAGTTGGATGGATTCATTAGTCTCATTCTTAGGAAGTGGGTCGCTATGTTGAAGTGGGCCATGTGTGGCTTGAATTGCCACAAGCCCACGTCCACTTTAAGTCGGTCCCTTTTGACCGAATTTCACATGGAATAGCAATTCCAAAAGCAGCTGACTTTGACATATATATATATATATATATATTAGGTTTTGATAAGCATGTGCAGCCGTGAGATTAAAGAAAAGGAGTAATTCCAATTAACCTAGTTAGCAGCCGCATGAGAGAAAATAGAGAAAAGAGAGGCAGTCAGCTTCTATTTTTTTTTTTTTTTTTTTTTTTTTTTTTTTTTTTTCTGTGAGAGAGTGATAGGGTGTAATTGGGATTTGGGTTTCTTGAGAGTATTCTTGTGCACTATTGTATTTTTCCCTGATAATAGTGAAATCCCTGCAACTCCGTGGACGTAGGCAAATTGCCGAACCACGTAAATATTGTTTTGTGCGTGTGATTATTTTCTTTGACGTGTGTTTTCTCTATTTGTTTTGTTTCTCACAGGTTGGGATTTTGGTTAAATTCCCTACAACTGGTATCAGAGCCTAGGGTTAGGTTTGAGTGGGAGTAATGGCAGAGGAAGCAGGAAAGGCATCTGGAATAGAAAAGTTTGATGGCACAGACTTCGCGTATTGGAGGATGCAGATTGAAGATTATCTCTACGGGAGGAAATTGCATCTGCCTCTTTTAGGGACAAAACCTGAGGCTATGAAGGCTGATGAATGGGCTCTTCTTGACAGACAGGTACTAGGAGTTATCAGGTTAACTCTGTCTAGGTCTGTTGCACACAATGTTGTAAAGGAGAAGACCACAGCAGATCTGATGAAGGCTTTGTCTGGTATGTATGAAAAGCCGTCAGCAAACAATAAAGTGCACTTGATGAAGAAACTGTTCAATCTGAAAATGGCAGAGAATGCATCAGTAGCACAACATCTGAATGAATTTAACACTATCACAAATCAATTGTCGTCTGTAGAAATTGACTTTGATGATGAGATCCGTGCATTGATCGTTTTGGCTTCTTTGCCAAACAGTTGGGAGGCAATGAGGATGGCAGTAAGTAATTCTACAGGAAAGGAAAAACTCAAGTACAATGATATACGAGATTTAATTCTGGCTGAGGAGATTCGCAGAAGAGATGCAGGTGAATCCTCAAGATCTGGTTATGCCCTAAACCTTGAGACAAGAGGTAGAGGTAATAACAGAAATTCAAATCGAGGCAGATCAAAATCCAGAAATTCTAATCGGAACAGAAGTAAATCTAGATCAGGCCAACAAGTACAATGCTGGAATTGTGGGAAAACAGGTCACTTTAGGAATCAATGCAAAAGTCCTAAGAAGAATAATGAAGATGATTCTGCTAATGCTGTAACAGAAGAGGTACAGGATGCATTACTTCTTGCAGTAGACAGTCCACTTGATGATTGGGTTTTGGATTCAGGAGTTTCGTTTCATACCACTCCACACCGAGAAATCATACAGAATTATGTTGCAGGTGATTTTGGTAAGGTGTATTTGGCTGATGGTTCAGCCTTGGATGTTGTGGGTATGGGAGATGTTCGAATATTGTTGCCCAATGGGTCTGTTTGGCTACTGGAGAAGATTCGACATATTCCTGACCTGAGGAGGAATCTGATTTCTGTTGGACAACTTGATGATGAAGGACATGCAATACTATTTGTTGGTGGTACTTGGAAGGTTACAAAGGGAGCTAGGGTATTGGCTCGTGGAAAGAAGACTGGTACTCTGTACATGACCTCAAGTCCAAGAGACACAATTGCAGTTGCTGATGCAAGTATTGATACAAGCCTATGGTACCGCAGACTTGGTCATATGAGTGAGAAATGGATGAAGATGCTGCTGTCAAAAGGAAAACTACCAGAATTGAAATCCATTGATTTTGACATGTGTGAAAGTTGCATCTTAGGAAAGCAGAAAAATGTGAGCTTCTTGAAAACTGGCAGGACACCGAAGGCTGGAAAATTGGAGTTAGTACACACTGATTTGTGGGGGCCTTCTCCAGTTGCATCCCTTGGAGGTTCAAGGTACTACATCACTTTTATTGATGACTCAAGCAGAAAGGTATGGGTTTATTTTCTGAAAAATAAATCTGATGTATTTGAAACCTTTAAGAAGTGGAAGGCCATGGTTGAGATAGAAACAGGTTTGAAAGTAAAATGTTTGAGGTCAGATAATGGAGGAGAGTACATAGATGGAGGGTTCAGTGAGTATTGTGCTGCACAGGGAATTAGGATGGAGAAGACCATTCCTGGGACACCACAGCAGAATGGTGTGGCTGAGCGCATGAACAGAACTCTCAATGAGCGTGCTAGGAGTATGAGGTTGCATGCTGGACTACCAAAAACTTTTTGGGCTGATGCTGTTAGCACTGCAGCTTACCTGATAAACCGGGGACCTTCAGTTCCCATGGAGTTCAGACTTCCTGAGGAGGTTTGGAGCGGTAAAGAGGTAAAGTTTTCACACTTAAAAGTTTTTGGTTGTGTTTCTTATGTTCATATTGATTCTGATGCTCGTAGTAAACTTGATGCAAAGTCTAAAATATGTTTTTTCATCGGCTATGGTGATGAGAAATTTGACTATAGGTTTTGGGATGAACAAAACAGGAAAATCATCAGAAGTAGAAATGTGATATTTAATGAACAGGTTATGTACAAGGACAGGTCAACTGTAGTGTCAGATGTTACAGGGATAGATCAAAAGAAATCTGAGTTTGTCAACTTAGATGAATTGACTGAAGGTACTGTCCAGAAAAGGGGTGAAGAAGATAAGGAGAATATAAATTCACAAGTAGATCTGAGTACACCTGTAGCTGAAGTCCGCAGATCTTCCAGAAACATTAGACCTCCACAGCGTTATTCACCCACTCTAAATTATCTCCTGTTGACTGATGGTGGTGAGCCAGAGTGTTATGATGAAGCCTTGCAAGATGAGAATTCAAGCAAGTGGGAGTTAGCCATGAAGGATGAGATGGATTCCTTATTGGGGAATCAGACATAGGAACTGACTGAATTGCCAGTAGGAAAGAAGGCTTTGCACAACAAGTGGGTATACAGAATAAAGAATGAGCATGATGGTAGCAAACGTTACAAGGCCAGATTAGTTGTTAAAGGGTTCCGGCAGAAGGAAGGCATTGACTACACAGAGATATTTTCTCCAGTTGTGAAGATGTCAACAATCAGACTAGTACTAAGAATGGTGGCTGCAGAAAACTTACATCTTGAGCAGTTAGATGTGAAGACAACATTCCTTCATGGTGACTTGGAGGAAGACCTTTACATGATTCAGCCAGAAGGGTTCATTGCTCAAGGACAAGAGAATTTAGTTTGCAAACTAAGAAAGAGCTTGTATGGCCTAAAATAAGCTCCTAGACAGTGGTACAAGAAATTTGACAGTTTTATGCACAGAATTGGGTTCAAGAGATGTGAAACTGATCACTGTTGCTATGTTAAGTTTTTTGACAATTCTTACATCATATTACTGTTGTATGTGGATGATATGCTTATTGCAGGGTCTAGCATTGAAGAGATTAATAATCTGAAGAAGCAATTGTCCAAACAGTTTACAATGAAGGATTTGGGAGCTGCAAAGCAAATCCTTGGTATGAGAATCATTAGAGACAAGGCTAATGGTACATTGAAGCTTTCACAGTCAGAGTATGTGAAGAAAGTTCTCAGCAGGTTCAACATGAATGAAGCTAAACCAGTGAGCACACCCTTGGGTAGTCATTTCAAACTAAGCAAAGAACAATCACCGAAGACAGAAGAAGAAAGGGACCATATGAGCAAGGTGCCCTATGCCTCAGCTATTGGCAGCTTGATGTATGCTATGGTGTGTACAAGGCCAGACATTGCACATGCAGTGGGAGTTGTGAGCAGATTCATGAGTAGGCCTGGAAAGCAGCATTGGGAGGCAGTCAAGTGGATTCTGAGATATCTAAAGGGTTCATCAGATACATGTCTTTGCTTCACAAGTGCAAGTTTGAAACAGCAGGTTTATGTAGATGCTGATTTTGCTGGTGATATTGATAGTAGAAAGAGTACTACTGGGTTTGTTTTCACTCTAGGTGGTACAGCTATATCATGGGTTTCAAATCTACAGAAGATTGTTACTTTGTTTACTACAGAAGTTGAGTATGTTGCAGCAACTGAAACTGGAAAGGAGATGATTTGGCTACATGGTTTCTTAGATGAATTGGGTAAGAAGCAGGAGATGGGCATTCTACACAGCGACAGTCAGAGTGCAATCTTTCTTGCCAAGAATTCGGTTTTTCATTCAAAGTCGAAGCACATACAGACAAAATACCACTTTATCCGTTACCTTGTTGAAGATAAACTGGTAATACTTGAGAAGATTTGTGGATCTAAGAACCCGACAGACATGTTGACTAAGGGTGTCACTATTAAAAAGTTGAAGCTGTGCGCAACTTCAATTGGTTTTCTAGCTTGAGGAGGATGAGTTGCAGGGATGAAGGATTGTGTTATGGAGGTATTGTGGCTGATGTTTGCAGCTTGTGAGCCCTTAAGGGCTAAGGTGGAGCTGATGGAGGAGTTTGCTTGTGTAGCTTGATCAATTCAAGCCAAGGTGGAGATTTGTTGAAGTGGGCCATGTGTGGCTTGAATTGCCACAAGCCCACGTCCACTTTAAGTCGGTCCCTTTTGACCAAATTTCACATGGAATAGCAATTCCAAAAGCAGCCGACTTTGACATATATATATATATATATATATATCTATATATATTAGGTTTTGATAAGCATGTGCAGCCGTGAGATTAAAGAAAAGGAGTAATTCCAATTAACCTAGTTAGCAGCCGCATGAGAGAAAATAGAGAAAAGAGAGGCAGTCAGCTTCTATTCTTATTTTTTTCTGTGAGAGAGTGCTAGGGTGTAATTGGGATTTGGGTTTCTTGAGAGTGTTCTTGTGCACTATTGTATTTTTCCCTGATAATAGTGAAATCCCTGCAACTCCGTGGATGTAGGCAAATTGCCGAACCACGTAAATATTGTTTTGTGCGTGTGATTATTTTCTTTGACGTGTGTTTTCTCTATTTGTTTTGTTTCTCACAGGTTGGGATTTTGGTTAAATTCCCTACACGCTACCTGAAAAAAAAGGTGAGGCCAATAAGATTTGAAGAAAAACTCCACATGTAGACACTCGATTTTGCACCCATAATTTAATCAAGGAGAATGGCTGGAGTGACCATCCATGTACCCTAAAAACTATGATTGCATTACATGTATTAATTCATTCCTTGCATATCATAAAAATGATCCCGAAATTCTAACGGTCACGATGGTATGTCCGGTTCCCAAATTTGATTGTTCGATTGAAAGATATCACATGATCAAGTTTGCATAATCAGCATGCATTGTGTCTAGGTAGAGTCGACGACACATCATTAATTTAAATTAATTCTAATTGGTTATACAATTAAAATTAATTAAATAATTTTGTAATTGGTTGATAATAAGTATTTAAAATAGGATTGCTTGCATAGGAATAAAGAGGATAATTGGATAACAATGAAATTGTGGATAATTTGAACTTTATCAAGATTTATTTTAGGGTATTTATCTACAAGATAATTATTCCTGAAAAGACTTGAATTATCTAGAAAAGAGATAAAAATCTTAGAATACAGATTGAAAACACGTCCAAGTGCAAGGACCGACTCAAGAAAACCTAAAAAAGGAGTCCAAAACGCACCCGAACACAGAAGTGCGATCAGTACTCAAGAGTACCATTCAGCACTTTTGGAGTGTCGATCAGCACTTTCAAAGTGCTGAATTGCACTCTTTTGGGCTTTGGCCCAACTCTCTTCGGTTGCCAATAAGGTACATCATTTTCGTAGAAAGACATGTCTCGATTTGTACTCTACTCGCCGTTGCTTATTTTTTAAGCATTCCAATCTCTATAAATAGAGATTGGATCTCAAAATTCGGCACATTCTTTTACAATCTAGGAGAGACACCTTTTCACACTCTCAAATTTCTCACCCTCTTTCTGGTATCCTCTTTTAAACTAGGGTTTTTAGGTTTCAAAGATAATTGCATAAGTTTCTTTGAACCCTAAAATATCCCCTCAAGAAGAGGAGCGCTCCATGCAAGAGGTTGTCTCCTAACCCTTTTTTTCCTTATGCTTCTTGTTTGTGATGATGCATGTATGTTTTTTTAGTTTAGTTGTTTCAAATATCCATAACATGAATTGTTAATTATTGTTTTAGTTGAAGCATGTTCTTGATTCTTTTATAATTATTGTGATCTCTTTCTTAATTTCAAAGATCTACATGTAATCAATTCTTTTTCTCAAGATAAAAATGGATCTACATCTTCCTTAGATGTAGATTTGCATTTTTTTCAAAATAAAAACGGATTTGTATCTTCCTTAGATGTAGATCTGCATCTTCCTTAGAAATTTTTTTCAAAATAAAAACAGATTTACATCTTCCTTAGATGTAGATCTGAATTTTTCAAAATAAAAATGGACATACATCTTCCTTAGATGTAGATCTGAATTTCTCTTAAAATAAAACTGATATGCATCTTCCTTAAATGTAGATCTGAATTTTTCTCAAATCAAAAACCAATCCGCATCTTCTTTAGATGTAGATCTAAATTTTTTACATAAAAAATGATTTGTATCTTCCTTAAATACATATCTGATTTTTTTAACATAGCAGATTTTGAAATAAAAAAGGATCATGAATGGTTGTGTTTGTTTTATTTAATTCATATATCATAAATTTGTTTCTTGAATGAAATCCTCTTCATATAAAAAAAAAAAATCTTTTTCATATTTTCTTTACACATATAAAAACAGATCTGATTTTTCTGTCATCAAAAAATCATTTTTTTAGTTCTTAAAAACATACCTAATCTTTTGCAAATCAAAAACCATTTTTTCTAAGTTCTTAAAAACAGATTTGATGTGTATATATATATATATATATATATGAATTTTGCTTTAATTAAATAAACATAGATATGAATTTTCTCTCTAAAAACCACTTTCTTTTTTACACAACAAAAACAGATCTGATTTTTTTTCTAAACCAAAATAATTTTATTTATTTTTTTTTATCACTAAAACAGATTTGGATTTTTTAACAAAGAAGAGGATACATCCATGAATAATTTAGACAAGAATGTTTTTGGACAAGAATGTTTTTCCGCGTCCATGGAATGTAAATAATTTGTGTAGTAATTATTATTAATAACACCTTGGATTCCATCCAGTTCTTACTCGTTTGATGTTTAGTGCTTGGTTTACTAAATGTTTTTCGTTAAGATTAACCCTTATGTTAAATTGGTTAAGCGTTAAATAGAACCTTGGCCTTATTCAACTCCTCGGGTCATAAGTCTTGGGTAAATTAACATTTATGTGAAATTGGTTAAGTGTTAAATAGAACATTGGCCTTGCTCGACTCCTCAGATCACAAGCCTTGGGTAAATTAACCCTTCTGTGAAATTGGTTAAGTGTTAAGCAAAACCTTGTCCTTGTTCCACTCCTCGGGTCACAAGCCTTGGGTAAATTAACCCTTATGTGAAATTGGTTAAGTGCTAAGCAGAACCTTGGCCTTGTTCAACTCCTCGGGTCACAAGCCTTGGGTAAATTAACTTTTATGTGAAATTGGTTAAGTGTTAAACAGAACCTTGACCTTGTTCGACTCCTCAGGGCACAAGCCTTGGGTAAATTAACCTTTATGTGAAATTGGTAAAGTGTTAAACAGAACCTTGGCTTTGTTTGACTCATTGGGTCACAAGCCTTGGGTAAATTAACCCTTATGTGAAATTGGTTAAGTGTTAAACAAAACTCTGGTCTTGTTTAACTCCTCAGGTCATAAGTCTTAGGCAAATTAATGCTTGTAAGAAACTAGTTAGGTATTGAGAAAAGTTAATTTTAAGGTAAATAAGGTTCGATCCAAAAGTTTGATTATAAGTTTTTCGAAACTAATGGATCATGCTGTTAGGGTTAAGTTAAATTTAAGGTGGTTTAACATAAGGCTATACATTTTACTCAGTAGAACATGTATTATATTTGGCAAAGTAGAAAATTGGAAGTTATGCAAAACAGGAGTGCAACAAAACGTGGATATATTCATTAAAATTCAAGAGTTGATTACAAGGTAACAAAAAGAAAAAGAAAGGAAGAAAAGGGGCGTTAGTTAAACCTAGCCCATTACAAAATCAGCCTAAGTGTTAAACTTGGAAGAACTAGGCTGCAACCTCCTCTTTCTCCTTCTTTTTCTTTTTCAACTGCTCAACTTCTATAACCTCTTCTGGTTCTAACTCTACACTGGGGTTGGAATTTGTTATTCTTTCTATTTTCTAGCAGAAGGCATAGAAGTTGGGGTTGTTGTGGACTTAGGTACCAAGGAGTTAGAGCTTGGATTGGGAGGAGGAAGGGAAGAGCTGGGAGCAATGCGAAGAGCTAGAGGGTAACAAACCTTATCAGTTTCGTTCAGATTAGAGTCAGTATGAATTCCTATAAAATTAAGGGCTTCGCCCCACCTTTTGAGACAGAAAGCCTTACATCTCTGAGCTGAGCAATTAGGCTTTGGGCAGTTTTAGTCATGCCAGTGTCATACGCGAATTGTTTGGCCTTCGCTTTTCAACATCCTTGCCCTCAAGCTGTTTCTACTAAAGTTTAATCAACTCAGTAGCCAAGGCTAGTTGCGTTTTGCCCTTCTTCAAAGAAACCCAGCAACTCCTTTGCCTACTTCTCAAACCCTTCCAAGGCAGCCTCAGCATTCTTATGCCCTCTCTCAGCCTCAGCTAGATGAAAAAGTGAGCCTTTGTACTTTTTCTCAGCATTAGCCAGAGCCTTATCCAATAGAGCTAATTCACCCTTTGCCTCTCGAGATTTTGACACAACGTGGTCAACCCACTTCTCAATATAAAAGCTGATGCTAGAGCAAGAAGTTGGGAGGATATTTGTCGTGAGTTTCACAAGCAATATAAGTACAACATAGAAGTGGACATAACAAGGAGAGATCTCGAGACCACTAAGCAAGAGCCAAAAGAATCCTTCTCTACTTTCATTACCAAGTGGAGAGCCAAGGCAGAACAGATGATGAATAGGCCAAGTGAAGAAGAGCAATTAGCTATGGTTGTAAAGAATTTATTACTTGTATACCGTAAGTACTTGTTTACCCAATATTTTCCTAATTTTAAAGCTTTGATTGCTATTGGAACCTTAATTGAGGTTGCAATAAATAATGGCACTATAAAGAATGATGACCCACCGAGGTTTAAAAAGAATGTAGGATCTAATTCTAAGGCTGTAAAAATTTCTAATCTCCATAAAAATGATCCTTATCAACTGATTGCACCCATTACACCCGTATAAGTATCACAAGGGCCTAGACCTAGGAGGGAAATTCATGAGTTGTATATGCCTATGAGCCAAGTGTTTGACAAGCTAAAAGCAAAAGGGTTATTGAAACCCTTAGACCCAAGACCGATTCCAAACCCGTTTCCCTCAAGGTTTGATGTGAATAAGAGATGCACCTATCACCAAGGCCCTGGCCATAATACTGACAATTGTTTTGGCCTTCGTCATGCAATTCAAAACCTAATAAAAAGCAAGGTGATTGCACTACCTACAAGGCCTAGCATCACTAATAATCCCTTGCCCAATCACAATTTTGGGAAATGACTAAGGATTAATTTCCTGATGACTGAAAAGGAAAGTAAAGAAGACTCATCTGAATTGATCTATGACCTACCTGAATGCTTTATGATGACATGGGAAGAACTGATGGATAGGATATCCACCACCACCATAGGATATGATATATGAAATGAAGAAGTACCAGAAACCAAAAACTACTCAACATCCACAAATAGGGGGAGACAATTCAAACCCCAATCAAACAACCCAACACCCACAAATGGAGGGAGACACTTCAAACCCCAAGTAAATAACCAAGCACCCACAAATGAGGGGAGACACTTTGAGCCTTAATTTAGTAACCCGACATCCACAAATGGGGGGAGACACTTCAAACCCCAAGATACTAACCCTAATGGCCTAACAAAAATTGCCCATGTCATAAGAAGGAGGGGAGAGACACTTCAAACCCCCACATTTGGAGACAGACAACTCGGTAGAAGCCTTGAATAAATCTACCCAACAAACATCTACCAAAGAAGATGAGGTCCTCAAGCAACTACAGAATACACAAGCTAATATATCCCTATGGGGTTTACTCATGGCCTCATACAGACACCACTAAAACCTAGTAGACCTTCTCAACCAAATCCAAGTCCCTACAACCACAACTTCCCAAGGTCTGAATGCTATGATTGGGTCCATAAATAGGGAACTCGCTATTTCCTATTCTGACAAGGATCTGACCAAGAAGGGGAAGCACCACAACGACCCATTGCACATCACTATAGATGCCAAGGGGAAAAGGATGCCAATGGTTTTGATAGATGATTGAAGTGCCTTAAAACGTGTGTCCTTTAAAGACTACAAGTTGCTTAGGTCTAAGCATTGAAGACTTTGTGCCTACTAATCAGCATGATAGAGCATACGACAATAGTAGAAGAGAGGTCTTGGGAACCGTAACATTAGAGCTCACTATATGGCCAATGATCAAGAAGGTGGAGTTTCAAGTCCTTAACATAGCCTCATGCTTCAATATGCTCGTTGGGCAATCGTGGATCCATGACATAGAGGCCGTACCTTCCTCCCTATACCAAAAGGTTATGTTCCGCATGAAGGAGCTATTGTGACCATATATGGTGATACTTTGATAGTGCCTAAGCCTATTTTTGGTATTGATTCTGAGAGAGAGCCATTGATCTTGGATGGCTTTGAGATTGAGAAGCCAGGCTTTGAAAGGAGAGAAGAAGAAGTGGAGAAGATCCAGATGGACATTGCTCCCTAGAGCAACAACAATGTGGTAGCAATGATGAGAAGAATGAATTACCTTCCGAGGATGAACTTGGGGAGAACTGTGAAGAAGCCTATTGTTCAAGTCTTGACGATTCCCACTGGCACACCACCTTTTGGGCTAGGCTATAGGCCCATTGATGATGATTTGATAGAGATGGAGGTGAGAAAGATGGCCTGAACCAAAGCTAAAGCAAAGGGACTTCCTTGTCCCCCGAAACCCCTAAAGCCCTATACTTCTACATTGAACTGAAAGTTTGTCAAATCTGGAGAAAGCCAATGCTATTGGGGATTCCGTGAATTGAGATTTGATCCTGTGACAAGGACAATGTTGCTTGGGTTTGAGATACTACTTGATTGTAATAACAAGGTTCTAGAATTGAAGAAGGAAGATACAACTTGGGTTCCAACTAATTGGGCTGATTGCATGGACCTTGATGCCATGACTACACTCTTTGGAGATGCTATTTGCAATATAGAAGAAGAAGAGTACTAGGAGACTTGCCAGAATGCATTGATGAGCCTGTATGAACTAAGAACCAATGATAAAGATGAGGAGGGGGGAGTAGCCCATAGACCAAAAACTAATGGTCCACAGTTTCAGAATCCTAACAATTGAGAATGCTAGAGGTAATAGTGAGAGGATGGAATGAGGCAAGTCAGAACATCTCCCTCAACACACTCATTTGGGCAATAAAGGGAAGCATGGTTTGTTTGATGAATGGATGGATAGCATAGAGTGCCTGGATGCCTTTATGACTGATAAGCCCACAACTATGGAAATTGGTGAAGAAGCCACAGATTATATGGATGAAGATCTCATAGTATTGATGCTGAGGGAAGAAGGAACTTACTGGGAGCCATCTACCATCGTTGAAACCACTACTGAGTTGAAGGGCATAGGAGGGAGCCGCCCACCCCATGGAGGACTCCATGAGGAAGACCAAGACCGTTAAGTCAGTCACTCTTGCCAAGAAGATCAAGTTTATCAAGCCAATCACCCCTACCAAGAACATTGTTCTTGTTAAGTCTGTTTGTGATAGTATTCCAGTTAAGCCTGATTTAGTTAAGTCTATTGAGTTTATTAATTCTGTTAAGAACTCTTTTCCTTATAATATGATTTCTGATTTTGCTTCTTTGTTGGCTTTGAATGTTTTTATTTATGAAATTGGTAAAGAAACTCTTAATAATAAGGAATTAAAACAAGGACACCTAGAACCCATAAAAGAAGAAATCCAACCCATTAACCTTAGAACTGATGATGAACCTAAAATGATACAAGTGGGCAATACTCTAACCACTTCTGAGAAAGATGCTTTAGTGGCACTACTGATAGAATTCAAGGAGGTATTCGCATGGTCATATGAAGACATGCCTAGGATTGATATAGATATAGTACAACATTGCATTCCAATAGATCCAACCATGAAGCCGGTCAAGCAGAAGTTGAGAAGGATGAAGCTAGAGTGGACTCTTAAGATCAAAGAGAAGGTTGAGAAACGGTACAATGCAAGATTCCTGAGGGTGGTCAACTATCCAAAATAGTTAGCTAATGTGGTTCCGGTACCAAAGAAGGATGGGAATGTCAGAATGTGTGTAGACTTTCGAGATTTGAATAAGACCAGCCCAAAAGATGACTTTCTATTGCATCACATTGATATCCTGGTTGACAATACAACAAGTCATGCTTTGCTATCATTTATGGAAAGATTTTCAGGGTACAATCAGATTAAGATGGCTCTAGAGGATATGGAGAAAACCTCCTTTATTATACCATGGAGGACATATTGCTACAAGGTCATGCCATTTGGCCTTAAAAATGTTGGTGCTACTTACCAACGTGTGGCCACCACTTTGTTGCATGACTTGATCCACAAAGAAGTAGAGGTTTATATTGATGATATGATAGTCAAGTCCAAGGACCGTGAAGGGCACATACTGGCTTTGAGAAAGTTCTTTGAAAGAATCCAGTTCTACAAGTTACAATTGAATCCAAAGAAGTGCACTTTCAGGGTAACATCCGGAAAGCTATTGGAGTTTATTGTAAGCCAGGGGGGAATAGAAGTTGATCCTGACAAAATCAAGGCCATTGTAGAGATGAAGCCTCCAAGAACTGAAAAGGAGATCCGAGGATTTTTAGGGAGGATACAGTACATCAGTAGGTTTATAGCTCAACTCACCATGACATGTGAACCAATCTTCCGACTACTCAAGAGGAGGTTCCTATAGTGTGAAATGAACAATGCCAAGAACCTTTGAAAAGATCAAGAATTATCTGATGAAGCCACCAATACTTGTCCCACTGGTACTTAATAAACCATTGTTGTTGTATCTCACCACTGCAGATACCGCAATGGGGGCTTTACTTGCTCAATACCTAAAGGAGACTAGAAAGGAGAATGTAATATACTACATTAGCAAGAAGATGTTGCATGATGAAGAAAAGTATTCACCATTAGAGAAGGCATGCGTAGCACCCAGACATTATACGCTTGCTTACAAGGTTTTGTTGATTGCAAGAATGGATCCTATGAAGTACTTAATGGAAAAGGCTGTACAAGATGGGAAGACAGCTAAATGGGTGTTCCTTTTGTCATAATTTGATATTAAGTATGTGACCCAAAAATTAGTGAAGGGGGGAGTAATTGCTGACCACTTAGCCCATTGTTCACTAGAAGAAGCTAAAGAAATCCAAGGAGAATTTCTAGATAAAGATATCATGGGGATTAAAGTAGAATCATGGAATATGTACTTCGATGGAGCAACAAATCAAAATGGGAGTGGCATTGGAGTTCTTTTGATTTCTCCAAAAGGGACAGATATCCCATTTTCTAGCAAATTTAACTTTCCTATCACCAACAATGCCACTAAATATGAAGCTTGTATTATGGGGCTATGAGTAGCCTTAGGCCTTGGAGTGAAAGAGTTGGAGGTGTATGGTGACTCCGCTTTGATAATCTCCTAGATTTAGAATAAATGGAAGATCAAAGAAGAAAGGTTGATGCCTTATCATGAATGTTTTCAGAAGTAGGCCTCAAAGTTCAGCAAGATCCAATATCAATATGTGCTAAGGATGCAGAACCAGATTGCCGATGCTTTAGCAATAATGGCATCCATGATGGATGGGCCTAAGGAAGATGAAGCTAGACCAATAGTGGTGGAACAGAAAGAAGAACCGGCCTATTGCATGACAATAGAGGAGGATGAGGAAAACAATGGAGAAGGTGAATGGTATTCAGACATCCTACAATACCTTAAGGATGGGACATACCCGAAGTTTGTAGACAAGAATGACCAATTGACCATCCGAAGGTTGTCTACTAATTACATTATTTATGGTGAAAGGCTTTATAGAAGATCATATAATGGAATTCATCTTCTTTGTGTAATAGCCAAGGAAGCACAACAAATAATCGAAGAGGTTCATGAGTCAAGTTATGGGCCACATATGAATGCACACATACTGTCAAGGAAGATAATGAGACAAGGCTATTACTGGACTACTACAGAAGCCAACTATGCAGCTCATGTTCGAAAATGTCATCAATGCAAAGTCCATGGAGATCTGAAGTACATGCCACCCATGCCACTACATACCATGACATCACCTTGGCCATTCTCTACATGGGGGATAAACATTATTAGGAAGATTCACCCCACAAAATCCAATGGCCATGAATTCATACTCGTAGCCATTGATTACTTCACTAAATAGGTAGAAGCTGCCTCATACAAAGTTCTGAATTCAAAGAAAGTTGCTCATTTCATCCAGACCAATATCATCTGTAGATATGGGGTACCATATGAAATTATCTCTAATAATGGGCTGCATTTCAAGGGAGAAACAGATAAGCTGTTACGACAGTTCAACATTTAGCACCACAAGTCTTCACCTTACCGTCCTTAAACTAATAGAGCAATTGAGGTTACTAATAAAATTATAGATCGAATCTTGAAGAAGAGCACAAAAAATTACAAGGACTGGCACCTACAATTGCCTTATGCAATTTGGGGGGTATAGAACATCAATTTGATCTTCCACAAGAGCCACTCCTTATTCATTGGTGTATGGGATGGAGGCAATCCTCCCCATTGAAATGGGTGTCCGTTCACTAAGGACAGTACTGAAATTCCTGAAGTAGATTGGTTACACAACAGATATGACCAATTATGCATGCTAGATGAAAAGAGACTTAAAGCCTTGTATCATATTCAAGGTTACCAAAGGAGGCTTAGGAAAGCTTTTGACAAGAAAGTAAGAACCAGAGATTTAAAGTTGGAGGATTTAGTATTGAAAGAGATCCAAGCCGCGGTGCAAGATGCAAAAGGGAAATTCAAGCAAAATTGGGCAGGTCCATAGATTATTAAGCAAATATACTTTGGGGGAGCAATAAGGTTGATGGACTTAGATGTAAACTCTTTTACTGAACCAACCAACATGGATCAATTAAAGAAATACCACGTCTAAGAAGGTAGTCTCATAGCACCATGTCTGAAGTAGTTGTAAATGATGTTATTTCCTTTCCTAGGCTTAAAAAAAAAAAGGGTAGGTTGAAAACCTGAAGGGCAATCTAAGCAAAAGGAGAGAGAAAAAGAAAAGAAAAGAAGAGAGTGAGATAGCCTATTAGGTTGAAAACCCGAAAGGGCGGCCTAGGCAAAAGTTAAAGCAAAAAAATCATCAACGAACTACGTGATGACTTGATCCTTCTACAAAGGGAGTACGTAGGCAAACATGCATTGGTTCGATCACAATTTCCCAAAACCACCATTTGCCCATTAAGCAAAAATTTTTTTTTTTTTCTAAAATTCAACTATTCCATTAAATCATGTCATTACACAAAATCCAAGAAACCAAACCCTAAAAAAAAACCCAAACCCGAAACCAAACCTCAAGAACTCAAACCCTAAACCAAACCATAAAAAACCAAACCCCAAAAACCTACACCTTAAACAGAATCCTTAACCTGCAAATACTAAATAATTCATACACATAATGGTTTTACATCAACTTTAAAATAAACATGTTCAAAGCCAAGAATAATAAGATCACTTTGTCTTTAGTCTTTTCTCTTTTGGTTGATCATTGATTTCTTTGTGCTAGGTACTTCGTCATTTCTGTCCCTTCTTTTAAATTCGTAGTTGTCATCATCGTGTCTTTCTCAGTTGTCTCTAAGAAACTACTTTCTCATAGCAACCATGTCAACTTCCTTGTCAGCAATCTTGTCCACCAACCAGTTAGAGTACTCTGTAGTCATCCTATGAAAGTGAACCTTGACAAAAGACTGGTCCACTCGGTTAGCCATCTCCAAGCCCAACAACATAATCCTTATAGAAGTAGGATTTGTGTCCATAGGAGTGAAAGGTCTTCTTCTTTTTCCACCAGGCATTCTTTGCTCATATTGGAACTGCCTCAAGAGTCTATCCGCCTTATAGAAAGTTGCGCTCCGCAACCCAACAATGAAGATGTGATCTGATCCTAGAGACCACAGGGGGTGGGCACTTCCACCAATAACAATTCCATCGAATTGATGCACCAAATTTCTTGTTCAAAAACTTCACCTAGTCACTCTCAATTTGGCACTTAGTTTTGATGACAGTCCTGCTAAGAAAACTACCAGGACCATAATTACCAGTTGTAGGCCTGGCAATCATATCCAGTTGCTCCATCAGCCATATCTGCAAAGTCAAGGAACTCCCAAGAAAATTTTGATATTCTTCGCCATGAAATACAATGTCTAGTCCCCAAAGAGTTTCTTCCAAGATCAAAGAAACAAGATTATCACCATCCTTGATTTGACTCACAACACTTATGGCTTGAGCATCCGTAAGACCGTGCCTTCTAGAGTAAAGCAAAAATTCTCCCACGAAGCATAGGGCCAAGCCAAATTTTTTTTGCATATTGTCAGTCACTCCATAAGTGCGTTTGTTAATTAGCTTGAAAAAAATTGTATGAAGATTCACCATATGTCCTTCAATCATGCTACTGGTAATGGAAGTAGGAAGACCGAGAGCATCAAACAAAGATTCCCTATGCCTGGGATCATAAGAAACCGGTACAGATTTTTTGCTTGGATCATAGCCTAGGATAGCGGAAAATTCTTCTATCGTGGGGTAGAGTTCAGCAGTTTTAAACTGAAACACATGATCTTCGGGATCCCAAAATTTCATAACAACACGAAGGAAATCCCACTTGATTTTGACGTTCCCCAGAGCCTTAATTCCCTCTAGTTTGTAGGCTATAAAATTGGTCTTGGTATTGAAATCAAAGCTACAAACCCATTTGTTGAGATTATGAATTGTTGAATGAGAAAATTTTTGACTACTAGCCATGGATGACTTTTGCTTTAATTATTGGTTTTTGCTAACCTTGATATAGAGATTTGTTGCAGCAGAGATCATCAATATAAGCTACGTCAGTTCCTAATCAAGTTTTGAATAGGTTTCAAAGAGTTAGTAGCTAAGTAAGAAAGTATTTCATGATCACAAATGAAGAAAATACTTTCCAAAAAACCCGAAAACGCAAAACACGCATTGGAAAAGTGTGAGGAGTTGGCCCACCATTCGGTAAGCGTGAGGGCGTGACCAAGTGCCATTCAGCACTTCTCAAGTGCTGAATGGCACTTGGTTCCACCAACATTCATTTATGCAATTTCATGTAATTTTGCATTTTAAGGCTTTTTTTTTTTAGAACCGTTAAACACTCAAAGAGATTTTTCCCAGTTAAATTGGGGCATTTAGATATGCCTAACTCATTTGTTTTCAAAAAAAAAAAAAAAAAATCATCACCTGCATCATTATTTTCAAAAATTGATCAAATCAAGATTTTTCCAAGCTCATGAATATATCTCTTAAACTAGGGGCATTCGACCATGCCTCATTCATTTTCAAAAAAAGAGACCACCATCATTATCTTTTCAAAAAAAAAAAAAAATCATCAAGATTTCCAAAAAATCATGCATTCATTTTTAAACTAGGGGCATTCGGCTTTGCCTCATTTAAGTAAATGTAGATTCCATCAGAGCCAATCAAGATAAGTTTAAATTGGCACTACAAGACCTCATCAGATGAATTCTAAACTTGTCTCATTTAAAGTTTCTACATGATCAAAGGTAATTCCAAGGACAAAGAGCTAAACATGGAAATTAATACAAGATTGTCTAAGGAACACTTCCTTTTGTTTTGTAGGAAAAAGTAAAAATAAAAATCAAACATCATTGGGACTTCGGGTCTGCCTACATGAAGACCTCCTTGACCCACCTCTAGAGAAGCCGCCTTCAGTATTTCCCTCTTAACTTGCATAGAATAGAGGATCATACTGATTGTTCTCAAGTTCAAGGCTTTTGATTCTATCCTCCAAAGTTCTTCTAGCAGAATCAGTTGCTGCCATTTGACTCACCTGAAAAGTCAGCAAAGTCAAGTGTTAGCTCCATTATCAAGGAAAGTCCAAGTAAAAAAAAACACTCAGAAAGTATCATTGTGTTGTGCATATAGCACCTTAGGACTCAAATCAATAACAGTAAATAAGCAGGAATTAAATAACAAGCACACACAAAGAAAACAAGAATTTACGTGGTTCGACAAACTACCTACCTCCATGGCGACGACAGAGAAATTTCACTATAAAATAGGGAGATACAATAGTGCACAAGAACACTCTCAAGAAACCCAAATCCCAATACAACCTAACTCTCTCTCACCCATAAGACAAGAAATCACTTTTCTTCTTCTTATGCAGCTACTGCTAGGTTTTTAGGAATTACTCTTTCACACGGCTGCACTTGTTAGGTTATTAGGAATGCTTTTTATAACCGTAACTAATAACATATATATAGGGATATATGTTAGGTCGGCTGCCTTGGACTCCTAATACAACAATTATTTGGTAATTGACTTGGGCTTGTGGCAATTCAAGCCACACACACAGGCCCACTTCAACAAATCTCCACCTTGGCTTGAATTGATCAAGCTACACGAGCAAACTCCATCGCCTCCACCTTAGCCCTTAAGGGCTCACATGCTGCAAACAGCAGTCAAGTCCAAGTAGTGCTTGAACTTGTTTGTTAAAATTAGCTTTGTTAACATATTAGAGGCATTCTCACTAGTGAGAATCTTCATCAAAGAAATATCACCAGACGAAACCCATTCTCTGATCTTGTGATACCATACAACAATATACTTTGTTCTTGCACGGTATACCTGATTCTTCACCAAATGAATTGCACTCTGACTATCACAATGTAACGCCATGCTATCCTGCTTGAAAACAAGCTCATTAACCAATCCACTAAGCCAAATGGCTTCTTTTCCTACCAGTGTCATCGCCATATATTTTGCTTCTGTAGTGGATAAAGCAACTACATCTTGTAGTGTAGACTTCCAGCAAATTGGCCCACCAGCAAACCTAAAGACATAGCCTGTCATGGACTTTCTAGAATCAAGGTCCCCTGCATAGTTGGAATCCACATAACCCACGGCTTCTGTACTAGCTCTCTGATCAAATAGGATACCGAAATCATGAGTGCCTGTAAGATATCTAAAGATCCACTTTACTGCATTCCAATGCTCTTTGCCTGGATCTGCCATATACCTACTAACCACATTGACTGCATGAGAAATATCAGGCCTAGTGCACACCATCAAATACATGAGACACCCAATTGCATTTGCATATGGCACTTTAAACATATACTCTAACTCCTTATCTGAACTTGGACACAACTGTAAGGACAATTTAAAATGGGCAGAAAGCGGTGTATTAACAGGTTTTTTTATCAAGAATACTAAACCTCTCTAACACCTTCTTAAGATATCCCTTCTGTGATAACCATAATTTACCAGCCCCTCTATCTCGGCGAATTTCTATCCTAAGGATCTTCTTGGCAACTCCAAGATCCTTCATGTCAAATTCACTACTTAACAAAGACTTCAACTTCACAATTTCTTGCTTACTCTTTGTAGCTACTAACATGTCATCAACATATAGAGCAAGAAATATATAAGAGCCATCAGCAAGTACTTTAAAATAAAAACAACAGTCATACTCATAGCGCATGTACCCATGTGTGACCATGAATGAATCAAACCATTTGTTCCATTGCCTGGGAGACTGCTTCAAGCCATATAATGATCTCTTTAATAGACAAACATAATCTTCCTTGCCAGGTTCTTTGAAGCCTTTTGGCTATTGCATGTAAATCTCTTCTTCTAAATCTCCATGGAGGAATGCGGTCTTCACATCTAGCTACTCTAACTCCATGTCATGCATTGTCACAAATCCTAAGATTACTCGAATTGAGGTGTGCTTCACAACTGGTGAAAAAATCTCATTATAATCAATTACTTCTCTCTGTGAGTAACCCTTAGCCACTAACTGTGCCTTGAATTTTTCACCTTCCTTTTCTGACAATGCTTCTTTCTTGCATAATATCCACTTGCAACCAATAACCTTATTTCCCTTGGGCAATTTCACTAATTCCCAAGTCTTATTCTTCTGTAGAGACTCCATCTCTTCTAACATTGCTACAAGCCATTTATCATTGTCTTTCCTATTTGTAGCCTATTTAAAAGTGAATGGATCTCCACCGCTAGTTATGAGAGCAAAACTAACCATGTCTTCAAAGCCATATCTCTGTGGTGCTTTGTGAACCCGCTTCTCTCTACCTTCAGCAATTGAATAAGGCTCTTCTTGTTACTGCTATGGATCAATCTCAACATCACCCTTATCACTCACTACAAGAAAATCGAGCAGTTGCGACGGACCTATTGCGGCGGGTGCCAAAACCGCCGCTATAGGTAGCCTTATTGCAGCGCGAATTGGGCTAGCCGCTGTACATGAGATCTATTGTGGTGCGTTATAGCGGCGGGTCAATGACCCGCCGTAATATACCTGTTTCAGCGGCCCCAAGCATATATAGCGGCGGGTCAATGACCCGCCGCAATAGGCCCTTACATTTCCCCCACCCGGCCTAAATTTTCCCTCTGTTTTTTTTTGTCCCTGTTCATTTTTAGCGCCTTTTCGTTTTTAGCTAGTCTCCCACACTCTCTCTCTTTCTCTCAGACACCGAAAATCTCCTCAGTGTCTCATCTCTACCCCTACCCACAAACCCACAACCATAGCCACCACCACCACCACCTCCCGACCCCCGACCACAGCCACCACTACCACTCAAAAATCGAGCCTAGTTAGGTCCAAAAACAAATGGGTCAGGTCTAGCCCGACCCATTTCTCTTATCATTTCTAACCCTAACGGTTCATCCCCTCTAATCCTATTTCGTTACGCACAACTCTTTTGCATTCATCGATTCCTATTTCTTTTTTCTGTTTATTGTTATCAAACCCTAATTTCTTGTTTGGTACACTGCAGGACCGAAAGACTGGTCAAGGTTCATCTTGGCACCGATTGACGCTTCGCGAGAAATTCATCGCTTTGTCTATCTCTCACTCGGTCTGATTCTCTATTTCTCTCTGATTCTTTTCTGTTATTATTATTATTATCTTGGTTTGATTATTTGTTTGGTTTTTGAATAGCGGCTAGGGATTTAGAGGAAATTCAAGAGCTGTTGAGGTTGGTCGATGGCACTGTAAACCCTTCACTTTCTCAGGTAAAGATGTTTTTTTTTTTTTTTTGGTTAATTAAGTAATTTTAATTAATGGGTGGGTAAGGGCTTTCTCAGGTATGCTTATTATTTTTTTGTTGCTGACGATTTCAGAGATTGCAAAGCCAGTGTCTCTGCAAACAGCAAGTTCTAAATACCCATCAATGATTCCAGTCTCTGCTAAAAAGGTAAAGGAAAAACTCTCTCTGTGTTTGTGATTTATTTATTTATTTATTTTTGTGTGAAAAAATTGTTCTATGATGGTGTGACTCTACTGGGTCTATTCAGTTTCTCTGTTGTTGTTCTTAAATGCCTTTGGAATGCTGTTGTACTTGTGTGTGTGTGTGTGTGTGTGTGTGTTTTTGTCTCCTCTGCTTTGTAAAATTTAGATTGTCATGATCCCAAAACAAAATACATAGTTCTTACAAACTGGGTTATTGTATTTTAAACAGAACACAACAAATAAATTAAGAAAGTTATTAAGTTGCTGATCTGATAATTTGTATAGTGGCTTTAGCATTTTCCTAATTCTTTTTAAACGTGTCTAAGTTATGAGCATTCTAGTTTAGTTGACTTAGTTCTATATTATAATTTTCCCTAGTAAAATTTGGATTTTGGAGTGAAAATCATATTTTTGAAGTTTCAACTGTTTTAATGTAAAGAATGGATGGGAAAAGAATTGAAAATCACATTTTAATTATTTAGGCCCTGAGAAAGCAAGGAACCTCAAGCCTTGTACAATTACTTAGCTTCGATAAGGTTTTTTTTTTTTTTTGAGAAAAGCTTGGATAAGGTGAGTTCCCATTTTTATGCCAAAAGAAAATGTAGAACGTTAGGTTCAATATATTAATTTCTATTCTTTTCCTACATATACTCACTAACTAGAACTTACTATGATTAATGCTAACATGATTGGATTGTATTATAGACTTTTTTACTTATGCTGTGAAAATTTTATTGCCAGAGTTAGGGTGCTTACAAATTCGCTGCTTTGGGTGTTAAAGTGGCTAACTGATGCACATGATCTTCTATTTACATATATGTGCTTAAACAAATCCATTGGGACTCTATTTTTATTTATTTATTTATTTTATTATTATTATTATATATAAGTCAAATTTGTTGGGACTCTCTCCGTATATAAATTTTGGTGGTAGTAGGTCATGTATGTTTGTGGTCCCTTGGCCTAAGTTTTGTTTTTGGGAAGTTCTAATGAATATTATAATTGTTGGATTAAATATTAACATAATGAATAAAATAATGAAATAGAGGTGGAAAATGGAGGCCATAGAGACATGTGACGTGATGTTGTACACAAAAATTGTCTTGCTAATGCAATGGGCTTCATGAAGGAGAAGGCATTGTCTGGCTGTGCTCAGGTTCTCAAGCAGTACCAAGAGTACGACGAGTAGATATGATTTTGTGATTTGAGTTCCCCTTTTATGTGCCTAGTTATTAAGTTATATATGCTTGGTTTATTCTAGTATCTATTTACTTATGTCTTTATGGATTGTTACCTCAACATTTAGAGGAAGATGATTTCTTTGTGAATTGGACTTTACTAATTAAATTAAACTTGGGTCTTTTTAATCTCTAGAAACTGTAGTGATTCGCTGCTGGTTTCAATAAACTAGTATTCCTTATTATGGTTCTGATTACATGCTACTACATTGCATAGACAAGTAATTCAACCACATTTCACTAGCAATGTTACTTCTCACACATTATAGTAGGATTCATAGATTAAGTTCATCCACCATTTATGTGAGAAGAATGCTCTTTTCCTTGCATAAACACTTTTCTGGAGGGAACCTCAACGAACTATATTTAAGAACCTTGCTCCCTGGCAGTGGGGGATCCTTAAGTGATATTTGTGAGGGTGAGCTCAGTCTGAGCAAGTTTTTGTGTTAACTTGTTACTTAGTTTTGACCTTTTCATTCTTTTCCTCACTCAGTAATGAAAGGGCATGGGAGCTCTTTGCAACCTTGACTAAAATGACTTAGAACACTACATTTTCATTTATAATGAAATATTGTGGATGAAGAACTCTTGATCTATTGGTGATGGTTGTTTGAAAAAGAAATACTTAAACCTTTTTGGAGTAAAGGACTAGCTTGGGTATTGTTGGATTTTCTGTTTTTTCCTTTGTAAAATTCTAATAGTTTAATTTTCTTTTACAATGGGACGTCCAAATGATAAAGGCAGTTTTGAAATGAATTGTTCGAAGCTTGGATAAAAAAATAATAGCTGCTTTGTTGGTCAAACACCACATATGATGAGATAACTGTTACTTCATTTTTCTAATTTGCAAGTATTCAATTTTTTCATTTTAGATATTTCTTCCCTATAAATTTTATCGTCTGACTGGCCTATTTTTATGCTGCCTTTGATATTTCCTCCTGGATTTTTAGGGAGTGGCTTCAAACTAGTTCTTTTTGTGTGTTATTGCTTCTTTGCAGGTTTAACGAATTTGGAGAGTTTGAACTTGGATTCCTGTGGGATAGGTGATGAAGGGCTTGCTAATCTGACAGGTTTATTATTATGTTTCACTAATTCATTTTATATGACAGTTATGATTGTTCTGTGAGATGGTGTGTAATTTAATATCTTCTTTCTTTTGTTTCATATTATCTTCTGGAATTTCCCGTGCCTAATCAGTGTCAAATAAAAACTGCATCATCAAAAACCCTTATCAAGATCTCTCTAATCTAGGTACGCACAACTCTTTTGCCTTCATCGATTCCTATTTCTTTTTTCTGTTTATTGTTATTGAAACCCTAATTTCTTGTTTGGTACACAGCAGGACCGAAAGACTGGTTAAAAGAGCAAAAGAGGAAGTCCTCAAGGTTCATCTTGGCATTGATTGACACTTATTAAGAAATTCTTCGCTCTGTCTATCTCTCACTCGGCCTGATTCTCTATTTCTCTTTGATTCTTTGCTGTAATTATTATTATTTTGGTTTGATTTTTTTTGGTTTTTGAATAGCGGCATCCCATTTCCCCCACCAACACAAGAGTAAATTAACACGGTTGAATTTGAAGGAACGAAATTGAAAAGTCTTTGCCCCATTTCGTGGTTTCATTGCCAGAGAGGTGTGTATAAATATTCATAATCATATCTGTAATCTGTGTTGATTTTTTCAATGACATTTGGGCTGTGGTTTTTGGGTTTTTCTTCTTGGCTATTAAAATTGAATTCATATTATTTGGGAAGATGTTTTTTGTTTATATGGGCGGTAAATTATCTAAAAATTTAGTACTTTCTGTGATAGTTTATAGTTATGCACGGTAGGTGTTTGTGAAAATGTTTGTTCTGGTCTGTAGTGATAACTGTACAGTCAAAGCAATATTAATTGCTTTGGTTTTATTGCAAAATTAACTTGAAGAAAGATAGAAAATTGAGTTTAATTTATCTTCATTGCTGAATGATATCTTGGAACCATCATAAACTAAAAAAAAAAAAAAAATTGAACTAGTATAAAAATTATTTGTGCAGAATATTTGTACCCTTTTTATAGCTCCAGTTTACCACGGGTTTTGTAAACTACAGGAATAAATTTAAGGGATCAACTATTATGTACTAGGTAAACTTATAGTTATGGAGCTAGCTAGAGTCTTAGGATCACATTATCTATTGATTGCATTCTAACTACATACCGACACCTTTTTTTATTGAAATGTCTGTTGGCATTGCATGGAAAATGTAGACAACCCCTACCTTCTTTCTCCACCACACATGGCTACATTTGTGTCGAGTTATGGTTGTTGATTTACCAACTTTGAATTACTATTGTATATTGTCTTATGATAGTGTTGGGTTGGTTGTTATTTATTTATATTTGGGCATTAAACACTATTGTTTATGCTGTTCTGTTGATTTTCTGAAATCAAACAATGGAAACATGGTGGTTTGTTTGTCTGAATTTGATAGGTTTATGAATATTCAAATTTAAGGTGCAGAATATAATGCTAAGAAGTAGCTTTCATTTTCCTTAACTGAATTTGCGCTCATGTTTCTCTGAAGTTTAAATGAATGTAATCTGTTTGTTGCGTCATTGGAAATTAATTTCTTCTTCAATTGTAGCAGAGGCTAGACTTATTTTAAATCAGTTATAGTTTTCTATTGCTTCGGAAGTAGTTTTGTCACATTGTGGAGAGAGAGAGAGAGAGAGAGAGAGAGAGAGAGAACTGTCAATCGCAATAAAAACATGAGATATGATAGTGTTCATAGTGATTTGAAGATATTAATACTAACCATGTGTCTTTTCCCACAGTCATCATCCCAAATAGCCTAGTCAAAACTTGCATATGATATTGATAGTTGATGGGGAATTATATGTTGTTGGCTTAAACGTGTTATTCTCTCAAGTGGTTTAGAATGATTCTTCCTGCTTGAGAGACCAATAATGTGTTGCTTCAGCTATAGCTTTGCATTTCAGTGTAGGATTGAATGACTGGAAGTATGCTGCATAATGCATATACCCTTTTTTTAAAAAAATGTGTAATGCTATGTTTGATTTAATTGGCCCTATGCTTAACTTGGGAGTGAAATATTTATAGGAAATTCTAATAGCAGAGGATAACATGCCTCATCATATTACTATTTGTGTTTCCTAATATTTCATTTTTGTTGTATTTAGAATTACATTTTGCGTATCAAGGAATTATGAGTAGCTGAGTGCTGTCTTTTATGCTATAAGGTTTCTCAGAATTGCCAAAGTCAAATGGTTTCCTAATTATTGAATCAAATGGTGGGTTGAACCAACAACGCTTATTGGTATGTTTTGTTTCTTCAAATGTTATTTCTCTTTGTTTTCCTAGAAAGATTGGTTGAATATGGTAATACTGCCTTAGATCATAGATGGAAATGAATTTTGTGGGTTAGACATGATGATTTGGTGACCTTGATGTCTTTTGGTCTTTGGCTGATGGTAAATCTGTTCCGATTCAGATTTTGCTGGAAGACATTAGAGCATTTTGCTGAAATATATCTCTGATCAGTCAGATATTGAATGATGATGGGATGAATGTAATAAATTTGTCAAGTATATGTTACACTCCGCATTAAAATTTATTTGGTAATTTACACGTGATTCTAGATGATGCCTGGCAGGGTAATTAGGGTAAGATAAGGATAAGCACATTGATTCATCTTCTGTTTCTTCTTTGTCTTATTACTATTTGTAAGGTTGAATTTATTCAACCATCTAATTGGCTTTATTCCGTGCCAAATTTGCTTGTAATTCAGCATTTAGTAACCCTGTATTTAGGTGGGTTTGTTATAAGGGTAGTGAGTGAGATAGAGTGAAGATTGCTCAAGAGTGTGCAAGAAAACAGAGACTCGCGGCTGGGACTCGTGGGTGACTCGCGGCTGCAAGCCGCCAGAAGCAGCACACGTGCCAAGCATGCTGGAAGATGAACAGTCATGCTAGCTGGAGCACTACAGGACAAAACAGGACAACTGGCCATACGGTTAACTCGCGACTGGATCTCGCGACTTAGTCAAGCCGCGAGGTCAAGCCGCGAGCCACCCCTCTTTTGTAAAACCTGACGTTTCACATTCCTCTCCCACTCCAGTATAAATACCCCTTTTACCCACGATTGAAAGAGAGCTTCCAGAGAGAATTTTGAGAGAGAAACCCTAAAGAAAAACCAGATTGTTTCACCCACAATCTCTACCTTAGAATCTCTTCAAATTCCTCAACTCTCTTCCTCTCCATTGTCAAATCCTTGAGAGGCATTATACCAAACCTGGTTCTCACCATCATCATCACTGTGAGACAGTTGTTTGGATTTCTGGGAAGCAGTTAGGAAGGAACCAATCTTCATTGGTTGATGCTACAGTCTAGTAGCGGAATCCGGGAAGCTAGAAAAGAAAAAGGTTCGGCTCAACCTCGTTGGAGCAAGAAGCTTGGAGGGCTTAGGTGCACTGGGTAGATTAGGCTTGGAGGGTCTATTGCTGTCCTTGTATCCCAACTGTATTTTCTAGTGGATTGTTTACCGCTTGGAGGGCAGCGGAGAGGTTTTTCGCCGAGGACTTCGGTTTCCTCTTCGATAACACATCGTGTGTTGTCTTTATGTTTGCATCTTCCTTCCTCTCTATCTTTGCCTTTTTATTATCTGCTGTGGTTTTATTTTGTTATGGCTTAGATAGTCTTTAACCAATTTCGTATTATAGCATGTGTTAAGTTTCCGCACACTAGTTGTTTGACATATTGCTTGTATTGGTTAAGTTGTAATTTGGGGGTCTAAACGTTCAAAGGTGTTTTGTACACGTTTTTGAACTTTTACTATTATTATTATTATTTCACCCAGAAGGCGTTGTATTAAAGATGTGACAGTGCTAGTTGTTCCAGTTATATTAGCCCTTCCTTCCTATAATTGCCCTCTATATATATCTATTTTTGGTAGACCCCAAGTTTAGTACTGACAGGAAAACTCCAAGTTTTACACCTTAGAAGTTAGAAGTGATAGACATTTTTCTATCTCTTATCTAAAAAAAAAAAAAAAAAAAAAAGACATTTTGGTAATTAATGGCAATGAATATACTGAAATAGTGACATCAAAGTATCTATTTACCCCCTTTTTTTTCCCTATCTGTTTACCCCTTTTTTTTCCCTTCCTTATCACATAATTGGAAAGGCATGGATTGAGTTAAGATATAAACTTGTGCATTAATTCTAATTAAGTCAATTTAAGTTATTTAGACTATTAAAAAAGGCTCTAATTATATCTAATTTTTTTGGATATCATACAAGTTGTGACAAATAGTATTACATTACAATACTAATTTAGCACTTGCTTTACCTTTTTCTAGTTTTTGTTTTGTTTTGTTTTTAAATCCCCAATATACCTACTGCATAATATGGTTCAGTAACTAGGGAAAAAGAATCTTATCTCATAAAATAAAATAAAATAAAACAAAAAAAGAAACTCAAATTTTTTTTTTTGGGTTAGTCATAGAAAACCACCCTAAACTTCATGTGCCTACACTTTGCAGCCAAACTATGTATACTTATAATCATAACCCCAATTGTCACAAAATTTTTAAATTGCATCTCACAATGTGATTAACTGTTCAAATTAACGATCACATATAGTCCATAAAATTGACTACATTAACTGACTACAAGAGCAAAACAATGTGACTTGCATTGTTATCATTAATTTCAAAAATCAATCAAGGGGGATGCAGTTTACAAAGTTTCTGTCTTGCAGCTCTTCATTATAGCTGTGTTTCTTTGTTTTAATTTGTGTTTTGTTTTTTTGTTTTTTTAATTTATTATATTTTTTTTATATTGGTTATCTGCAAGAGTTATATTATCTTAAATGATTTTTGTTTTCTCTTTTTCTCAGCTCTAAATTATACTATTTGGAGGTAATATATGTTACTGATTTAATTACAGCTTGATTTAAGAATGCTGTCTACAAAGCATTGAAGCGGGCAACTGAAAAGGAGATTTCTCAAAGTGCTGATGTCATCTGTTGCACATGTGTTGGTGCTGGAGATCCTTGATTGGCAAATTTTAGGTTCTGCCAGGTTGAAATGCATCTAACATGTGGAAGTTTGTCTAGGATTCACTTGTTTAAAAGTTTACTCTTTTTAACTTTTTGTTTTTTGTTTTGCTGCTATTGGTATAGTGCATTTGGATCATTCACAGTGGTTTTATTTTTTTTGGATTTTTCTATTCACTGATTTTTTTTGGAATGTTTTTCTAAAAAGTTAACCTCTTTTTATATGATCTGTCTGCAATGTTGAACTTTTTACTTGCTATTCCACTGAGAAATTTTGACAATCAAATGAAATCGATAAAATTATATGCATGTTTGGCATTACTTTAGGAAGAGAGTTTTAATTATAGAGTTTTAGTAGTTTGTAATATAGAGTTTTAACTGAGAAGTTGTTTAGCTTTTTTGGCTTTTGAGTGTTTGACAAATTGCGTTAAACAATGCTTTAAAGTGGTAGATTTTTAAAGCATGATTAGTGAATTGTAGAGTTTTTTCCCTAAAAGCTTCAAATTTTGGCTTCCTAATCATGAAGGTTGATGTAGTTGAGCTTTAAACTAGTTTTGTATTGGGGAGGGTTTGGGAATTGGGATAAGCGTAGGTCTTATTTTTTTTTTTTTTTTTTTTTTTTTTTTTTTTCCTGAAATACATTGAAAATGCTGTTACTATTAGTTGTATGTATAATTTATAGGTTTTTAATATATTTCATTCTTTATTTAGGTTTTTTTTTTTAAAATGCTGAATAAGCTTGAATTCTTATATATTTTATTCTTTACTAATAATTTGAGTCTGAAATATATGGAGTGGAGTACATGACATTTCAACTTGGTTTATCATGCTTTACAGAGCAGTGGAAATGGTAACTTTGATTAAATAAAAAAAATAGAAGCCGATAACCTCATGATCATTCTAGAGATGTGTTGCCCCTTATAGGCCTATGTTTCTGACCGATTCAAGTTTACTTTTATCACTGCTGGAAATGCTTTGAATTGAGGTAGTTGGGTGTCTCATGCAATGGAAATTTCCGCCAGGAAAATGGGAATCATTGATCCCATGTTTAGCTCAGTAGAAATCAAATAATTTATTGAAAACAAATTAAGAAAACAAAACACATTAGGCACCAACATTGATGTGTTTAAGGAACAGGGTTTATGTTCCTTTCTAAAGGGCATGCTCGCAGATTGATGTGTTTTCCTTAATAAACAGGAGAATCTACCATGACCATTTCAAATACATATTAAGAAATTAAGATGCTTGACATGATTTTTGTCTATCATCAAAAAACTTCCTCTCTCTTGCAATTTGTTCATTTGTCTTATCTTTAAATTCAAAGAATGCATTCCTATTATTTGATGTAAAATTCATTTCTTGGTATTTATATATTTCTTTGAAAGTTAGAATCATAGAATGTGAATGAAATTATGTATTTGGTTTAGAATTCTACCAGATCTTGTCAATGAAATGGGCTTCAAAAATATAATTGTGTAATAAAATAAAATGAGTCTCTGTCTCTGACTCTATTTTCTGCTTCCAATCCAAGTCTGGCTCATCACTCGTGCCCCTCTTCTTGTGTGTTTTCTGTTTTTACCCTCATCCTCTATACTTCTTCAATTTTGTCTTACATTTTAACCCCGCATGAAATAAAAAATAAAATTTTTGATTTGTTGTTTTATTACTAAGATACTATTATCAAATAAATAAATAAAAATATTATGAGTACTTCTTCTCAAAAAAAAAAAAAAAAAATATATATATATATATATATACACACACACATACTATTAGTAGTTTAGTACTACTTAATGTCATGAATCTTGTGATTTGTATTTTTTTTTTTTTTTCCCTTTACTACTTAGTCATACATAATAGATATGATTTCAATTTAAAAACTAAAATATTTGTATTGTGTATAATAGTCAGTACGTAATAGATATTATTCATACTTTATATTATATACTTCTTTACAATATTCACATTATTAAATTAGCTTTACATATCACAGGTTCTATGGTCTGGATGGAAGATATCCCACCACACTTCTTGGCTGTTTATCAAGCCAACTTAGTTTTGATTCTTTAATAAAATCATCAACTTTCTTCTCGGAAAATAAGCTCAAAAAAAGTTTTTTTTTTTAAGAAAAAAAAACATAAAAACTTACCCTTTTTTAAGTCACTTATAAAAGCACACCTCACATGATTCAATGGATACACACCCACATGATTACCTTGAACATTAGTACACTTGATTGCCACACCCCCCAACACATACACAGAGACCCGAACTGGAGCCAATCAGTGAAGAAGCTGTCAAACCCATATGACTCTATTGTGTACAGTACTAATCCCCATAGTTTTTTTTTTTTTTTTTTTTTTAGTTTCTTATATTTATTTATTTTTATTTCAAACCCAAAGCTGGCTCCTTTGTTCTTCTTCTACTTCTCTACACTGTAACCACCACTCCTCTTCACACCCCCTGTCCCACCTCTCCTTCTCTACACTCTTCCCCACAAAAGTCTTTTGGAAAATTTCTAAATTCCTAAATCCTAACTATAAATTAGTACAATAATCTACCATATCTTTCTTAAGAAATTATGTCTAATTCGTTATTTATCATCATTGTGTATTTTATTAATATTCATATACCGCTAACTTATAGGGTTTGGAACTTCTTACTAGTATCTTGAGGTAACTTTTAAAAGATTTTTCTTCATAATAATTCAGTGTGCATGAAAGGAGAGACTGAATACCTTGTTTGTTAAAAAATATACATATGGGTTAATTATTTTTTTTTAAAAAAATTGTTTATTATGAATAAGTTACTTTTGTTATATTTGGAAAAAATAATTTAAAAATTAGTACTAATAATAATAATTAAAAAAAAAAACAATTTAGTTTTTTTCAAAAAATTTGTTTCAATAACAATTTTGTTTTAGTAGTAATATTTTCAATAGCCCAAATAATGGGAAGAAGGATGAAGTGGTTGGATCACATCCCATTTATGGCATGATACCCTTCAAACAACACAAATTAATACCCTAGACTAGAGTTTGACTTTTTCCACTGCAAATTATTAAGAAGGATGCTTTGGCTTTTCTTAATTAGAGGATCTATTAGCTTTAGCTGTGTGTAGTCCAAACAAAGATGATTTCTCCCTTGTGATTTGTTTCAACTGTTGTTGTATTATGTATAGTCATTGATGGTTGCATTAAAGTTACTTTCAAAAAATGGGAAAGATGTGGATTCCATAGACATCAAACCTACAAAATCCTAGGAAGTTGAATGATTATCATATATATATATTTTATTCATTAATTTATTCTCTATCATCGACCTGTGAGATTTCTTCAATTCTCTTTAGTCAACGAGCAGGGAAAGTTGCGAGAGAGTAGAGGGATGACTATTGCAGTTCTGAAAAATTTGTAGCCATACCATTCATTTGCTTTGTTTTGATGGGTTAGTTTTGAAACTATCCTAATGGGATTGAACTGAAAACCTTGTGAAACATACCATTCAATAACTTTGTTTTGGTGGATTAAGTTTGAAACTATTCTAATTGGAATGGGTCCAAACACTTATAACATGTTTTTTAAAGTAATATCTAATTTTAATAACTCAGCTTATGTATAACCATTTCATTTTTCCAATCAAGATACCTTAGCTTATCAATATGAATAATTCATTCTTGGTAGCACAAACTTGTGTGTTGTTTCTAGATATGATTCCTCTGTGACTCACTCTCAACTAAATTGCTTTGAAGTGAGTCTTGTTTGAAAATTAACTTAGGTTTATATGTATTCTTTTCTTGTTGGCAGATTGCAAAAAGAAGAGGCACTATAAGTTTGTGTGATCGAAGCAAGTGAAGTTGGTGAAAGACTTAAGGTTTGCTCTTTCTCTCTCTCTCTCTCTCTCTCTCTCTCTCTCTGTGTGTTTGTGGTGGGTTGTTGAATTGGGGCAAGCAGGTGGCTTGCATGGAGTAATAAGGTGGTTTTAGCTGATATTGGCAGTGTTGACTGTTTTGTGTAATATTGGATGATTGTTGTTGAGTTGTTTTTATTTGATTAATTCATTTTAAACGCTTCTCTCTATCTTTTTCACACATATGGAACGCTAAAATGGAATTGCATATTTAAAGAGATGTCCATTCTTAAAGAATATTGCTAGTAATGATGTTATATTTACCAAATATATTGATAACTTCTCTATTCATTTAAATTCATTGTTTGATTAGGAACATAGCTAAAAGTGAATGAGTAAAGATGATTGTTGTTGAGTTGTTTTTATTTGATTAATTCATTTTAAGGGCTTCTCTCTATCTTTTTCACACATATGGAATGCTAAAATGGAATTGCATATTTAAAGAGATGTCCATTCCTAAAGAATATTGCTAGTAATGATGTTATAATTAACAAATGTATTGATAACTTTTCTATGCATTTAAATTCATTGTTTGATTAGGAACATAGCTAAAAGTGAATGATTAAAGATGATTTGTTTCTTAAATTAAAGTGAAATTATGTAAATGAAATGTATGTTAACTCTTGATTTGTGTTTTCATGAAATCACATTATAGGTATTTCTTGCAAATCACTTTATAGCAATGGATAAGAGTTGGATGAAAATTACCAATAGAAGGTCACAATAATATTTAGATGGAGTTCAACAGTTTCTGAATTTCGCATCTAACCATGCATACCCGGATGGAACAATTTCATGTCCATGTAAAAAATGCGTGCATATGAATTCATGGCCTATAGATGTTGTACAGGCTCACTTAGTGTCAAAAGGGATTTGTAGGGGTTATAACCCTTGGGTTTTTAATGGGGAAATATCGTCTGCGAAGACTTCTACTGAAATTCCTAGTAGTCATGTCCAAGAAAACCCAATAGAGTCCACTTGTTTAGGCCACGTTCGTGGGGTCCACACTAAGTCTATAAAAAACAAATCAATACAGTCACCAATCCAACGTGCTTCTTGAGGTCGCGTGGGAGTTGGGTTGAGTTGAGTTTGTATTTTGTTTTTGTCACAGTTTTGTTTGTTTGTTTGTTTATTTAATATCCAAACTCTTGATTTTGGGTTTGATTCGCAGCTAAGTTAGCTGAAGGATGAGGACCAGGTTGTGCCCTCATCCATATGGAGTTTCGTGGTGTTTGAGTTTGACCTTTTTTTTATATATAAAAAGTACTAACAATTAACTAATTCCTTTTTCGTAAAGTGTTTTTGAATGGGACTGACTACACACATACCAACTGTAGCTATCACTAGCTTCGTTCTAGGATTCTTCGTTCTGTCTGGAAAGATATTTATTGATTTAATAATTAGTATTTACTTGTGAATTGTGACGGTATGAATCTATTGATCTGTAACATTGATAAAGGGTGGTGAAGGAAAAAGATTTCTAGAAGCACCATGTTATTAATAGATGTTTATGGAATTATGTGGTGACAGCTTTGCATCCTTTGAATTCTATATCAAGGGACCTCCCAACACCAATCATTTTGATTTGATCCCATTAGTTGTCTTGTTGTGCCTCTGCTTTGTAATTTCAAAACTAGGAAGTTGCAAAGAGAGGTGGTCCTCCCATAAAAGATCAAGAAACATGTCTTCATTTAACTTGTTCCCATTTTTTACCTTCATAATATTTTCTTGTCATTCTATTTCATTTATACGCACTTATTAAGTAATCATACTTTGTATGTAGGATGCACCTCTGATCGAACAATCTCCACCTCTCCCCAAATCATCAGCCGCATCTCATCAACCAAAAAGCTTATAAGTTTTATCTTGGAGTTCTTGGACTTTTTTGTGTACAGAGAACTATGGAAGAACAACCGCATTTCTTGCAAGTGTTGAAAGATATTTTTAAACACTTTAGAATTTTAATTATAGTATTAGATTAATTTCAGCAGTTGTTTTATTCAAATGACCACATCTCTTTTTTGTTAATTTAAAGATGGTGGTTATAGACAATGTTATGTATTTCATAATATATTTCTATGTTAATATTACGTTAGTTTCAAGACATTTGTGGTGTTGTTAATTAATTACATTTGTGGTATTTTGTTAGTAGAGCAAAACTATTACAGGTCCTTTGTAACAGGTGTGAACTTATTTACTAGCAAATAGCAGTTTTAAAACCCGCTGGAAAAAAAAAAAAAAAAAAAAAAAAAAGACCTATAGCGGCGGTCAAAAAGCGCCGCTAAAGGTTCACATTTTACGTTATAAATAAATACCTATAGCGGCGCTTATAGCCTGCCGCTAAAGGTTAAAACATATAGCGGCGGGCATGCACCCGCCGCTAAAAGTACATTTAGCTGTTCTCATGGATTATCTATAGCGGCGCTGTTTGCCCGCCGCTAAAGGTAGGGACCAATAGCGGCGGGCATGGCCCGCCGCTACAAGTACAATCTGCTGCTTTCAATGATTGACCTATAGCAGCGCTCTTTACCCGCCGCTAAAGGTCGACACCAATAGCGGCGGGCATTACCCCGCCACTAAAAGTCAATCCCACGTATTCTATAGACGTATTGCGGCGGTTTTATGCCCGCCGCAATAAACTTTCACCCGCCGCTAAAGGGTGCATCTATAGCGGCGCTTGTACGAACCGCCGCAATCTACCTATAGCGGCACTGCAGCACCGACGGGACGGCCCGCCACAATAGCACCCGCCGCTATAGGTCGAATGTACCTTTAGCGGCGGTTTTTGGGGCTTTAGCGGCGGTTCTGGACCGCCGCAATAGCCCGTTTTTCTTGTAGTGTCTGGGTGAACTATTCTTGTCAAACTCCACCTCAACAATTAATTTCTCCTGTGTACTATCATCATAAGTCTCTACTTCATTCTATTTCAACATAAAGGCTTCATCAAATATGGCATCTCTACTGGTCACCATTTTTTTTGAGATTGGATCCCAAAGCTTGTAGCCTTTAACCCCTTTTTCAAAACCAAGAAATACATATTTTCTTGAATTCGAATCCAATTTAGAACGCTTTCCACTCTGCACATGCACATAAGCTGGACAACCAAAGATTTTTAGACTCGAATAATCAATTGGTCTACCTAACCAAACCTCTTCTGGAATCTTGAAATCAATGGCTGATGATGGAGATCTATTAATAATGAAGCTTGCCATGTTAACTATCTCTGCCCAGAACACCTTAGGCAACCCTGCATTCAATCTCATGCACTTGGCTTTTCCTGCTAAGGTTCTGTTCATTCTCTCTGCAACCCCATTCTGCTGTGGAGTTCCTTTAACTGTGAAGTGACATGTAATGCCTTCCAATTCATAAAATCTTATGAATTCTTTATCTCTATACTCTAGTCCATTATCTATTCTAAGGTATTTTATTTTCCTACTAGTCTGATTCTCAACCTATGCTTTCTACTTTTTAAATATGCCAAACACATCAGACTTATGTTTCATAAAATAAATTCATACTTTTCTAGAGTAGTCATCAATGAAACTGACGAAGTATTGAGCATTGCTATGAGAAGAAACTGATACTGGGCCCCAAACATCTGAATGAATGTAGTCAAGAACACCCTTACTTGTATGAGAGCCTATCTTGAAATTGACTCTATGCTGCTTCCCATACACACAATACTTGCAAAAGTCTAGCTTGCATGTCTTCACCCCTTGGAATAAATTTCTCTTGTGCAACTCTAACATACCACGTTTACCAATATGGCCAAGTTGCATATGCCATAATTTTGTTTCATTAGTGTTGGACTCCACTAGAGTGGTGACTGCAACTCTTCCTACAACTGTGTTCCCAATCAATCTGTAAAGCATGCTTACTTTCTGTCCTTTCATCACCATCAAAGCACCTTTGGTAATCTTCATGATTCCACCCTTTGATCAGTATGAATAGCCCAAATCATCCAATACTCCTAAAGAAATTAAATTCTTTCTAAGATCTGGAACATGTTTGACATTACTAAGAACTCTCACAACTCCATCAAACATCTTGATCTTCACGGTACCAATTCTAATAACTGAGCATGTAGCATCATTACCCATTTGGACCATACCACTGTTGTAAGGCTTATACATGTCAAACCAATCTTTCTTTGGAGTCATATGATATGAGCATGCTGAATCTAAAACCCAAGATTCCAATATGATATTGTTACTTGATGAAATTGAAAGTAAATATGCACTAACCTCACTGTCATCTGATGTTTCTTCAGCAACACTAGCTGATTCTAGGGGCTTCTTTCCATTCTTCTTCTCCTCTAAATGTTTTTTTAACTCTTTACACTGATTCTTGTAGTACCCTTTCTTGTGACAATAAAAGCACTCTACATCTTTCTTTGCACGTGATTTAGACTGTAATCTATTCCTGTTGGAGTTCCGTCCTCTTGACCTGTTCTACCCCTATTGCTTGAGTCAGACTTTGCAATAAGTCCATCAGTCTGAGAACCATCACCATCTTGCTTCATCTTCATGTGTGACAAGAGAGCACTAGTCACCTCTTCGAGTACAATAGTATCTTTCCTGTACATCAACGTAGTCACTAGATGATCAAAAGAAGTAGGAAGCGACGCTAATAAGAGTAATGCTTTATCTTCGACCTCACAATTCACCCCAAAACTTGACAGTTGGGTGTTCAACATATTAAATGTGTTGGGATGCTCTAACAGATCAGAACCCTCCTTCATATGCAAACTATACAGTTGCTTCTTCACTTACAACTTGTTCGTCAGATTCTTTCTCATATAAAGACCTTCTAGTTTTTTCCAAACCTCCTTTGCAGTTTTTGCTTCTAGGATGTTGTGAATGACTTCATTACCTAGGTTGAGATGAATAGCGCAAGTTGCTTTCTCATCCATCTCTACCCATTCTACATCCTTCACCGTTTCTGGTTTCTTCTCCTTCCCAAGCAAGGCCTTATGAGCTCCTTGTTGAATTAGGAAATCCTTCATCCGCCTTTGCCAAAGTGAAAAATTTCCCTTACCACAAAACTTCTCTACATCATACTTTGTGCTTGACATCTTTACTATATTCAAAGAATTGAATCCTAACCTAGCTCTGATACCACTTGTTGTGTAGATAGCACCTTAGGACTCAAATCAATAACAGTAAATAAGTAGAAATTAAATAACAAGCACACACAAAGAACACAAAAATTTACGTGGTTCGGCAAACTACCTACCTCCACGGTGACGACAGAGAAATTTCACTATAAAATAGGGAGATACAATAGTGCACAAGAACACTCTTAAGATACCCAAATCCCAATACACCCAACTCTCTCTCACCCACAAGACAAGAAAACACTTTTCTTCTTCTTATTCGGCTGTTGCTAGGTTTTTAGGAATTACTCTTTCACACGGTTGCACTTGCTAGGTTATTAGGAATGCTTTTTATAGTCGTAACTAATAACATATAAATAGGGATATATGTTAGGTCGGCTACCTTGGACTCCTAATGCAACAAGTATTTGGTAATTGATTTGGGCTTGTGGCAATTCAAGCCACACACACGGGCCCACTTTAATACATTGCATACCCAGCTCGCCTCATTGATCACATATTGAGAAGGCTAAGTACAAGCCAACAGTTGCAAGCCTCTGATCATTTGCATAATTTCCTCCACAAGATCAACATCAACCTGAAGCACAAATCTACTAGATCATAAGCCATTCAATGAGCCAAAAAGAAATAAGGACAAGAAAAAAATAATTCAAGAAGACACTGGATCAGGCCAAAGGACATTTAGCGTGTGCTCTAGCCTATCCAAAGAAATGGAACTATATGTTCCATCAAGATTCATCACTTCATATTGCCATGCCGAAAAGTGAGGATAAGTCTCCATGAAAGAACTAGAAGAGCTACTAGCATGGTGAGGAGAAGGTATTTCTTCTTCTTCTTCCTTTCCCTCTTCCTCTCATTCAAAAGATGGAGCTTGAAAATCCAACATGCAAATGTTATCACCAAGCAGAAATATGGAAAAGGGATATACAAGATAAAAATTTGACTTTAGAAGGGAAGGAAAATACCGATATACTAGCCAAGCAACCTTGCAAATGAGTTCGAATAAATTCAGAATAAGTCCCTAGTACTCCTGAAACAACAAAGCCAACATGAGCCCGAGCAATCTCTTTATTAGTTAGAAGGTTAGCCAACTAGATGGAGGGACAAGGAGGAACCATAATGGTTGTAGGAGGGTACACATGCTGAACTTGAGGCAACACCCGGTCACCAAGATACCAATACCTCCCATGCCTACATTCAAACAATACCTGAGGACTATTTAGCTTCAGAGCCCACTCATACTCTACATACTCCTCATATCCAACCCAAGGATTTAAAGACATCTAAAAATCACAAATGAACCTAGAATGAGAAAAAGACCAAAAACCACCACTAAACACCAAAGATCCCACCAAAAAAAAAAAAAAAAAATAGAGAGAGAAGAACTCAAAAAGAAGAACTCACATCATCAACAGTCAAATTGTCAATCATCATCCATCAAATTTTCAAAGAACGCTTAGAGGGCGTTGACAAATGGTGTTTGGGCAACCAACGGAGAAATCTAGGAAAAATGTCATTAACCTCCTCCTGAATTTCAAGACTAACTCCAAAGTACTCATACATCCAAACCTGGAAAAATTTCACAACACCATTACAACATAGCCAAAATAATTTTTCAAAACCTACACATAGCCAAAAATTACAAAGCTCACCTATCATACAAATGGAGCACCACCTAAGTGATAGGCCAAGAATGTATTGACCCCTTGTGATAAATTAACCAATTAATTTAGCTAAGTGAATTAATTAAGTTAATTAACATGCAAAGCGCGTGGTAGCATAAACAAATCACCAATTAACTAAAGTATAACGGAAATTAAATTGAGACGGTGATTTGTTTACGAATAGGGAAAACCTATACGGCAAAAACCTTACCAGGTTATTTTAAGGTCACCACTCCCGAGAATCTACCATTACAAGCGGTTACAAGTAAAGGAATCCTAGTACCTTATACCAACTTACAATTGAACCCTTACCCCAATACCCAATTGGACTTGTTCTGTAGTGACAATCTCTCATTTTCAATGCACGGCTCTTAGTATGTGACTAACTAATAGATGCGCGGATCCCAATACATGACTTAATTACCAACTTGAGAAAGATGTTGGTTGCAAAGTTCTTCAGTTCATCACACAATGAAGATCATTGTAAGGTTGAATTTATTCAACCATCTAATTGGCTTTATTCCGTGCCAAATTTGCTTGTAATTCAGCATTTAGTAACCCTGTATTTAGGTGGGATTGTTGTAAGGGTAGTGAGTGAGATAGTGTGAAGATTGCTCAAGAGTGTGCAAGAAAACAGAGAGTCGCGGCTGGGACTCGCGGCTGGACTCGCGGCTTCAACCCGCTAGAATCTGCACACGTGCCAAGCATGCTGGAAGATGAACAGTCATGCTAGCTGGAGCACTACAGGACAAAACAGGACAACTGGCCATACGGTTAACTCGCGACTAGAACTCGCGACTTAGTCAAGCCGCGAGGTCAAGCCGCGAGCCACCCCTGTTTTGGAAAAACCTGACGTTTCGCATTCCACTCCTCTTTAGTATAAATACCCTTTTAACCCACGATTGAAAGAGAGCTTCCAGAGAGTATTTTGAGAGAGAAACCCTAAAGAAAAACCAGATTGTTTTACCCACAATCTCTACCTTAGAGTCTCATCAAAATCCCTCACTCTCTTCCTCTCCATTGTCAAATCCTTGAGAGGCCTTTATACCAAACCTGGTTCTCACCATTATCATCTCTGTGAGAAAGACGTTTGGAGTTCTGGGAAGCAGTTAGGAAGGAGCCAATATTCATTGGTTGATGCTACGGTGTAGTAGCGGAATCCGGAAAGCTAGAAAAGAAAAAGGTTCGGCGCAACCTCGTTGGAGCAAGAAGCTTGGAGGGCTTAGGTGCATTGGGTAGATTAGGCTTGGAGGGTCTATTGCTGTCCTTGTATCCCAACTGTATTTTCTAGTGGATTGATTACCGCTTGGAGGGCGGCGGAGAGGTTTTTCGCCGAGGTCTTCGGTTTCCTCTTCGATAACATATCTGGTGTTATCGCTGTGTTTGCATCTTCCTTCCTCTCTATCTCTGCCTTTACATTATCTGCTGTGGTTTATTTTGTTGTGGCTTAGATAGTTGTTTAATCAATACCATGTTATAGCATATGTTAAGTTTCCGCACACTATTGTTTAACATATTGCGTGTGTTGATTAAATTGGTTTTTGGGGGTCTAAACGTTCAAAAGTGTTTTTGTACACGTTTTTGAACTTTCAATTGGTATCAGAGCGGGTACACATCTGTTTGGTTTTATTACCATTGTGTGATCTTTGACTCCCTTTCTTTTTGAGATGGATAGGTCTCAATCCCTTAATGCACCTCCATATTTTGATGGAAGTAACTATGCATTTTGGAAGGTTCGTATGAGAGCCTTTTTATGCTCTATTGATGAATCCGTGTGGGATGCTGTTGAGATAGGTTGGACCAAACCTGAAGCAGCCAAATCCACATGGGATAAGGCAGCACTTACTGCATCTAATGCTAACAGTAAAGCACTAAATGCTATTTTCTGTGGTGTGTCTCCAGATGAATTTCACAGGATTTCTCACATTATTATTGCCAAAGATGCATGGGAGATTCTGGAAACAACTTATGAAGGCACGAAGAAGGTGAAAGATACCAAGTTACAAATGCTGACCACTCGGTTTGAGGAGCTCAAGATGAGTGAGGATGAGTCTTTCGACTCGTTCTATGGGAAGTTAAATGAAGTGGTTGTCAGCAAGTTTAACTTGGGGGAGAAGATGGAGGATTCTAAGATTGTAAGGAAGATCCTTCGATCATTGCCGGAAAGCTTCCGTGCCAAAGTGACAGCCATTGAAGAGAGCAAGGATCTTGACGACATCAAGGTGCAGGAGCTGGTTGGTTCTTTACAGACCTATGAAATGTCGCTGCCAAATCAACGGAAGGGTAAATCCATTGCTCTAAAGACCGTTAATGAGAAGGTGGAAGATCAAGGCTCGTCAGGAGAAGATATGGTTGACAAGGATGTAGCCTATCTTGTTAAAAATTTCAAGAAGTTTTTGAAATTCAAAAACAATGGAAAATTTGATGATAAGAGAAATTTCCAAAATTCTGGAAGGGAGAAGAGGGATTTCAAGAGGAAAGATGGAAAAGAATCCCAATCCACACAAGGTGTTACTTGTTTTGAATGCAACGGGCATGGACACTTCAAGAGGGAATGTCCTAACTATTTGAAATCAAAAGGCAAGGTGTACGCCACGACTTTGAGTGATTCAGATTCGTCCGACTCAGAATCTGAGGAGAGCTGTGATGGAGAAGGGAACTACTCAGCTTTCATGACTATTGCTCATGTTGAGTCTTCGGATGAATTGAATTTGCTTGTTCAAGACCTTGGAGAACATAGTGAGGATGACTCACTAGGAATTGTTGAAGAATCAGAAGCTGAAGAAGAAGAAAGCACAGCAACTCTTCAAGAAAATTACAATTCACTGTTGGAGAAATCTGGCGAATACACAAGGGTGGCCAAGGCTGCTGTGAGAAAGATGAAGAAGGCTGAGGAGGACTACAAAAGTCTCCTAATCCGGTATAGGGAGGCCAAATGCGAGATTGAAACCCTTAATGATGAGCTGTCCGAAGCCTACACTAAAGTGAGATTCCTTGAGAATGAGGATGTTCAAGCAAATGCAAAAATAGAGAGGGTCACCACCAAGAAGCTTGATGATGTTATATCATCTCAAAAGAGCTTCTCAGACAAATCCGGACTGGGATATACCGGAGGAAGTAGCTCAACTGGAAATGTCACTAAAGAAGTGAAGTTTGTGAAGTCCAAAGATCCAGTTGTAGCTGACTCTACTAGTGTGAACCTCGAGGTGGAGGAGAAGAAGAATGTGGTGGACCAACGGATGCTGAATCATCATAATCAGCATGTGGGCAGGCCTGAGTCTCGTGCCAAGTCACATCCTCGACCACAAAGAGGTCCTAGAGGAATGTATGTGTGCCATTACTGTGGACTTCAAGGGCACACTCGACCAAATTGCCAAAAGCTGAGAGCAAAGAACAGTGCTACTCCTCAAAGGTCAGGAGGACCAAGAGTTGATAGGAGAACGTGGGCAGGGGATCAACCTAGAGAGCAAAACGGAGATCCCGGAATGATGAACGTGATGAAGATGATTGGTGCATTCACCAACTGCTTGGAAAGCTTCTCACGAAGGTTTGAAAGCCCTAACTCCCGTACCCAATCCTCTAAGGAAATCACCCCAAACGCAAGTGTCGTGTGGGTGAAAAGGGGTACTCATGCATAAGCATTACAACATGTCCATGCATTAATACTTCCTATGCTTTGTGACTATGTTTGTTTGGTATGCTTGTTGTTTTTGATTTTGGTTGTTTGTTTGTGAATATTTCTTAATTGTGTTTTATCATTCTTTTTGCTTCTTGAGTCAAAAATCCAAAAATCACATAAAGAATTTGAAAATCAAAACACTTGATTGACTTTGTTGAGTTTTTGTCTTAAAACTCGTTTTGCCGTGTACCTTTGTGCTAATGGCTTTGTGCATTTTCGAACATTACTTGTTTTCATGCACTCATATCACTATGGGAAAAATCTTGAAATCTATGTGATTGTTGTAAATAGATCTTCAAACTTGTCATGAATGATTAGTGAATGGTTATGTTGATCTTGAAACTTGCATAGACTTGTGTCTATATCTCTTCCCACTTTTTATTTTTTTTTGCTAAAAAGAGCTCACTAAATGTAAATCTCCAAATGAAAAGAGATATTGAGCTGCAAAAGCCTGTCGCACATTCTAGTATTTGACTAGGAAAAAGGGTAAGCGACTTTATATTAAAAGTGAAATTTCTTTCAAAAAGGCCAAAGGCCTATTCTTCAAAGAAAAATGTTATATATCCCTCTCACAATGAGAGATGATTGCCTCAAAAGATCAAATGTTATGGCTGAAAGTGGAGTCAAATGAAAGGCTCCAAGTTATGTTATCAAGTTGTGTGGGAAGTCATATATTCATATTTCTATAATTGAGATTGGTCACATGATCTAGTGCTAATTGTGTATGCCTTGGTTGAATTGATCATTGAAGCTTCACATTAGACAAAGGACTATTTCATTGTTGATATCCACACACAACACACAAGTTTATGTTTGATAAATGCCATATTCATTTGTGTAATTGTACTTGATAAAATGTGTTTTCACATACTCAATCTTTGTTAATTCAAGCACAAAAAGATTTTTGAGTGTTTTAGGTGTTTTTGGAAAGTGTTTTGCTGAAAAATCTGAAAATTTCAAAAATACAGTTTTGTCCTGTTTTGGCGGCTCAGTCGCGGGTGTGTCAAGTCGCGAGCATCAGTCGCATCTTCGCTGGTCAGTTTTGGCGACTTGTTCGCGAGTGGAAGGTCCAGTCGCGAGATTCACTCAGAGATTTTCGCGGCTCAGCTCGCGACTCACTCGCGGGTAGACCTTCCAGTCGCGAAAAACACTTAGAAAAATTTTTTTCAAAATTTTCCTCTTGAGTGCTTTGGCGGCTTGAGCTGGCGACTGTGTGGCGACTTGAACCAGTCGCGAAAATCGCGTGTTTTGCAGAAACAGGAGCAGTTTTTAAACTTTTTCAGTTTTTCCCTCGAATTTTTGTGACTGTTCATCTTCTCTCTAAACACTCTCCCTCCCAAACACTCCGTGCTCCCTTTTCCAATCTCTAGTGTTGCATCCTTACAGCCCAAAATCGTCGAATTCCAGGTATGGGTTTTCTGATTTTCACTCTTTTCTACTTGATTTTGTGCTTTTACCCTTGATTTTTCGCATTTGATTGTGTTTTTGAAATGGGTTTGTGGTTCGGTCTCTGCTTTTTGTTCTTGCTTAGCTTGTGGATTCTGTTGTTATAGGTTGTGTTAATGATAGTCTTTGTCCTATTGCTCTTGTGCTTAGCTAAGTATTCTTTTCATTTCATTCTGAACTTTGAGCTGTTGAGATGTTACTATTGGTTCTGTTGAAATTGTGTGTTTTCCTTTGCAAGATGTGCATGTCCTAGTTTGATAATCTGTGGGAAGACTCTGTTAGGTTCAATATATTGTTTGTTTGTCATATCATTTTTTTCTTAAATCTGCCTCAATGTCCTTCATCTGCCTTCAGGATAGCTTCACCATGTTGTTCATGTGTTTCCTATCCTAGGCTTGGGTTATCCATATGTTTGAACTAAATTGCTTGCTGTTTAAGTGGTTGAAGTTCACTTGTTTGATTGATATCTCTCTCTGTTAACTACATGGTACTGACTGGTTATGCGCATATATTGTTATATGTTGTTGTGGCCTTTTCTGATTGTTCACAGATGGCTCCTTCACCTCAGAAGAAGAAATCTACTGCGAAGAAGGCTGACAAAAGACTTAAGATGGATCCTAGATTGTTTAGGTCAGTTCACCATTTTGAGAGATACAAGGATAACTTCGACGATCTAAGGCAAACTTTTATTCCCAGTTGTTTTGAAGGAAGAGGATGGGACAAACTTTTGAGTGATTTCCCTTTGGTGTGTGAACCTCTGATTAGAGAATTTTATTCAAATGCTGTGATAAAGGAGAATGAGTTAAATTGCTGGGTTAGAGGGAAAGAATTCATCTTGGATGCACATGTCATAGATGATGTACTAGGGCTTGAGGGTTTGGATGATGAGGAGTTTGTCAATTTCAAGGATAGGAGTGTCTCTATTGAAACAGTTCAACAGAGAATAGGTGGGCAAAGAGAAGGGAAGTGTTTGAATACCACTGCCTTTCCAGTGGACATGAGGGTTCTAACCATAATCATGATGTTTAACCTTTATCCTATTAGGAAGTTGACCACAATCAATTGTGCTAGAGCAATTTTTCTGATGGATCTCAAAGAGAAGAACTTCATAGATATAAGTTCCCACATCTTTGACATCATTGTGGATGAGACAAGAACAACATCTAGACCAAAACTGATCTTTCCCAGTCTCCTAATGAGGATATTTCGAAGGAAGGGTGTTCAAATTCCTCAAGACATCAGTCACATGTCCACACCCTCTGCAATCAACAAACTTACCTGCAAAAGGATCAGTGTTAGGCTTCCAGGAGAAGAAGATGAAGGTGATGAAGGAGAGGAAGTCCCAATGGAGACTGATGCAGAGGCAGCAGGGCATGCATCCACCTCAACACCAAGGAGGAGTGGCAAGAGGTCCAGAGCTTCAACTTCTGCAGATGCACCTCCAGATGCTTTCCAGATCATTCTGGAAAGGCTTGATGGGATCAGGGCAGTCCAGACTGAGCATTCTGACAGAATGAGAGCCATGCAAGACCAGATTGATGTCTTGGCTGCTACACTTGACAGCTTCACAACTCAGCATGACCAGTGACCCTTTGGCCATTCCATGTCAAAAAGGGGGAGAAAGTCCATTGATAATTGAAGCAGAAAAGCAGCTTTTGAGGGGGAGTAATTTGTTGAGGGGGAGTAATTAGTGTTTTTATGTTTTTTTTTATGTTTTTGATACACTGTGTTTTGGTGTATAACTGTTTCTAACTTTCTTCATATACTCTTGGATAAACTTTTATATATGTTTGATGTTGTTATTCAGGTATTTGTTAGTTTGTACCCATATGCTTTTGTAAGCTTTGAGGGTTTATGTTTTATGCATAGTTTGTAGGCCTTGTGGTATGTACCATGCTTAAGTGCAGCCTTTATGCTATGTGAAATCAGTATTTTAAATCTAAATGTTCAGCATTGTGGTTTATGTACTGTCACTCTTGTGCCCTTGTAGGATTGTTCCTAGATGCATATGCCTTGTGTGCTATGCATTGGTTGAGTGTTGTACATACAAGTGTCTTGCCTTGTGCATGTTAACTTGTATGTCCTTGTGTTCATTCCAAGTGTGAATGAGCACTGTGATCACTACCTTGTGGTGTTCACTTGGTTGATCAAGCCATGGTTTGTTCATTAACTCCATCTTATGCTTGATCTCTTTTTGCCTGTTTCATATGCATTAATAATTTTCTGCTTACAATGATCATGGTGTATTGTTGTGTTTCAGGAGTTTATGTTCATATGATTCAAGTGCTTCACAGCTTCTAGAATTAGGTGTGAGTGAGTTTTGATCAACTGTTCCCAACTCACATGTTAAGTCTAGAGTCTGTTTTAGGGTTTTGTCACGGAATAGCCAAAGGGGGAGATTGTAAGGTTGAATTTATTCAACCATCTAATTGGCTTTATTCCGTGCCAAATTTGCTTGTAATTCAGCATTTAGTAACCCTGTATTTAGGTGAGATTGTTGTAAGGGTAGTGAGTGAGATAGTGTGAAGATTGCTCAAGAGTGTGCAAGAAAACAGAGAGTCGCGGCTGGGACTCGCGGCTGGACTCGCGGCTTCAACCCGCCAGAATCTGCACACGTGCCAAGCATGCTGGAAGATGAACAGTCATGCTAGCTGGAGCACTACAGGACAAAACAGGACAATTGGCCATACGGTTAACTCGCGACTGGAACTCGCGACTTAGTCAAGCCGCGAGGTCAAGCCGCGAGCCACCCCTGTTTTGGAAAAACCTGACGTTTCGCATTCCACTCCTCTTTAGTATAAATACCCTTTTAACCCACGATTGAAAGAGAGCTTCCAGAGAGTATTTTGAGAGAGAAACCCTAAAGAAAAACCAGATTGTTTTACCCACAATCTCTACCTTAGAGTCTCATCAAAATCCCTCACTCTCTTCCTCTCCATTGTCAAATCCTTGAGAGGCCTTTATACCAAACCTGGTTCTCACCATTATCATCTCTGTGAGACAGACGTTTGGAGTTCTGGGAAGCAGTTAGGAAGGAGCCAATATTCATTGGTTGATGCTACGGTGTAGTAGCGGAATCCGGAAAGCTAGAAAAGAAAAAGGTTTGGCGCAACCTCGTTGGAGCAAGAAGCTTGGAGGGCTTAGGTGCATTGGGTAGATTAGGCTTGGAGGGTCTATTGCTGTCCTTGTATCCCAACTGTATTTTCTAGTGGATTGATTACCGCTTGGAGGGCGGCGGAGAGGTTTTTCGCCGAGGTCTTCGGTTTCCTCTTCGATAACATATCAGGTGTTATCGCTGTGTTTGCATCTTCCTTCCTCTCTATCTCTGCCTTTACATTATCTGCTGTGGTTTATTTTGTTGTGGCTTAGATAGTTGTTTAATCAATACCATGTTATAGCATATGTTAAGTTTCCGCACACTATTGTTTAACATATTGCGTGTGTTGATTAAATTGGTTTTTGGGGGTCTAAACGTTCAAAAGTGTTTTTGTACACGTTTTTGAACTTTCAATCATGAAGCTCCTTGGTCACAAAACCCCAAGGTGTACAAACACAGCAACTTCTTCAAAAGAAAGATGAATCAGGGCAAATTCTGTCTTTGGTCACAATTTGCATGAACACAATTTTGCTTCACACTTGCGCAACTGTGCAACCTTTGATGGCCCTTAAAATAAGCCTTTTATATGTTTAGGGTTGTAAGAAAAGAAAGCCTAAACACATACTCACAGATTGGAGTGAAATCAGTTTTGAAAAACTGAATTTCATAAATCTCGACAGATAGGGTATCTATTGAGCTACCTGTCGAGTTTTAAAATCCAGCACTTTCTCACTTGTTTCTTGGACAGACTTGCATGACTTTAACACTTGAACTTGAAACCTTGTTCCTTGAAGTATTAAACACATCCTAGATCTACCCAATTACAAGTAAAGTGCATTTTGTCAAAGAATTAGTCAATTACATAAAATATTGACATATGTTCCTAACATTGAATCACATATATCCTAACAATCTCCCCTTTTGGCAATCCATGACAAAACCATAACAAACAAATGAAATATGAGAGAAGTCATAAATCACTCAACTCATAATCAATTGTTGAATACAATAAAATATATCCTAACATAAACTCTTGAAAAACGTTGCAAGAAGAGAGTTTATGGTAAGTAGACTTTGACAACCTGTATTTTTGAAACACTTTAAACAAAACTCATCAAGGCATCTTAGTGTGAAATAGAAATATAAGATTGCATACAATCATATAAGAAACATGTGTATAAAGAAAGAAAAGAAACAACACTTGGAAAGAAAAGTAAATAACATACATTAATATATATATATATATATAAACCAAATATAAGTACAATGTATGTCAAATGGTCACAAGACCAATGTACAAGAGATAATGTATCGAAAATAGAAAGTGATAGGCCACAAACTGAATGACTCCTCGTGATAGAAATTAATTAATTAATTAGCCAAGTTATTAATTAATCAATTTATCATTCAAACGTGTGATATCACAAACAAATCACCAATAAACTAATAATGCAACGAAAAATAAATAACACGGTGATTTGTTTACGAATGGGAAAAACCTAACGGCAAAAACCCCACCGAGTGATTTTCAGGTCATCAGTCCTGAAACTCCACTATTATCATAATAAGCAGTTACAAGTAAAGGAATCCACGTACCTTACCAACCTATAGTTGAACCCTTACCCCAATACCCAATTGGATCCGGTGTAATACCAATAAACGGTTGAGATTGAAAGTTGCAAAATGTAACTTTCAATCTTAACCATTAAATAAAAAAAATATTAAAAAGAAATAAGAAGTTAAAGTTAAAAAGTTAAAAATGTAAAAAAATTTGTGAAGGAAGTGGTTTAATTGTATTGTGCAATTGCTTTTTAGTAATTACACCTGATATCAATCTAGTCTCATTCTCTCGCTGCACAGTTGTGGCTCTGTTTCAGCTCTGTAGATAAAGCACTGAGAACTGTGCTCAGAATCGAAGCTTCCATTCCTTTACTCAATTATATTCCAGGTAAAATATTTTTCACCCTTCGTATATTATTGATTCATTCAATTCCCATTTATAAAATTTCACTATATATCAGGATTTGCTCTATAAAGTGAAGACACTCAAGGATTCTTCAAATAAGTACGTGTTTCGTTGACCCTTTATGCTTAGGCACTAACCTTTTTTCTGATTCCATCTTAAACACTATGGGATATACTTTTTTAGATATGGAATTAACTTTTTTCTTAGCTCTTATCATTAGCATATTATTTTATATATATTCCATTTCTGTAGCAGTTCAAAACACACAAATATTGAGGCCATGTTACTTGCAATTTTTTCTTCAATTTCTACTATTCGATCATTGAATAAATATACCGTTCATTTCCTTGCATCTAGAGCTTAAAAGGGTCCCTTTTTTTTTTTTTTTTAATCTATATGTAGCTCCCCTATCTTGTTTGAAGGGCAATTTTTTTTTTTTTTGGGTAATGAATGAATTTAGTACTCAACCAAATGCAAGCCTTGACAACCTTTACAACTCCGAAAACAGTTAATAGGAAAATGCTAAATTTACTTTACTACAAAGGTTTACAAAATGAATGTGGTTTGTGCCATTGCAACAACTAATAAATAAACATCTGAACTACCTTTGTATGATTGGTGATTCATCAGTTTGTAAGGCATATTTAGTGAAATTTGTAGTTTCCTAGCATCACCCATAGTTTTTATTTTTTATTTTTTATTTATAGATAATTCAATACTTGTGGGAGGGGAATCTGAATTCTAGACGTTTTTGTTGGAAATAACAGGAAGTGCTAGTTAGGGCCGGCCCTAGGCTTAGGCCACTTAGGCAATCGCCTAGGGCCCCCTACTAGAGAAAGGCCCCCAAATTTTGGGGCAAAAATTTAGATATATTTTTTTTTAATTTTTTTTTTTTGAGATATAGGAAAAAAAATTAGTTTTACATTTTTCTTCTACTTTTAAAAAGTACCAAAGAATTGAGTAATGCTAGAGATATTACAATTTTAAATACATAGGGCTTACAAATATGTGTCGCTAATTACAAAAAATAATTTAGATAGGAAAATACTATAAATACTATAAATTTTACTTTAAAACCTTTATATAAATTGGTGTGACAATTAATATGATTTGTAAACATCAACAACCTATTAAGTGCATTTTTAAATTACTTAGTGATACATCTTTATAAGCATGATGTTGTAAAATTTATAATATTCCTAATATCATTCATTCAAATACTTGTTTATTATCTTCTTGAAGTGTCATTAATCACATTTGCTACAACATTTGTACTTTTTTTTAGTAAAATTTGTTATAGTTTTAGCATTTCTTCAAAGAAAAGAAAACATATTACAAGATAAAAAGAATGCATTTTTGTTATATAAAAATTATGATATTGAAAACTAGTTAAGTATTATTTAATTAATAACAAAAATGCCCCATTTAAATATATTGCCTTAGGCCTCAAAGTTTGTTGGGCCGTCCCTGGAGCTAGTTGAGTTACAAGGCTCATAGCAGCAACACTCGTAATCGCCAGATCAGACCTAGCAAGAACAAAGAAAGACCTCAGGCATAAATGGAACACTCCCAAACAATAGTGGTTCCCAAGTGAGATAAGTGCTAATTAAGATCCCAGTCCATCCAAATATCAATATACTGTCACAACAACACAACTCTTTTTCAGTTTTCATTCATTGACAATTTTTTTCCCTTGATTTGTTTGTAGTCTGTACCACCAAACTCAATTCCTGGCCCCAATAGCCAAGAGTTCTCTGAACTTGGACACAGCTAAAATATCAGACCAACACTACAGCCATAAATGATAGATGCTGTTTACTGATTAGAATTCTGGAGTAGTCAGCACTTGGAATAATTCATGATATTCTTATGCATTCTTAAATCTTAGTGTCTGCAACCTTGATTTTAGTGCTATCCTAGAATGAATGAATGTGCTGGTTATATTTGTGTCCCCCAAAATTAAAAATGCCATGGGACTGAAGGCAAGCTTTTCTTTACTTCTTGTTCTTCCATACTGATTTGGAAGTGAACATGCCTTTATTAGGTCTCCAAACGCTGTTTTCTTTAAGCCACACTTTATTGCAACAGAGGTCAATATTATATATTTAATTAACTTCTAAATTATATAGGCAACTAGATATGTGTAGATGCTCTACCCCTTTTCCTAATATCAGCCATCACAACTTTATTTGAATTATTATGTTTTTTTTTTCTTGCAATAACCTATCGACAATGGCTCCAAAGAGTAATCAGCAATCATTTCCTGTACTTCCCAATCACATGTTGTAGAAGCTGTATTGTGTCTGCATTTTCCAATCAAAGGTCTTGGTTGATTTATTTATTTTTCTGCATGAATGGTTTCTTTTTGCACTTACATATAGATCACTACACCAAGCTCTCATAAGGTGCTATAGGGAAGGAATCTTTGTAATGATGTACTAAACGATTTTGACTTGCCTTGGAAAGTTGAAGGAGAAAAACAAAATAAGCAGGAAGAATAATATAATTACTTTTTCATTGAACAAAAAAGGAAGTGAGGCCATCAATGGCCAAATGATTGCTACTAGATCCATATGTCTGTGTAGTATAATTTTACATTTATTCCTTTCAAATTCTTCCTTCAAGTATCAACTGAATATTTCAAATAATTTTGTTTACTTTTAGGTCCTAGTGGATTTGATGCACTGTTGCTATCATGTATTTGAAACAGCTTAATGTTTAGTTTTGTAAAAAATGCACATTAGTGCTCAAGAATCAAGATTAGAGTTCAATTAATTGTGCTTGCATGTTGACATTGATGCGTTAAATGTGAGATTTTTCTAAATTTCTTTTTTGGTAAAATGTGATGTCATCAACTCATAATTTTTCTTTATTTTATTTCTACCTTTCATTGGTAAAGCATCTAATACTTGCCCGTGTCAGTTCTTACTGCTTAATGTCATATTTTACTCACACTTGGTCTCGAGCCTAGATAAAAGGGAGTTGCAGTAGCTTGATAGTTAGCATAAACCTTAGTTACCTTATTATGAATAGAACCTTTACACATACAAGTTGTCTATCCCCTAAGAATACATGTGGTCAACCCCAATTAGTTTGATGAGGATTCATTGTTAACCCCAAAATTTTAGAAGGCTTTGTTGTAGTTATTGATTATGTATGAAAGGCTTAAAGCATCTAATCCGAAAATTAAAATAATAGATGGAGAGATCTAAGTAGAATTTAAACCTGATCTGAAGGCAATTCTCTTAAAACCCTTCCCACAGTCAAGGCCAATGAAAATAGAACCCAACTGAAACATACAAAATTATGCCCAACCAAGCCACAATTGAAATAGAGCAAAACAACCTTGGCTTTTGGAGTTCAGGTCAAGCAAACCGGACTCATGAAATCACGTTCATGAGTTTAACCCAAAAGCTTAACATGATGTCTTGAATTATTTTACTTCTTAAAAATTTCATAACAGGCAATATGATTTTTTCTTTTTTCTGTAAGTTGAACACGGATTTTCATTTATGAACATATTGCTTAATTTCACAATTGGATTATCACCTTATGAAAATTTTAACAGAAAAACAGATTACAGACATATCATAGTTGCAAAATGCCCCTATTTTTTAAACACGATTTTAACAAAATCAAGTTACAGGTGGAATTTGATATTAGCAATGTCGAGTTCTATGCATATTTTGATAATAGAATTCGATTTTGAGAATATCAAGTTTTACACATAATTCAATTTTGTTAAAATCGAGTATAAAAAACAGTGACATTTTGCTGCATAATTTGTAAATTAGAGACAAATGCTCATTTTTCCCATTCAATTATTGAAGCACACTTGTGTGTGGAAATTTTAGGCATAGAAGTTGGAACTGTTGGTTTTCCAGTCCTCCGGGAACCGCCAAAATGATATGAAGAATGTTTCCTAAATGCCCAATACAACTTGTTTAGTATATCATTAACTTCTTCACGAGAAAAACGACAATTTATGTGGAAGTAATGTTTCATAAGAAAATATAATGATATCCAAGAAACGTTGTTGACCATTTTTTTTTTTTTTTTTTAACAATCTATAACAATATATGAGCAATATTGCATACACAAAAAACAAAAAATTTCGAAACAATTGAGTTGGCAAGCTTTTACTGATTCTTATCTGAGTACATCATTGATGTCATTTTTTACCTACAACTAACAATCTGTCACATCAGCAGTTGTAAATTTTTTTTTTTTTTTTTTTTTTTTTTTTTTTTTTTTGTGTCTATATTGACTTTCTCGAAGTGTTTATGCCTTTCAAGAATCTAAGATCAAAAACTAAAATCAAATAAATTTGTTACCTTGAAATTGGTTTCCCCAGTTGTGAGGCCTTGAAAGTGGAACCAGTTTGTCTGAATTAGTGAATTCTTATAAAACGGAAAATAGATATCTATGGTCAGTATTTAATTTATTTTCTCACCTGCCATTCACCTGTTGACTAAGACAATATTGTTTCTGTTCATTATCAGCACTCATTTATTTATTTTTATACTGATGTCAACATTTATAAAGATAAAAGTCCAGTTTACCCCAAAAAAAAAAAAAAAAAAAAAAAAAAAAAAGGTAAGAGTCCAGAAAAACAAACAGGAATATCATTGGAAAACTGCTCGGATGGAAAGGCATCTTAATGGCAAGAGAAGCCAAGCTATAGACATTTATCTAATACGTTGTGATTATCCATTGAAAGTGTAATTACTTTGTTTCCTACCAATCTTTTCAACAGCACAATTTTCTACTTTAGTATTCAAATGGAAGAAATTCATTTACAAGAGGCAAGAAATACATTCCAAAAAAAGTTAACACATCCAATAAATTCCCATACAGTGGCTTAGAATAATTTACAAAAACTTTATTTCATTTTCTAATTATCCTGTATCCTTGTCGTTGTTGCCAAAGGGTCCACCCCTGCAAAACTTGTATGTGGGGCTGGAACTGGTGCTTTTCTACAAACTGGACATGTTGGGTGTAACCTTATCCAGGGGTCGATGCAATTCTGATGAAAGAGATGAGAACAGTGAGGTAACAATCGAAGCATATCAGTTTCTTTATAATCCACCAAGCATATGGAGCAACAAGAAGCTGGTGAGGTACCCTTTATTTGTGAGAACACGAGCTTTGGATAGCTGTTGAGAGTGGCTTCATCGAGACCTTGTTCAAGAATTGTTATGGAATTCAGATCACTGGTTCTTAGAGAAGTGATTGGGATTGGATGAGTTGACTGGTTGTGTGGTAAACGATTCCAGATGCAAACGAAAGTGATGAGTAGAATCAGAAGGAAAATACCAATAGAGAATACGATTCCAATGGTGCTACCACTAATATCATCCGTAGTTCCACTAGATGATGGCAAATTGCTGGTGCTCATCTTTCCTTGAACAATTTAGAGGCGATTGGAATGTGGTGAAGGGGGTAAATAAAAGTTGTGTATGTAATAGTATAAGAAAGAAATTCTCACAGGATGGTCAACGTCTGTGTCATTTTCTAATGAGGAATCCCCCGTAACATTAGCATTTTACATGTGATTGAACTTCTAGTGGGGTATTGCTAGAGAAGAAAAGCTTTGATTTGGATGTACTACACAGGTACACATTTGACCCGAAAGTACAAAATTTGGAAAATATATTAAAAAGAACAGTGCATTCATTAACAGTTGCACGTGTACAAAGGATGATATCATCAGCAAATAGAATATGATTGAAACCAATGGATCTCCTACCCACCCGAATTGGTTTCAATTGTTTAGTGTGAAGAGCTAGGTCAAATGATAAGGAGAGGTGATTTAGACAGAATAAAAATATAAGGTGATAAGGGATAACCTTGCCGGATGCCTCTAGAACGCGTAAAAGCTTGACTAACAGTACCATTCTAAATTATAGAGACTAAAGCAGTTGATATGCAGGCCATTATCAAGTCAATAATAGGTGTAGGAAATTAATAAAAAAGCAGTGTGTACTTAATAAACAACCACTCTAATTTGTCATAAGCTTTATCTAAATCAATTTTGGCAGTCATTAGATTTGTTTTTCTTTTCCGTTGATTAATGTAATGAGTAAGCTCTTGAGTGATAATATAATTATCCATCACCCTACGACCTGGGACAAAACCAGATTGTGCTAGATGAACCATAGCATGAAGGAAAGGTTTAAGTCTATTAACTATGATTTTAGTGAGGAGTTTATAAAGGGTATTACACACACTGATAGGCCGAAAATGAGAAACCGATTCAAGATTAGGCACTTTGAGAATTAAGACAAGTTTCACATGAGTTAAATCCACTGAGATACACTAAGATACAAGATGTAATGAAAATGGTTTGTATTTTTTTTTATAAAAATCAGCTGTGAAGTGGGCCGACTATTGAACATGTATTTCATGATTGGACCAACAATTTACTACTGCCTGATGGAAAAGTGGATGGGTTTGCCACATTGGTTGATAGAGAAATTGTTTCAATGGTCTATGTGGCTCCCATCCATCCGTGGACACCATGATTGGGTGGTGGTCAGTTTGTAACCTAGGAAGAGTTAAACAATGGCCCTTTGGAAAAGCCACTTGCCAGTCAGCATTACTGAAAGCCCTATCCAATTTCTCCCTAATATGATGGCGCCAATCCCAATTCTTATTAGTCCAATTACACTTAGGCCCACTAGAAGCAACCTCAAAAAGACAACAATTATATTGGCAGAATTAAAAGCATGCACTAGTGAGGGAACAAGTGAACGACCACCTAGTTTATCCGATGAATCAAGAAGTTCGTTAAAATCCCCCATGGCCGACCAGGGAAACTTAAAATCTAATGCAAGTGATTCTAAATGATGCTAGAGATGAAGACGTTTATGTAAATGAGGAGAAGCATATATGGCTGAAAATAACCAAGGGAAATGAAGAAAAGGTACCCTGATCAGTGTGGCCACACTCTGGTCAGTAGCCCGCACAACATCCACATTGCACCTATGATCATCCCACAGCACCCAAATGCCTCCTGATAGGCTGACGGGGTCCACTCGGAAGTGGCAAGGGAGACCCACTTGACCAATAACATGTTCCGCATGGCTCCCACTAATTTTAGGCTCAAGGATTACCAAAATATCAGGTCTGTGACTCTGTAAGCATTAACCAAATCTTGTACATTCATCAAGAACTTAGAGTTGAGGGGGCGGTTTTGCCGTTGATTGTATGTAGTGACTCCGGCTTTCAATTTTGTTACTATTTAGTTGCCCAGTTGCTAGTTGTTTAAAATTTTTTTAAAAGGTCAAATTGTTTGTTTTAAGTAAAATTAGTTGACTATGATTTTTTTTTTTTTAGTTTACTATTGATAATTTTTGTTTTTGTACTAATTTTTTTGGGCTTGTATATTTCTTTTTTAGATTTTAGACTTATAAACATTTTTTAATGGTCTTTAAAATGTGGATAATGTTTGAACTACAAATATTTTTACAAATGACTGATAATATAAGTGGTGAGTCCAAATGTTAACCAATAAGAATTTGTTACCTTAACCGTTTGTAAAAATATTATAGAAAAATTTGTGACTATAACAATACTCTTAAAAGAATCAATAATAGTAACAAAGTTGCAACCATGGCTCCGTCCATGGAACCGACCATTCCCGGGCCCCCTAACATTCCAAGTTGCAATCCTTATGGATGGAGACTAAGGACTTGGAAACAGGCTTAGAGGTGGTGTCTGCGAGGAAGAGGGATCGTTCCGCCCCAACTGCGAGCTGGCCGATGATGTCCGTAGTGCACTCAAGGGATCTAAAAAGATCTTGTATTGTGGTGGCAACACCACTCGGCCCAAACATGATATCACACTGACGGCTAAGGTTTTTTCAAGCCTTGGGGAAATGAGTGATGACAAGCTTGTTGAGTTGCGGTTCCACCGAGTACATAAGCTCTTCTTCTGTCAGGAAGTTGAAGATGGGAAAGGGAAGCACTTCGCTTCCAAAGGCCAAGACTTCTAGTGCATGAGACGGTTGGTTTTGCGGCGAGTGGAGAACATTCTTATGGAGGCGAAAACGACGAGGACGATCCGGAGAGGCTAAAGGTGAGGGTGGTGGTGATGGTGGGACCTCCATTTGGTTCATCATCCCCCACTCCTGAAGGTGGGGACTGGGAATGTCCATGGGAGTTGGGATAATGTGAGCATGCCAATGAATCGGTGTGTTGGGGTGGAGAGCTATTTGCAAGATAGGAATGGGCTGTGGAGAGTGAGGAGGTTGAATGAGGGACATGTGTGGAGTTAGAATCTTCGCCAGTTCCGTTGGGAGGAATGGTGGAGCATCCGGGTTGAGGTTGCTGCATGGGCGGCTTTACTTAAGGCCAGGGGGTTCAAATGAACCCCCTGACCTGGCCCAAACAAAATTTTTATATATAAATTTTTTATTTTTTTTTCATTGTGACCCCTAAAATAAAAATTTGTACCCCTAATCCTAAATTTTTTTTGAACCCAATTGAAATAAGCTTGAAACTTAAATATAATCATCTTAATTTTAATTTCACAATATTTTTACAATAATATGAGGCAAATTGTAACTGCTTTTTATCTGAACCCACAACAAACAATATTTTTTTTTATCTACCTTTAACAATTGGCCACCTAGATTTTGTTGTGGAATTTTTTTGAAAGTATTGTGTTAGTTCCAAAAATTTTGCTTATTCATTAAAATATAATATATATATATATATATATATGAATATTCTTTTTATGATTTTGGCTTACTTTATAGTTAACAACGAAGTGAAGTTGTTTTTCCTTGCACTTTTCTTCTTTATTAATAAAAAAAATTACATCACTGTTACAACCAACACATCTGTACAAATTTGTATCTATATCTGTATTTTTTCCTCATTCTCTCTATCTCACTTTCTCCCTTCTATTTTTTTCTTAGTTTTTCTTTTTATCTCCAATTCAAAAAGAGTGACTATATCTATGTGTATGTTTAAGAAGTCATCCTCTTCAAACGCAAAAACTTATATCAATTACTATTTTATTTTCTTAGTTTCACATTTAATCCTAGTCCTCTTACTCCTAAGTGTGTTACTAGTCTTCTCCTTCTTTATCATATATTTTTATATAATTGATATTACATATAAATATAATAAGTTATTATTAACTTGACAAAAATGTATGATTAGTAATATAATTATATTAGTTTATGCATTCAATAGTTGTTGTCTTACCTATTTTATAACAGTTTTAGACTATTGTATAATATAGTTATATTGTATACTAAATTATATTTAGAATATTATTTTAAATTATTGTATATAATATGGAAGTTTATCTATACAAAAAAAGATTAATCATTTAATTTTTTACTCCTCATGACAAAAATGACAAATTCTTAACTTTGCCATTGCTGACCCTTTAGAAAAAAATCTTGAAGCCGCCACTGGTGGCTGGAACCTGAATTCGGGTGGGGGTGGAAAGGTGAAGACAGTGGGGAATCAGAGTCGAGGGAGCGTGGGAGGGTGTGGGAGGGCGCCATCACAATGAGAGGAAGAAAGGTGGGAAATGCGAGAACAGAAACTGCGAGTGAGACTTGGAGAGGACAGGGTAGATATAAAAGAGGGATTGCATGGGATAGAGCTGTCAAGTGGACACAACGTGGCTTCATACGTGACCGAAGTAGCTGAGGTGGAGACATTAGAAGGTGGCAACATTAATGTATCGCCCTCAGTGTTTTCCAACTCCAAAGATTCTTTAGATAGGTCTACTAGGGTTGAAAACCTATTGTGCATGGAGGCATGATGAGGCTGATCTGTTGCAGGTTCGGGGGAGGCTAAGTGGTCAACAGGAGCAGCGAGGGCCGATGGTGGATCCTAATCACGTATTGCAAGAGTGGAATTCATGATGGTGAATTCAAAGTGACGTGTTATGTTAGCAGCCACTTTGGTCAATTGTCCTACTTTAGTCTTATTTTCATTTCGGTGGTTGACATGCTTACGTGTCATAACCATCCAAGGGCCAAAGTCAGCTGGTGTGTTCATGGCTACCTCTAAGAAGGCAACCTCGGCCTTGCCATTTGTATGAACTTTGATGTCCTGATTCGAGTAAGTACAGCCGTCCTTTACGTGTCCTATTCTACCATTAGCATAACACAAGTTAGGCAGATTTTTCGTATTGGATGGGTTGGGTGAAGGACCCAATGGTGATGTGATGCCATAGAGGCTTGTCCATATCTAGTTGAACACAAAGACGAGCAAATTGTCCCCTAGCAATGGTATTCGTGATGGCATCTATTCTAATGAAGCGGCCTATCCTATTTCCAATGGACCTTAGTATTTCTGGGTGAAAAAATTCAATGGGTTGCTCAGGTAATCTTATCCAGGTAGCCAGGGATGTAACCGTTGCCTTAGCAGCCTGAAATTTAGGTTCCCACTTGCGCACAGACAAATAATGTTCCCCCACAAACCAAGGTCCTCTCTCTAAGGCCATCAAATGGTCCGTAAGCTGGGTAACTATAACAAGAAAAAACTTATAGCCAAGGTCAATCATAGAGATAGTACCTTTGGGTCGCCAAATACCTGTAAGGCATAAGAGCAGAGCTTCATACCCAAACAACTTACCCACCACCTTGACGATAAGGTTGTTCTTCCATGGAGCATATACCTTTTCTCTGACATGAGGAGGCAAAGGAATAGCCAGATCCAATGAATCCGTAGTGTCCTCAATAGGATCCATGATCTAGTCCTCGTCCACCCCTGTAGGGCATGTGTCCGTGGCCTCCATTTCTGCATGCAAAAGGGCGTCCTTAAAAGATAACGACCCAGTGCTACTAGGTGATGATGTCTGCCCTGGAATTGCAACTGACTGATCCTGGTCACGTGGTAGAGAAGGCAAGGAAGTCTCATCCTTTTTCCGAGTAAAGTTCAATAGGAAAAGATTCTCTGGAGATTGCTTGGTAGTAACAGTAGGAGAATGGCTATGCATGGTTCTTTTTTATTATATTTTGTTCTTTGCTTAGTGTTTTCATTTGGTAAGGTTATATCAATGTAGTTTTCATATGGTGCAGCAATAGCATTCACCGAAAGAAAAAGTCATTTCAAACATTCTTTCACATATTCTTGGTGAATACTATGGGGTTCTTTTTATTTATTTATTTTCTTTATCTTTTCTTTTCTTTTCTTTTTTTCGTTTGAACTTAAAATCAAGTAGTGTGGATTGTGACTGTCCAATCCCAAAGATGGGGCAACTCATCACACTTCAAATACACTTTTCTAAGAATTTACCATCACGAGCGGGATAAAAGAAAATTATGTCTCCAACTTTACCCAAAGAAAAAAAAAAACAATACATACAATAGGAGAGCTAGGAAGCCTTATTTGGGGCATACTTTTATTAGTTAAATGGAGGTGAGGGAAGATGAGGTTTCAATCCATACAATGGGCGATAGTTAAGTTAAATTAAGATCCATCACAAATATAAATTTTCTATATCCAAAAGTAGGCCAGGGAAATACGTAAAAAGTTTATAATTGTTTAGGCTTATATTTTTTGCTTAGGCCAAGTGGAGCTCACTCTTTGAAAAGAGAATTAAAATACTTTAAAGTTATAAGATAAGAACGAAAAAGTAGGGACTTTTTTGTTTATTTGATTCAAAGTTTCAAGATAAACTTGATGCACTTCTATTCTATTATATATAGGCCACAACCTTTCATGCCATATCATCTCAAATACATCCCGACTAAGAATAATGTCATTTATCTTCAACTTCTTTCTCATCTAATTTTAACCTGTATAAATTGGCTATAACCAAAGAAGAGGGCTAGCTTTTTTTTTTTTTTTAGATTGATGACATATTATGGTTTTGATGTTGAAGTTAGATGTTGTGGGTTATGTAAAGGCAGTGATTGGCTTTGGGTCTTGAGTGTTTCATGTGGGAAAGTCATAAATGTATTATTGATGAGATTAGTTTTTATTTATTTATTATGTTTTAGAATTCATAATTTATAGGTTTTTGTAGTTTTTAACTACTATTTAGTGCAATATCAATATAAGCCACGACAATAAAAGTAAAAGTCAACGATGATTTAAGATTTTTTTTTTTTTTTTTAAATGTGGAAGCCTTGCTAAAGGAAATTAAATCTTGATAAATGGAAAAAAAAATAATTAACCACTTTTTCTTTATTTATTACGTTCTCCATATGCTTATACTTACAAATGATTTTCTTTTGTTGAGAAAATAAAATGAATATTTGAGATTTGGGGCTTGATATCTACTTTTGAAAATGGAGTAATCAGGGAAGTGTTTAGGAGGTTGCTTGAATATTTTTAATTTTATCATATGAAAGTATTTTATACTTTGAATTTAAATTTATAAATTTCAAATTTTAAAGTCATTTAATTAATTTAAAAAATAAAGTTTACAAATACTATAATCGAAAAACTTGATGTTCCAACTTCAAAATTTTAGATTAGTAGAGCAATTCTACTCAATATTTGGAAACCAATTCTTTGGCAGTTTTTTTTTTTTTTTTTTTAATTTTTTTAATTTTTTATATATAAAATATGAATTAAGAAAATTGAGTTTCAAAGCATTTAGCAATGTTGTGGTAAAACATAAATATTATATAGCAAAATGAGTATGAGTACTATAAATAGATCTTAAAAAACATATAAATTATTTTAAATAAACTTGCAAAGAGCCAGATGTCATATCAGTGTGAGACTTTTGGTTTTGCATGGGGCTGAGTCCAAAACTTTGATCTCAACTTATCCACTAGACTCTAAAAATTATGATTTGACTACCCTCTACAATTTATAGTTTTATGTATTTCATGATTATGTGAATTTGAGTATTTGGAATGGGCAAAACTTAGATGCAGTACCTAAGGTATCCCTTTTGAAGTTATAGCACATGTCCACTTACTTAACAATGAAACTAGTGTTAACACTACATCTATTTCTTTTTCTCCTTATATTTTTCCCCTGTTTCAGACTCTATAACTCCCGAGGGAAAACCAAAACTCACACACAACTCCTACACTTCTCTCTTTCCCTCTCTTTTCTTCTTTGTCGCTCTCTCTTTTCTTCTCTCCTGCTCAAATTGGATGAAGCATCGAACCCAACTCTCTCTCTCTCTCTCTCTCTTCGCAAATTGGTTGGCTAGCACTAAAGTGATTCATTGGTATGCATTGGCTAAATCTCATTATAGGTTTTTAATTCTAGTTGTTAGGCATGCGTTATTTTGAGGTTTGGTAGAGTTTTTCTTTGTTGACTATGATCTGGGTATCAATTTTTGTTCATGGGTTTGTGTTATTATTGCTTTGGTTTGTTTTAATTTGGGTTTTCAATTCTACTTGCTAGGTTTGTGTTATTTTGAGGTTTGGTAGAGTTTTCCTTTGGCTATTTTAGATAATGGTTTTGATTTTGGTTAATGGGTTTGTCTTGGTATTGCTTGGTTAATTTTGATTTGGGTTTTTTAATTATAGTTTCTGGGTTTATGTTATTTTGAGGTTTGGTGATAATTTAGTTAATCAGCCTATGTTAGTTCAAGGGTTTGTGATTACTTAGTTCTAGTGGTTTCTTTGTAACTATTGATAATATGATTGCCTCTTAAGGATGATGGGATCCTTGTAGAGTAGTAGGTAGTTCATGATAATGTAAATTGGTAACTATTGACAATACCCTTTGAAGCTGGCTATCCAGTTTTAAAGAGAGAGTGAAAAGCATTTGAGTTTTATGTGGAAGAGGTACAAAGGAAAATTAATAGCATATGGACATTAATATCTTTGGTCACCTTGATGAAGCTGAGTTCTAATTTTTTTTTTTCAATGTTTGATGTTTGTCTTTGGTATTTGATTGATAGTTCAAATCAGAAATTCGAAATTGGAAAGGCAAAAGATTCTTAGAATAACAATCATATACTAATCTTAGAGAATTAAATACAAATGTCTTGATCATCAATGTCCAATTGTATCTCATAGAAAAATGATGCATTTTCAAACCATCTCATCTCAAAATAATGAATAAGGGTAAATGCTTCTCCATCTTTCATTTCCCTTATCCGTTTAGATTGTAAATGATTATTGACATCTTTAAGAGTAAAACCAAGATTTTCCCTACTTCCAACTTGTTTACTCATGAACTCAAAAACTAATTTTTGCCTAATCCTAGAGAGATTTGCTAATTCAGCTTCAACTGCTTGGGTAGCTGATATCTTCCTTTGTGACGGTAATTTATGTTTACTCCATGGAGTTACAACTTCATGATTGTGTTTCACGTCAAAAATGGTAGTACGATATTTACCATTTTGTTGACAACTAATAACTATTAGAGCTTCACAACCAACTCATAATTCCATTCTAGATTTCTTTCCTTCATATCCAACTTCCTTCTTGTAACAAACTTTAAAATAACAAAATTTGCGGGATATGATAGTTGTTTTATTTGCCTTACTTTTGTTCAGCCAATCTCTACGAACATTGAATCCAACATATCCAAGATATATATATATATATATATATATATTATAATATAGATATGCCTCTTCCTCTGAGTCAAACTCCATTCCAATTTTTGGAGTTATATTTTCTTTAGTGTCTGCATTTTCTCTTATTTTTGGAATTATTTCTTCCTTTGAATCAATAGACACAACTTCTTCTAGGTTGCTCTTCCTATCTTTCTCCATAACTTGTAAATTAACAGACATAATTTATTACTTTTAATAAACAAAGTTCACTAAAACTATTTTTTAAAAAAAAAAAACTATTTTGCAACGTATATGTATGAAGAAAGAGTAAATAGAAGTAACATGGATTGGTGTTCTAAATGCAGCATCATACTTTGTAGAAAAGAAGATTTCAATTCATCAATGTGTAATGCAAAGCTCATAGGTGCCAAGAGCTTTTACATAGGTCTAATAGCTAATGAATCAAACTTCAAGATTAGAATGAACTCTACGAGGGACATGGAAGGGATGGAACATTGGTCTCCTCAATTGTTGCAGGGAATTATGTAGAGGGTGCATAAGAAATTGACACCCAAATCAGAAATAGTGAAAGGAAACCTCTTCCAAACCTCAAAATAACACAAACCCAGCAACTATAATTGAAAACTCAAATTAAAATTAACCAAAGCAATACTAAGGTAGACCCAATAGCCAAAATTGAAACTTTCATAAAAAATAGCCAAAGGAAAACTCTTCCAAACCTCAAAATAACACAAACCTAGAAACTATAATTGAAAACCCAAATCAAAATTAACCAAAGCAATACTAAGATAGACCCATCAACCAAAATTGAAATCTTTATCAAAAATAGTCAAGGGAAAACACTACCAAACCTCAAAATAACACAAACCTAGCAACTAGATTTGAAAACCCAAATCAAAACATACCAAAGTAATAATAACATAGGCCCATTAACAAAAATTGATACCCAGATTAGAATCAACAAAGAAAAACAATACCAAACCTCAAAATAACACATGCCTAGCAACTAGAATTGAAAACCTATAATGAGATTTAGCCAATACATACCAATGAATCACTTTAGTGCCAGCCAACCGATCTGCGAAAAGAGAGTGAGAAAGAGAATTCAAAGAGTAGGGTTCGATGTTTCAACCAATTTGAGTGAGAGAGAAGGAAAGAGAGAGAGAGAGAAAGAGAAGAAAAGAGAGGGAGAGAGAGAAGTGTAGGAGCTATGTGTGAGTTTTGGTTTTCCCACGAGTTATAGAGTTGGAAAGAAGGGGAAAATAAAAGAAGGAAAAGAAATAGATGGAGTTTTAACGCTTATTTAACTATTAAGTAGTTGGACAAGTGTTATAATTTTATAAGAAATACTTAAGGTACTGTATCTAAAATTTGTCCATTTGGAATTTATGAATCTTGGATTTTTAGATTAAAGATGAAGGAAAAACTTCAGAGAGAAGGGGAAAGTTAAGAGCAACTTCTGCTTTCTAAAGGAAAAGGTGTAGATTCAAGGTTGTGTAATTTGAAGACTCAAGTACATTAACAGGTGCATAAAAATGTCTGAATGAGCTCATTGCTCACATTATTTCTCTTTCTTCTTTATGAATAGGCTTCTCCAACAAAAGCCTATACTTACGAAAAATGGGTTTGGAAGGCCCAATTAATAAGCCTATAAAGTTAGTAGGCTATGAAAATAATCAGGCCCACACAAATTTCTCACCCAACCTCTAATGGGTTGTATTTGGGACACTAGGCTAATAAAGAATGAAGCCGCACGCACGTTTGTTCAACAAATAGTAATGCTGGGCATTTTACCAAACCGGGCTCAAGGCTCATATTCAGATTAGGCTTGTGGCACACGACTCTACACTTCACCAAACTGGGCTCAAGGCTCATATTTTTCTACATCATATAATGGGCTCATATACCACACATTTTCTTCACTTAGTGTATTTGTTCCACACCACATATTGGGCCATGGCCTATATTTCATTTCTTAAATGATTGGGCTCAAAGCCCACATATTTTTCTATTTCACTAATTGGGATTTTTGAAGAAAATAAAAAAAACCAAAGCCACTTCTTCAATGTTATGTGTGCATTTTGGACTTAAAGATTCAATTTGCTTCATGTGTTTTGAAGTTTTATGTAAGCTACTCGATTTATGAATTTTTGTTATTTTGTATGTTCTATTCTCCTTGTGTTTAAAATGGTTGTTCATGTTTACTGGAAAGACATTTTTTTTTTTTTTTTTTTTGGTTGAGAAAATAAAGGAAAGACATGTTAGTTTCTAGTATTTGTATCGAGTCTCTTAAAGTCTTAGTTTGGTCTATGGTTTTTGAGGATTTGCAACCACTACCTATGCCTATACAAAAAAAAAAAAAAAAAAAAAGGTTTTGTCACGGAAAGGCCAGAGGAGAATTTGTTAGGAATTTATTGGTAGCCCATTCCATGACTTTGGTTGTAATAAAATTTCCAGTGGCCAAACAAGAATTTTATTCAGGATAGCAAAATTAAGCTAACATGTTGAATATGCTAGTATGGATGTGGAAGCAAAAGCATAAAGTATAGAACACAGTAACTCACGAGAGTTACGTGGTTCAGCCTAATGACCTACATTCATGAAGGAAATCCTAAAGAGTTACATCAATAATATATTAGAGTGCAGTACAAATTCTGTGTTACAATAAATCATAACATGTGTATATATAGTAAACTAAACCCTAGACGAATAGACTTCTAGTACAAGTAAGAGACTTGGCTTGCACACAAAGTAGAATTAAGCTTGGACCTATGCTAATGGGCTAATATATCTCTAACACCCCCTCTCAAACTCAAGATGGAAGCTTGATGAAATCTTGAGATTTGATAAGGTTGAGAAGATCCCTTAAATGAAGTTTGGCTCTGTGACGGTAATTTGAGGAAGGCAATGGTCTTGCAGTGTTGATGCGACTTCTAGCGGTGGCTTGACTATACCGGAGAGTTTTGATGGCAGCAATGGGAAGTCAAAGAAGCTGAACGCAGCGAAAAAAAAAAAAAAAAAAAAAAAAAAAAAAAAAAAAAAAAAAAAAAAAACACCGAGGAAGACAAATTGCTCTTAAATATACCGTAAGGACAGAAAACCATGGCCACAAGAAGGTTGCTCTGATACCATATTAGAAATACTGGATGAGTTGTATTGTATTTCCCTTAATCAAAGATATACATCAGTGTCTTTATATAGGAGGCATATGTGTGTGGTACAAGTAAAGTGTAGTACAAGTATAAGTGTGCTATACAAGTAACTTAGCTGGGCCTAAAGCCCATAACATAATATACGTTAAGGTTAAATTTCTTTTATATATATTTGATAACAATGAAAATATAATGTAAATATAAGTTCGATTTTTGTGTGTGCTTGGTTTCAATTTATTTTTTCGAGCCTAAGATTAGAGTTAGTATAATCATTGTTGTGAACTACTTCATAATTTTAGTTGGCTACAAATATATATTTCAAAATAGGTATAAAAAAAAAATCAATAAATAAGTTAAAAGATTAATCTAAATATAAGATATTCATACAAATCAATACTAAAAAATAAAATGAAAAATAGTCTAACTTAGAATTATTAAAAAATATGATCATATAGTTGAAAATATTAAAATGTCATATGTACGTCTTGGTTTTTTAAAAACTTATTATAACAATTTTATTTTCAATTAACTAAAAAAATCTATTTTTATTATTTTAATTCCAATTATTATCAACTGAAACTGAAGAATTGATTGCATAGGACCTTAAAAAGTATATTGCACTGTGAAAGGTTTTTGTAAAAAAATAAAAATTAACATATAAAATCCGACACGTTGGTTAGGAGATATTGCGATAATATACCATGTTAATTTTTTTCCCTTGACTGCTTTAAGAGAGTTAAATGTTATTTTCAATAAAGAAGTTTTGAATTTGTAACATTATTAAAGTAAAAAACATGAAAGCAGCTAGACTCAACCTCAAGAGCCCCGAGAGAGGAACATGCAAAATCTCAGGTTGAATTAATGTTTTACTCAAGCATGATTCTCTGTCGCCTATGCGAGTTACCTTTTTCTTTTAGAGTGAAATTTTTCATGCGAGCAACTTCAAAGTATTTTTTACAAGAGTTCTACAATAAATAAAATACATCAAAATCTTGAAATTTTATTACAACTAAAGTCATGGAATGGGCCATCAGTAAATTCCTAACAAATTCCCCTTTGGTCATTCCGTGACAAAACATTTTTTGTATAGGCTCTGGTAGCGAACTAAGACTCCAAGAGACTCCATACAAATACTTAAATTAACATGTCTTTCCTGAAAACATGAACAACCACATTAAACACGTGGAGAGTAGAACATACAAAATAAATAAATAAAAAGATCTCACAAATGCAAGTATTTGCAATGCACTTGCATTTTATTGATTATTTCATTTGATAAACCACTAGCGAGTGTATCACTTTAGTATCTCTAAGCATTATATTCTAAAAATTCTTCCTTCATGCTTGGCTTTCATAGCAATTCATACGTACAAATATTTTGAGAGAGAGAAGGAAAAATAACATTTTGGTTGCTTCAAGGAAACAATGCCTCCAAATTTGATAAATTAGACTACTTGGAGGGAGCTCAACCTCTAACACCTGCTTGTTCTATTCTTTTGGAGTAAAAAATGATGATGATTTTATTGAATTAGTTTGTTTTTTTTTTTTTAATACATCTCCTTCCAATGTTCAAGAGCTAAAAAATGAACTAAATTCAATCTTTAAATCCTAAAATGTTGGAACAAAATAACAACTGCTCTCAACAACTTCTAAACATGGGAATTACACCACATAATCTTCTCCTAAAAACAAGGACACAAATAATGTTAACAATGCATTACAATTTACAAATACAACTCAAATATCAACAACTAAGTACCTACTAACTTAAATAAATTAAAGGGTAAAATACAGTCAACGCTCTTGATGTTTGGGCTAATATTAGTTAGGTTTAAGATATTTCAAAACTAACTAATTTAGTTTCTAATCACCGTGATTGAGAGCATGAGAGCAGAAAAATGAGTAACGGTCTAAAGACTAAGTTAGTCAATTTTGAAACATCTTGAACCTATCTAGAATTAATTCAAACATCAGGAGTCTTAACAGTATTTTACTCTAAACTAAAAGATAATGGAAAAAGTTTAGTGTCAAACATTTGGAGGAATATCCAAACCCACAACATGATGATTTACAAGATTATCCATGTGTATTATTTAAATAACTTACATGACTCATTAAAAAAGTCATGTGACTAAAATTATATATGGATAGTTTCTTCAATCCTCACATAATATTCACCCTATGTTACATAATTAGGAATATAATTCCATATTAGAAGGTATTGGGCTCCCACTTTTTTTTTTTTTTTTTCTAGTAATGTTGAATAAAAAATTTCTGTCAACAAGTGACTTTCTTTACAGCAACTAAAAAAAGTAAATAACTTGTTTCTATCATTGGTATTGTACGCGTATCGGCGTATGTATTTTAAGTTGTGGTACTCCTTAATTAATGAACTTGATTGATTAATATAAGTATTGACTTGTTCGTCGTGTAAAGATATTGATGATGAAATTCAAAGCGTGGAATCCTTGCAATTCGAATTTAGCACTATTTAGTGTCGAGTCTGCCTATGTGTTTCAGACGTATATTTTGCAAACTCTACCACCCCAGATGACTCTTCTTCTCTATTACCGTAGATTTTTATATTTACTATATATAGAAGCCAAAGCTAGTGGAGCAAGCCTGAGAATCCCAAATGGTTAGGCTTAGAATGTTGCCAATCGTGAGTTTCTCGGAAGAGTGTAAAGTTGGGACTTTTCAACCCCATGATGATGCCCTAGTGGTGACTCTTAGAATTGGGGGATATGTTGTAAAGAGAGTCTTGATAGACTAGGAAAGAGGAGCTAAGATTATGTACTCAAACTTGTACAAGGGGTTAAACCCAAGGTAGTCAGTTTTGTACCAATCCGGCCGGTACAGCTGATATTTTCCATACCGGTGCCTGAAATGGTACAAAAACATCCTCATTTCGTACTGGTTTAAATACTGGCAATACCGGGAGCGTTTCGGCTGTACCGCCAGAAATACCGGATTTCGGTCGGAAAATGGATACCGGCCCGAAACATAAACACCAGATTTCTTTTTAGTTTTTCACTCACCTAAGATAATTTCTTAACAAATTTCATGATCTAATGCATCTCTCTTGTATCTCGATCTCTTTTCTGCTTAGCTTTCCATTTTTCTTTGTGGTCTCTACAATGTCTGTGACTTTGTGTTCCTCTTCTTAGAGAGTCTTGCTTTGGGCACCCATGTGATGACTGACCAAAGGTAAGGAGATAAGACTAGCTTTTGGAAATTTGGAATGAGACAAGACTCAGTGGAGGTAAACATGTGGAGGAGATAAAATCAAGATAAAAATAAAGAAAGATAAATTGTAAAAGTAAAAGAGAATGAGTGGATGTGAAAAAAAATGAGTTATTAAAAAAAAAAAATGTTGGTAGAGAGGGTAGTGGAAAATTGAGATACGTGTACCAAAAAAATTCTTTACAATATTTTTACAACATTTTCACAACAAGTTTTAAGTTTTAGGTTGTTATGAGTTTTTATTGGTGGGTCAAAAAAGTTATTTTAGTGGTAAGTTCAAATTAGAACCAATAAAAATAGCCACATATAAGTTGTTGGAAAAATGTTGAGAAAATATTGTTAACGTAGCACATTTATAATATATATATATATATATATATATTAAATATATAAAATAGTAGTAAACCCAAAATGGTACATCAGTATTGATTGGTACCGAAATATATCATTCCGCTGCCCAAACCAGTACAACCTCCAATACGAGATTGACTCCCTTGGTTAAACCTCAAGCACAAGGATCTAAGCAAGTATGTCTTCCCTTTAGTTGAGTTTGATTGAAGAACTATGATCCCTCAAGGAATGATTAAGCTACCCGTGTAGGCAGGGAATGAAGTGGTGCAAGTAAGTTTTATTGTGGTTAAAGAATATTCCCCCTATACGGCTATTTTGGCTAGGCCCTAGCTTCATGCTATGGGAGCGGTGTCATCTACTCTACACTTAAAGGTCAAATACCCAACTGAGGGACGAGTTGGAGAGCTGGTTGGAAGTCAGGAAATGGCTAGGTAATGTCTAGTAGCTGCTATTAGATAGCAATCACTAGATAAAGTCTCTACCACACTGGAAGAGGCTCTATAGCAATTAACTAGCCTCGAGGATGAACTCGGGACTGAATTGTAGGTGTTGCTGTCTGAGGAATTGGAAAAGCTTGTGATTGGATTAGATGGAGATAGGTATTTTCATGAGAAGACCCAATTACCCCCTATTAAAAAAAAGGAACTTATAAGTTTTTTAAAGGGTAACATGGATGTTTTTGCATGGAGTTCTTATAAGGCACTGGGAATTGACTCGGATTTTATATGTCATCATTTGAACGTGAGTCTGGGTGCAGTACCGAGAAGGCAAACCCCTCGACGCTCTTCAAAGGAGCATGCTGAGGCAGTAAAAGAAGAGGTGAACAGGTTAAGAAAGCGGGGGTAATCAAGGAATCCTTTTACCTTGATTGGCTAGCTAACACTGTGGCAATGATAAAGAAGAACGGGAAGTGGCGTGTATGCATTAATTTCACAGATCTGAACAAAGCGTGTCCGAAGGATCCTTTCCCCGTTCCTCAGATTGATCAACTGGAGGATGCGACAGTAGGGCATCCTCGGATGAGTTTTTTTTATGTCTTCCAAGGGTATCACCAAATACCTTTGGCCCTCCCCGACCAAGAGAAGACAGCTTTCCAAGCTCCTACTAGCAATTACCATTATCGTGTAATGCCTTTCGACTTAAAGAATGCTAGATCTACATATTAGAGGATGGTGACTCGAATGTTTGAATCTCAAATTAGGCAAACTGTTGAGGGATATATTGATGACATGGTTGTTAAAAGTAAGCATACTTTAGAGCATCTAAAAGACTTGGGAGATGTGTTCTCAATGCTCAAGGAGCCTAGGTTGTGTCTTAATTCCTCCAAGTGCTCTTTTGGTGTCAGTTTAGAAAAGTTTTTGGAGTACATGATAACTCACTAGGGAATAGAGGTTAATCCTGATCAAATCAAAGCCATAAATGACTTGCACTCACCTTGAAATCCCAAATAAGTACAAAAGTTGACAGGAATGATGGCTGCTTTGAATAGGTTTATCTCTCGATCAGCAGACCAATGTCGTCCATTCTTCAAGCTCCTCCACAAATGGAAAAACTTTGAATGGGCCAAGGAATGCATCATTGCTTTGGATGAGTTAAAGCGTTATTTATCACATCCTCCTGTTCTCTCCCTACCCAAGAAGGAAGAAGTTCTATATGCTTGTATAGCAGTTACTTGTCATGCAGTAAGTCTGGTCCTGGTCAAAACAGAAGATGGGGTGTAGAGGCCTATTTATTACATTAAAAAATCTTTGCAAGAAGCAGAAATTCACTACTTACCCTTGGAGAAGGCAGTTTTGGCCAGCATACATGCAATAAGGAAACTCCCTCATTATTTTCAAGTGCATACTATGGTGGTTCTTACTCAACTCCCTCTACAAGCACTACTTCGGAAGTCTAACTACGTGGGAATGATTGCCAAGTTGGGAACAATGCTCAGAGCTTTTGATATTAAGTATATGCCCTATACGGCTATAAAGGGACAAGTTCTAGCTGACTTGGTTGCTAAGTTTATCGAGGAATTTATGGAAGACAAGGTGTTGGGCTCCAAGATCATGGTAATCTCTACTCCTAGCTTTCTAGCTTGGGAAGTTTATACTGATGGTGCAACTAATCAGAAATCATCTAGCATGGGAATTGTCTTAATATCCCCCTAGCTATGGAAAAATTCTTAAGGTTAGGATTTCCAGCCACAAACAATGAAGCAGAATACAAATTTTTATTGGTTGGGATGGCAATGGTTAGCAAGCTAGGAGGAAAGGTTGTAGAAGTCTTCTCGGATTCAAGGTTGGTGGTTGGGCAAGTTAATGGAGAATTTAAGACTAGGGACCAATGAATGCAAGGATATCTTAGTAAAGTTAGGCAAACTCAAGTCAACTTCAAAGCCTTCTCTATAAGGCAGATCCTGAGAGGCTAGAACTCTCATGTAGATTCGTTAGCTATGTTGGCCACCTCTTGGGGATCAGGACTTCCTCAGGTTATCATCATTGAGGATATGATGGTTTCCAGCCATGGTGATCAGACACCAAACAGGATACATAGCATACAGGTTGGTCCAAGTTGGATGGATTCATTACTCTCATCTTAGGAAGTGGGTCGCTACCCAAAGACAAAGGTGAGGCCGACAAGATTTGAAGAAAAGCTCCACATGTAGAAACTCGATTTTGCACCCATAATTTAATCAAGGAGAATGACTAGAGTGACTATCCATGTACCCCAAAAACTATGATTGCATTACATGTATTAATTCATTCATTGCATATCATAAAAATGATCTTGAGATTCTAACGGTCACAACCGTATGTCCGATTCCCAAATCTGATTGTTGGATTGAAAGATATCACATGATCAAGTTTGCATAGTCAACATGCATTGTGTCTAGGTAGAGTTGACCATACATGATTAATTTAAATTAATTCTGACTAGCTATACAATTAAAATTAATTAAATAATTTTGTAATTGGTTGATAATAAGTGTTTAAAATAGGATTGCTTGCAAAGGAATAAATGGGATAATTGGATAACAATAAAATTATGGATAATCTGAACTTTATCAAGATTTATTTTAGGGTATTTATCTACAAGATAATTATTCCTAAAAAAACCTAAATTATCCAGAAAAAGAGATAAAAATCATAGAATACGGATTGAAAACACGTTTAAGTGCAAGGACCAACTCAAGAAAACCTAAAAAAGGAGTCCAAAACGCACCTGAACAAAGAAGTGCGATTAGCACCCAAGAGTACCATTCGGCACTTTTGGAGTGTCAATCGGCACTTTCAAAGTGCTGAATTGCACTCCTTTGGGCTTTGGCCCAACTCTCTTCGGTTGCCGATAAGGTACACCATTTTCGACTTTTTTGTAGAAAGACATGTCCCGATTCGCACTCTACCTTTAAGCATTCCAGTCTCTATAAATAGAAATTGGATCTCAAAATTTAGCACATTCTTTTACGATCTAGGAGAGACACCTTTTCACACTCTCAAATTTCTCACCCTCTTTCTGGTATCCTCTTTTAAACTAGGGTTTTTAGGTTTCAAAGATAATTGCATAAGTTTCTTTAATCCCTAAAATATCCCCTCAAGAAGAAGAGTGCTCCATGCAAGAGGTTGTCTCCTAACCCTTTTTCTCCTTATGCTTCTCGTTTGTGATGATGCATGCATGTTTTTTTAGTTTAGTTGTTTCAAATATCCATGACATGAACTGTTAATTATTGTTTTATTTGAAGCATGTTCTTGATTCTTTTATAATTGTTGTGATCTCTTTCTTAATTTCAAAGATCTGCATGTAATCAATTCTTTTTCTCAAGATAAAAATGGATCTACATCTTCCTTAGATGTAGATTTGCATTTTTTTTCAAAATAGAAATGGATCTGCATCTTCCTTAGATGTAGATCTAAATTTTTTTTCAAAATAAAAACAGATCTGCATCTTCCTTAGATGTAGGTCTGAATTTTTCAAAATAAAAACGAATCTACATCTTCCTTGGATGTAGATCTGAATTTCTCTTAAATAAAACGGATATGCATCTTCCTTAAATGTAGATCTGAATTTTTCTCAAATCAAAAACTAGTCCGCATCTTTTTTAGATGTAGATCTAAATTTTTTACATAAAAATTTATTTGTATCTTCCTTAGATACATATCTGATTATTTTAACATAGCAGATTTTGAAATAAAAAAGGATCATGAATGGTTGTGTTTGTTTTATTTAATTCAAATATCATAAATTTGTTTCTTGAATGAAATCCTCTTCATAAAAAAAATATTTTTCATATTTGCTTTACACATATAAAAAAAAATCTGATTTCTTTGTCATCAAAAAGTCTTTTTTTTTTTTTTTTTTTAGTTCTTAAAAATAGACTTGATCTTTTACAAATCAAAAACCATTTTTTCTAAGTTCTTAAAAACATATTTGATATATATATATATATATATATATTTATATTTAAATCAAAAGACTTTGTTTTAATTAAATAAACATAGACCTGAATTTTCTCTCCAAAAACCACTTTCTTTTTTACACAACAAAAACAGATCTGATTTTTTTTTCCTAAACCAAAATCATTTTTTTTTTTTACTAAAACATATTTTAATTTTTTTAACAAAGAAGAGGATACATCCATAAATAAGTTTGTGTGATTCAGTTTATTTCACATGTTCAACATATTATTCATAGCATGCATAAAAGGGGTACATTGGTCACAAGAGTCTAGAAGACCAGTCTCTGTCTAGGCGGAATGGGTGTCTAACACCTTCCCATTTCATAACCTAGCCTCCAAATCTAGTTTCTTTGGATAGGTAGACCTAGGTCTTATCTTTGTTTTTATTTTTGGGTAGATTGCAACTAGGACAAAAAGCCATGTAAATATTTGGTTGTTTGTAACTAGGACCCAAAGCCATGTATTTTTTAATTTTTCAAACATGTTTTTTTATTATTCAATCAATGAGAATGGAACAATTCTGTCATGTATTTTGTATTTAGTTTTTTCTTTTTTCTTTTTTTGTATTAAAAAAATAAGTGACGACTCCACACCACTTTCCCAAAAAGAGAGGTGCCCTAAAAAGTACCCAACTCTCTTTTTTGAGAGTACCCCTAATTTCGGCGGTCTCTCACACCACGATATTGGCTTTCCGAGGAGCGGAAGTTGTATAAACGCTCTTATTCAGGACCATATCTACTATATGTCCATCCTGAAGTTGTGGAACCCTTGTTAGAAGAGTTACATGAAGGGATTTGTGGGAGTCATATTGTTGGTTTTCCTGAGAAAAAAATCTTGATCAAACCCATATTTTGCCCAATGGATACAATCTGCTCATGGTAAAACTTTATATGGGTTGAACCTTGAATTGCCTTGTCTTATGACTCATCAATTAAGTAGATTAATTTTTTGAAAGAACTGTTCAAGAAACAAGTGATTCCTTTTCTTGCTACCTTCAACAACAAAAAATCGGCGTACCTTATTATATTTTGTTGATATAACTTAACAAACTTTTCCAGCAGAAGTAAAGGGGGGGGGGGGGGGAGAGTCCTCTTGATGTTTTAGTTCACCAGGTTGTCTCTTACCTGCCCATGGATTCAGCAGTAGTTTGAAAGGTTAACCTATTCAGGAATCTCCGAATCTGTGCTTATTTTCAACTCCCGAAGCATTTTGTCTCACTCAAGGGTATTGGTGGCCTAGTATGAAGAAGGCTGCCAAGATTATGTTAAGAAGTGTGACTAGTGTCAAAGGTATGCCCCAAATATCCACTAACCTAGAGGAGTCTTGAATCCACTCTCCAGTCCTTAGCCATTTGCTCAGTGGAGCTTGGACATAGTGGAGCCATTCCCAAGGGCTGCAGGAAACCGAAGATGGCTTCTCATCAAGACCGACTACTTCACAAAATGGGTTGAAGTTGAGCCACTGTCTAACATTAAGAATTATAAGATCACTTTGTCTTTAGTCTTTTCTCTTTTGGTTGATCATTGATTTCTTCTATGCTAGGTACTTTGTCATTTTTGTCCTTTCTTTTAAATTCGTAGTTGTCATCATCATGTCTTTCTCAGTTGTCTCTGAGAAACTACTTTCTCATAGCAACCTTGTCAGCTTCCTTGTCAGCAATCTTGTCCACCAACTAGTTAGAGTACTCTGTAGTCATCCTATGAAACTGAACCTTGACAAAAGACTGGTCCACTCGGTCAGCTATCTCTAATCCCAACAGCATAATCCTTATAGAAGTAGGATTTGTGTCCACAGGAGTGAAAGGTCTTCTTCTTTTTCCACCAGGCATTCCTTACTCATATTGGAACTGCCTTAAGAGTCTATCCACCTTATAGAAAGTTGCCCTCCGCAACCCAACAATGAAGATGTGATCTGATCCTAGAGACAACAGTAGAGGGGGTAGGCACTTCCACCAATAACAGTTCCATCGAATTGAGGCACTGAATTTCTTGTTCAAAAACTTCACCTAGTCACTCTCAATTTGGCACTTAGTTTTGATGACAGTCTTGCTAAGAAAACTACTAGGACCATAATTACCAGTTGTAGGCTTGGCAGTTATATCCAGTTGCTCCATCAGCCATATCTACAAAGTCAAGGGACTCCCAAGAAAATTTTGAGATTCTCCGCCATGAAATACAATGTCCAATCTCAAAAGAGTTTCTTCCAAGATCAGAGAAACAGGATTATCACCATCCTTGATTTGACTCACAACACTTATGGCTCGAGCATCCGTAAAACCGTGCCTTCTAGAGCAAAGCAAAAATTCTCCCACGAAGCATAGGGCCAAGCCAAAAAATTTTAGCATATTGTCGGTCACTCCATAAGTGTGTTTGTTAATCAGCTTGAAAACAATTGCACGAAGATTCACCATATGTCCTTCAATCATGCTACTGGTAATGGAAGTAGGAAGACCAAGAGCATCAGACAAAGATTCCCTATGCCTGGGATCATAAGAAATCGGTACAGATTTTTTGCTTGGATCATAGCCCAGGATAGCGGAAAATTCTTTTATCATGGGACAAAGTTCAACAGTTTTAAACTGAAACACATGATCTTCGGGATCCCAAAATTTCACAACAGCACGAAGGAAATTCCACTTGATTTTAACGTTCCCCAGAGCCTTAATTCCCTCTAGTTTGTAGGCTATAAAATTGGTCTTGGTATTGAAATCAAAGCTATAAACCCATCTGTTGATATCATGAATTGTTGAATGAGAAAATTTTTGACTACTAGCCATGGATGACTTTTGCTTGTAATTATTGTTTTTTGTTAACCTTGATAGAGAGATTTGTTGCAGGAGAGATCATCAATATAAGCTGCGTCAGTTCCTAATCAAGTTTTGAATAGGTTTCAAAGAGTTAGTAGTTGAGTAAGAAAGTATTTCATGATCACAAACGAAGAAAATACTTTCCAAAAAACCCGAAAACGCAAAACACGCATTGGAAAAGCGTGAGGAGTTGGCCCACCATGGCGTAAGTGTGAGGGCGTGACCAAGGTCCATTCAGCACTTCTCAAGTGCCGAATGGCACTTGGTTCCACCAACATTCATTCATGCAATTTCATGCAATTTTGCGTTTTAAGGCATTTTTTTTAGAATCGTTAAACACTCAAAGAGATTTTTCCTAGTTAAACTAGGGCATTCAGATATGCCTAACTCATTTTTTTTCAAAAAAAAAAAAGAAAAAGAAAAAAATCATCACCTGCATCATTATTTTCAAAAATTGATCAAATCAAGATTTTTCCAAGCTCATGAATATATCTCTCAAACTAGGGGCATTCAACCATGCCTTATTCATTTTCAAAAAAAGAGACCACCATCATTATCTTTTCAAAAAAAATCATGCATTCATTTTTAAACTAGGGGCATTTGGCTCAGCCTCATTCAAGTAAGTGCAGATTCCATCAGAGCCAATCAAGATAATTTTAAATTGGCACTACAAGACCTCATCTAAACTTGTCTCATTTAAAGTTTCTACATGATCAAGGGCAATTCCAAGGACGAAGAGCTAAACATGGAAATTAATACAAGATTGTCTAAGGAACACTTCCTTTTGTTTTGGAGGAAAAAGTAAAAATAAAAATCAAACATCATTGGGACTCCAGGTCTGCCTACATGAAGACCTCCTTGACCCACCTCTAGAGGAGCCGCCTTCAGTATTTCCCTCTTAACTTGCATAGAATCGAGGATCATACTGATGGTTCTCAAGTTCAAGGCTTCTGATTCTGTCCTCCAAAGTTCTTCTAGTGGAATCAGCTGCTGCCATTCGACTCACCTAAAAAGTCAGCAAAGTCAAGTGTTAGCTCCATTATCAAGGAAAGTCCAAGAAAAAAAAAATAATAATAATAAAAAACACTAAGAAAGTATCATTGTGTTGTGCAGATAGCACCTTAGGACTCAAATTAATAACAGTAAATAAGCGGAAATTAAATAACAAGCACACACAAAGAACACAAGAATTTACGTGGTTTAGCAAACTACCTACTTCCACGGCGACAACAGAGAAATTTCACTATAAAATAGGGAGATACAATAGTGCACAAGAACACTCTCAAGAAACCTAAATCCCAATACAACTTAACTCTCTCTCACCCACAAGACAAGAAAACACTTTTCTTTTTCTTATGCGGCTGCTGCTAGGTTTTTAAGAATTAATCTTTCACACGGTCGCACTTGCTAGGTCATTAGGAATGCTTTTTATGGCCATAAATAATAACATATATATAGGGATATATGTTAGGTCGACTGCCTTGGACTCCTAATACAACAAGTATTTGGTAGTTGACTTGGGCTTGTGGCAATTCAAGCCACACACACGGGCCCACTTCAACAAATCCACCTTGGCTTGAATTGATCAAGCTACACGAGCAAACTCCTCCATCCCCTCCACCTTAGCCCTTAAGGGCTCACATGCTACAAACACCAATCAAGTCCAAGTAGCTTGAACTTGTCTATTAAAACTAGCTTTGTTAACATATTAGAGGCATTCTCACTAGTGAGAATCTTCATCAAAGAAATATCACAAGACGAAACCCATTCTCTGATCTTGTGATACCATACAACAATATGCTTTGTTCTTGCATGGTATACTTGATTCTTCGCCAAATGAATTGCACTCTGACTAACACAATGTAGCACCATGCTATCCTGCTTGAAAACAAGCTCATTAACCAGCCCACTAAGCCAAACGACTTCTTTTCCTACCAGTGTCATCGACATATATTTTGCTTCTGTAGTGGATAAAGCAACTACATCTTGTAGTGTAGACTTCCAGCAAATTGGGCCACCAGCAAACCAAAAGACATAGCCTGTCATGGACTTTCTAGAATCAAGTTCCCCTACATAGTTTGAATCCACATAACCCACGGCTTATGTAATAGCTCTCTAATCAAATAGGATATCAAAATCATGAGTGCCTGTAAGATATCTAAAGATCCACTTTATTGCATTCCAATGCACTTTAACTGGATCTGCCATATACCTACTAACCACACTGACTGCATGAGAAATATCAGGCCTAGTGCACACCATCAAATACATGAGACACCCAACTACATTTGCATATGACACTTTAAAACATATACTCTAACTCCTCATCTGAACTTGGACACAACTGTGAGGACAATTTAAAATGGGCAGAAAGTGGTGTATTAACAGGTTTTGCATCAAGCATACTAAACCTCTCTAACACCTTCTTAAGATATCCCTTCTGTGATAACCATAATTTACCAGCCCCTCTATCCCGGTGAATTTCTATCCCAAGGATCTTCTTGGAAGCTCTAAGATCCTTCATGTCAAATTCACTACTCAACAAAGACTTCAACTTCACAATTTCTTGCTTACTCTTTGCAGCTACGAACATGACATCAACATATAGAGCAAGAAATATATAAGAGCCATCAACAAGTACTCTAAAATAAACACAATAGTCATACTCACAATGCATGTACCCATGTGTGACCATGAATGAATTAAACCATTTGTACCATTGCCTGAAAGACTGCTTTAAGCCATATAATGATCTCTTTAATAGACAAACATAATCTTCCTTGCCAGGTTCTTTGAAGCCTTCTGGCTGTTGCATGTAAATCTCTTCTTTTAAATCTCCATGGAGGAATGCTGTCTTCATCTAGCTGCTCTAACTCCATGTCATGCATTGTCACAAATCCTAGGATTACTCAAATTGATGTGTGCTTCACAACTGGTGAAAAAATCTCATTATAATAAATTCCTTCTCTCTGTGAGTAACCCTTAGCCACTAATTGTGCCTTGAAATTTTCACCTTCCTTTTCTAACAATGCTTCTTTCTTGCATAATATCCACTTGCAACCAATAGCCTTCTTTCCCTTGGGCAATTTCACTAATTTCCAAGTCTTATTCTTTTGTAGTGACTCGATCTCTTCTAACCATCACCATCTTGCTTCATCTTCATGTGTGTAAAGAGAGCACTAGTCACCTCCTCGAGTACAATAGTCTATTTCCTGTACATTAACATAGTCACTAGATGATCAAAAGAAGTAGGAAGCGACGCTAATAAGAGTAACGCTTTATCTTCGTCCTCATAATTCACCCAAAACTTGACAGTTGGGTGTTCAACATATTAAATGTGGTGAGATGCTCTAACAGATCAGAACCCTCCTTCATATGTAAACTATACAATTGCCTCTTCATGTACAACTTGTTCGTTAGATTCTTTCTCATATAAAGACCTTCTAGTTTTTCCCAAATCTCCTTTGCGGTTTTTGCTTCTAGGATGTTGTGAATGACTTCATCACCTAGGTTGAGACGAATAGTGCTAGTTGCTTTCTCCATCTCTACCCATTCTACATTCTTCACCATTTCTGGTTTCTTCTCCTTCCCAAGCAAGGCCTTATGAACTCTTTGTTGAATTGGGAGATCCTTCATCCGCCTTTGCCAAAGTGAAAAATTTCCCTTACCACAAAACTTCTCTATATCCTACTTTGTGCTTGACATCTTTACTATATTCAAAGAATTGAATCCTAAGGCTCTGATACCACTTGTTGTGCAGATAGCACCTTAGGACTCAAATCAATAATAGTAAATAAGCGGAAATTAAATAACAAGCAAACAAAAAGAACACAAGAATTTACGTGATTCGGCAAACTGCCTACCTCCACAACGACGACAAAGAAATTTCACTATAAAATAGGGAGATACAATAGTGCACAAGAACACTCTCAAGAAACCCAAATCCCAATACACCCTAACTCTCTCTCACCCACAAGACAAGAAAACACTTTTCTTCTTCTTATGCGGCTACTGCTAGGTTTTTAGGAATTACTCTTTCACACGGCTGCACTTGCTAGGTTATTAGGAATGCTTTTTATAGCCGTAACTAATAACATATAAATAGGGATATATGTTAGGTCGGCTACCTTGGACTCCTAATGCAACAAGTATTTGGTAATTGACTTGGGCCTATTGCAATTCAAGCCACACACACGGGCCCACTTCAACACATTGCATACCCAGCTCACCTTATTGATCACATATTGAGAAGACTGAGTACAAGCCAACAGTTGCAAGCCTCCGATCATTTGCATAATTTCCTCCACAAGATCAACATCAACCTGCAGCACAAATCTACCAAATCATAAGCCATTCAATGAGCCAAAAAGAAATAAGGACAAGAAAAAAATAATTCAAGAACACACCGAATCAAGCCAAGGGATGTTTGGCGTGAGCTCTGGCCTATCCAAAGGCATGGAACTATATTTTCCATCAAGATTCATCACTTCATATTGCCATGCTGAAAAGTGAGGATAAGTCTCCATGAAAGAACTAGAAGAGCTACTGGCATGGTGAGGAGAAGGTATTTTTTCTTCTTTTTCTTCCTCTCCGTCTACCTCTCATTCAGAAGATGGAGCCTGAAAATCCAACATGCAAATGTTATCACCAAGCAAAAATATGGAAAAGGAATATACAAGATAAAAATTTGACTTTAGAAGGGAAGGAAAATACCGATATGCCAGCCAAGCAACCTTGCAAATGAGTTCGAATAAATTTAGAATAAGTCCCTAGCACTCCTGAAGCAACAAAGCCAACACGAGCCCGAGCAATCTCTTCATTAGTTAGAAGGTTAGCCAACCAGATGGAGGGACAAGGAGGAACCAAAATGGTTGTAGGAGAGTACACATGTTGAACTTGAGGCAACACCTAATACCAAGATACCAATACCTCCCATGCCTACATTCAAACAATACCTGAGGGCTATTTAGCTCCAGAGCCCACTCATACTCCGCATACTCCTCACTTCCAACCGAAGGATTTAAAGACATCTGAAAAATCACAAATGAACCCAGAATGAGAAAAAGACCAAAAACCACCATCAAACACCAAAGATCCCACACAAAAAGAGAGAGAGAGAGAGAGAAGAACTCAGAAAGAAGAACTCACATCATCAACAGTCAAATTGTTAATCGTCATCTGCCAAATTTTCAAAGAACATTTGGAGGGCGTTGACGAATGGTGTTTGGGCAACCAACGGAGAATCTAGGAAAAATGTCATTAACCTCCTCCCGAATTTTAGGACTAACTCTAAAGTACTCATACATCCAAACCTGGAAAAATTTCACAACACCATTACAACATAGCCAAAATAATTTTTCAAAACCCACACATAGCCAAAAATTACAAACCTCACCTACCATACAAATGGAGCACCACCTAAGTGATAGGCCAAGAATGTATTGACCCTTTGTGATAAATTAACTAATTAATTTAGCTAAGTAAATTAATTAAGTTAATTAATATGCAAAGCGCGTGGTAGTACAAAAAAATCACCAATTAACTAAAGTACAGTGGAAATTAAATTGAAACGGTGATTTGTTTATGAATAGGGAAAACCTACACGGCAAAAACCCCACCAGGTGATTTTAAGGTCACCACTCTCGAGAATCCACTATTACAAGTGGTTACAAGTAAAGGAATCACAGTACCTTATACCAACCTACAATTGAACCTTTACCCCAATACCCAATTGGACTTGTTCTGTAGTGACAATCTCTCCTTTTCAATGCACGGCTCTTAGTACGTGACTAACCAATAGATGCGCGAATCCCAATACGCGACTTAATTACCAACTTGAGAAAGATATTGGCTACAAAGTTCTTCAGTTCATCACACAATGAAGATCATCAAGCTCCTTGGTCATAAAACCCCAAGGTGTACAAACACAGCAACTTCTTCAAGAAGAAAGATGAACTATGGCAAATTCTGTCTCAGGTCACAATTTGCATGAATACAACTTTGCTTCACACTTGCACAACTATGCAACCTTTGACGGCCCTTAAAATAATCCTTATCTATGTTTAGGGTTGTGAGAAAAGAAAGCCTAAACACATACTCACAGATTGGAATGAAATCAGCTCTGAAAAACTGAATTTCATAAACCTCGACAGATAAGGTGTCTATCTAGCTAGCTGTCGAGCTTTAAAATCCAGCACTTCTCACTTGTTTCTTGGACAGACTTGCATGGCTTTAACACTTGAACTTGAAACCTTGTTCCTTGAAGTATTAAACACATCCTAGATCTACCTAATTACAAATAAAGTGTATTTTGTCAAAGAATTAGCCAATTACATAAAATATTGACATTTGTTCCTAACATTGAATTGCATATGTCCTAACAATCTCCCTTTTGGCAATCCGTGATAAAACCACAACAAATAAATGAAATATGAGAGAAATCATAAATCACTCAACTCATAATCAATTGTTGGATACAATAAAATATATCCTAACACAAACTCTTGAAAAACTTTCCAAGAAGTGAGTTTATGGCAAGTAGACTTTGACAACCTGTATTTCTGAAACACTTTAAGCAAAACTCATCAAGGCATCTTAGTGTGAAATAGAAATATAAGATTGCATACAATCATATAAGAAACATGTGTATAAAGAAAGAAAAAAAACAACACATGGAAAGAAAGGTGAATAACATACATCAATATATATAAACCAAATATAAGTACAATGTATGTCAAATGGTCACAAGACCAATGTACAAGAGATAATGTATCAAAAATAGAAAGAAAAGAAAAGATACAAGAATCCTCACTACATCCCTCATATACACACTACCCCTATCACAAAAACTCCTTTACTAACCCTCCCCCTATGAGTATGACTACTTTCATCTCAAAACTAGTCTGCCTTTTTGTCACGAGTGACAAAGGGCAAGTACATCAAGTAGACATCTCATTATCACTGGGTGAGCTAGCACCATCATCCTTATCAAGATCCTCACTGTTGGAGCCATTGTCACTCTCATCCTCAGTTGCTGGTGGAGAAGGAGAAGAAGTAGCAGTGAAACCACCCATGGTAGCCTGTCGTCGTGCGATACGACTGACATAGGTGTTCACCTGATACAACTCATCACTAAGAGTGTCAAGGTGAGTATCCATGCACACTAGATGTGCCATGATGGCCTCAAGTGTCACTTCACCCATAGACGACAAAGAGGCGGAGGTGGATGGAGCCGTAAAGGTTGGAGGAGTTGCCGTTTGTGTCTGGGGTTGCCTTAGTCTGAGGTGTGCCTCACTTTGTCAAATGGTAGCAGCGTCTATGGCACCCATCACGGAAAAATAAGGAGAGACAGGAAAGGGGATAGAAAAATGGTGAAGTATCTACGTGATAGCCAAAAGAAAAATGAGCTTATCACGGTTCGCCGTATCCCTATAGACACCTATGAAGGATCAAATAAAGTGAGAAGGGAAGTCAATAGAGATATCCTGTAAGAAGGACAACAAAAAATCAAGCACAAGGCTCTGTGATAGAGTTATAGTGAAACAAAGGATGAAGAACAAATGTCATCACCATGTTAAGGAACCTTGGACCTTTTGCAAAGCCTAAGCAAGGGGTGTTTTAACGGTCACCCCAATAAGAAGGTGTCTCACAAAAGCGAGACGAGAGTTCATCTTTGGACACTATCCTTAGACGCTCACAGCCAGGGTAGTCAAGATGTGCTACCCTAGGAACGTGTAGTACATCGAAGACAATCTCTAGAGTAACTACAATGCGCGTACCTCGAACGCAGAAGAAATAAGATACTGAAGTATCGATTCCGTGCATATTAGAGTAAAACTCCTGTATGATCACGCCACACAGTGACTCCCAACCTCTACTGTAGATGACAGTGGGTAGGTCAGTATCGAAAAAATCCGATAGGATGACTTGGCGCTCCAAATGAATGCCTCATCTAGAAAAGTTCTTCGAGAAGTCCTTACGAGTCTTCTCATCACGGAACCAAATGTGAGATGGAGTGGGGTCAGAGGAAGAAGATGCCCCAGAACGCAGAGGGTTCTAGGATGGAGTAGATTTGCATTTAGGTGCCATAGAAACAAACTAATGCGAGAGAGAAAGAGAGAGAGAGAGAGAGAGAGAGAGACAATCAGAAAAGTACCAACACAGTAGTATAAATGAATATAAAGAATTAAAGATAAGTATGCATGAAAATGCATGAGCATGGGACGTGCAAATTTAAATACATCATAGGCTCAGCCCAATCCAAACCTACCAGCACACAACATTGCAACAAAGTAAACAGACATCTAAATGCATGAAACATTGTTATAATGCAAATGTGATGCAATGCATGAAATTTTAAACTCATTTAAGCAACACCCATCCCAAAAATTTCACAACAACTTCATCAATTTTGAAAAGCCCCAAAAATTTTAAAAAATCCCAAAAGTTAGGTCAAAAGGAATGAAATGCATGATAAAGTGAGGGATTAAGGACCTTACCAATGAAGAAGAACAAGATTAAGGTCGAAAAACTCTTGGGAATGAAGTTTGGAGTAAGAGAGAAGAGTTTGGGAGGTGAAAAGGCTGAAAGGAATCGAGAGAGATCGAAGAGAATGGACCTGAAATCGCGAGGAACCTTTATATAGAAACTTCATAAATCTCGATAAATCAAGATGTGTCGAGAATTAAAAAGGCGCTTTTTAGCTGTCAAAGAGCTATCTAGGATCTATTGAGAGGTGTCCACAGTGAAGGAAGCTCAATGGATCGAGGAAGCTGTCGAGAAGCTATCCAGTAAACAGAAGGTATCTCGATGGATCAAGAAGCTATCGAGAATGCGATAAAAAGCAACTAAAGGGTCTTGATAGATAGCCTAGTTTTCAAGAGGTGTCCAGCAACTATTGAGATTGCTTAAAAACAGTTTTTCAAAGAAGAGGAAAACACAAATATGAACGCAATCAAGCATGCTACTCAACCAAAGATCCAAACAACATTTTAAGCTCTCAAAATCATCTCTCAATCAAGAAAAATCTTAATCACATAGATCCAAAACACACACACACATACAAAACAAGTCTAACCAATTTTATATTTCAAAAACAAGTGAAGACAGTTTAGTGAACATACATTAACACATGTATTTCTTATGATGGCTAAATCACATTGTACTTGCACATGTATCAAAAGTAGCAAAGAATTTTGCGTGTTGTGTGTAAAAAACATCTGAAGATTACATAAGTGTTTACATGTTATGACGATTTGAGATATGAGAAAATCACTTTAACTTACACACAATCATAATTGTTTGATGGGGACTATCACCTTCGAGGTACATCTTATAACTCTCACATCTCTTAGAACACACGCTTGCAATCATATGTAAAGTATTTTGATTTTTTTGCTTTTACTTTTCTCTGCATATTTTTCTTTTAAGCAAATCATGCATAGGCATATAAGAGACAGAAAAGAAATACCCAATAATGTTAAGTATTTGACATTCCACTTTTGTGTCATTTTATGATTGGCGGGCAACAGTGGTGAGATGGTTATTGATGCCTTTCTCTTAGGATTTTCTAGTCCTTCTCGTCAAAAAGAGTGATATGAGTGTTAAGTACAAGAGATTACTTAATCTTACTCATCACAAACACGAGCCACAAAGCTCACTTGCTTAGTTGTGCATAGAGATACTCATCTAAGCTACAAAAGATACAAAGTTTAGAAAACTTTGTTTCATTGACCATCCAAGGTACACATACCAATGTACACAAACACACACTATTTTTATATTTTTTTTTTTCCAATTTTTTTTTTATATGAAGAACAAAATAAAGCAAAACTGAAAAATAAACAACCAAAAACATGTTAAACAAAGAAATGCATAAAACTAGACTAACTCAAAACAATAAAGCAAAACACACAAGTAATGCAACACAAAAACAAGACAGGGAGACAGAGAAAAAGTGACAGAATCACTTGGAGCCCTTTTCCTTCCACACCTTGGAAGAACCTTTTCGTTTAGCAAAACCTTGATCCAGTGGTGAGGGGGAAGAATTGAAATTGTTCAAGTTCGACAGAAACATAAGGGCTTTGAAAAGATCTCCAAAAGAAGCAAAGGAGGACGGAAACTAATTTTGGTTTCCCGATGCGATCATGCTGTTACTCTATTGAGTGGCTAACCAGTTATAGCAATTAGGTCAAGTATGTTCAGCTACGCCACAGTGATGACAGAAATGCTGCTTTTTTTTGTATGTGCAGAATAGAGTTCTCCTCAAACCACAAAGAACTCTATTCTGCATCCTTGCTCTTATATTGTGCCTTATTCTGCAACCAAATTTGGTATATATGTTGACCAACCAGCCCTCACAACATGGATTTAGATGAATGTCCACAGAGTTTACAGATCCTCAATGAATTAAATCCTCCCTCTTTGTCAACTGCCAATTCACTAAACAATATCTAAGCACAAGCCTCCATATCCTTCTAGTGGAGGAACATTTGAAATCAAATGATGTCTACTTTCTAGCACATTCCTAGAAAATAAGCACAACATATCACCCACATAACCTAGTTTGATTAGCTTGTCACAAGTACTCAATCATGTTTAGCATTGCACATAAAACCATGCTTAGGGTCGAAATAGGAAACTGCACAACCCTCAACCTATCCACCTCATCATTATCGTTTTGAAATTCGGTCTGTACAGTTTGACCCAATTAACCAAGAATCACCCATCTGACCGGTTCTTTTAACCCTTAAAACCTGCTCTACACAAAAAATTCAGTGGATCGTGTGAACTGAGGTTAAACTACCTGGGTTTGAGAATCATGACCAGGTCTCATGGTTTAGGCTAAAGCTTAAAAAATATATTAAAAAAACAAAAAAAAAAAAAAAAACTTCACTTCATCTCCGATGAAACTGAGCTATTTGTACCATTTTCTGTGCCTTATCAACCCAAATTTGAAATTGCAGTCCCAAAACACACTAAATCAGAAAATCCATGTACAATGAGATGAAAAGCACAAACCTTTTCTTTATCTTCCTCATCTACATTTTCCTTGTTCTTACTCTTTTGCATCTTCCATCTCCTGTCACAAGTCTAGTACCCAAAAGCCAAGATTTTTTCATTTCTATGAGTTGTCTACCACTACAGTCTATGCATTGACAGATACTACCATTTCCCATGTGAAAAGTTGGACATGTGGCTACGTCTCTGCCTTTCATTTTGGTTTGTAATTTTTAAACAACTTTTTTTTTTTTAATTTGAATGGTACATCATAACAACATACTACAAACCCATCAATTCCCACCAATTTGTAATTTCGTATATTTTAATTTATTTATTGCTTTTGTTGTAACGTCCTAGTCAGTCAAAAAAAATGAAAGAAAGTAAAGATTAGATTTTTTTTAAAGTTCCCACATGCCCCACCTAACCCCACTACCCACCACTCATTTCAATCCATCTCACCCTCTCATGTCTGGCCATATCTCTCATTTGTTCCTTTTTCTTTTCTTTTCACTTAAACAACTCCTCTCTAGTCTTATATGCTCTCTCACCGGTACTTCCACGCCACCACCACCACCATTTTCACCATCATTTTTCCAGCAAGACCACTGAAAAAATCCTTAGGAACCCCTAAGCATCATCATCCCTTTATTTGAGGTAAAATTTTCTATTCTTTTTGGTGGGTTTAATATTTTGCTTGAGGTTATATTTTTATCTAAGCTTTAATAATGATACCCATGTAATATATGAGCATTGGAAGTGATATTCGTGTGCTTTTATGTATGGCTTTTGCATTGGTGGAATTATTTGATGAGTGGGTTTATGGTTTGTGCTAATGATGACTACTTAAGGTGAAAGTTCAAATATGTGTATAAACACCCTTGAACGTTTAGACCCTCAAATTACAAATTAACCAATTCAAGCTTTATGTCAAACAACTAGTGTGCGGAAAATAAACATAAGCTATAATATAGAATTGGATAAACTATCTAAGCCAAAATAAAATCACAACCCACAACAGATAATAAAAGGCAAAGATAAAAGGGAAGGAAGATGCAAACACAAACACAACACGCGATGTGTTATCGAAGAGGAAACCAAAGCCCTCAGTGTAAAACCTCTTCGCCGCCCTTCAAGCGGTAAACAATCCACTAGAAAATGTAGTTGGGATACATGGACAGCAATAGACCCTCCAAGCCTAATCTACCCAGTGCACCTAAGCCCTCCAAGCTTCTTGCTTCAATGAGGTTGTGCCGAATCTTTTTCTTTTCTAGCTTCCTGGATTTCGCTATTAGACCGTAGCATCAACCAATGTAGATTGGTTCCTTCCTAACTGCTTCCCAGAAAACCAAACAGTCCTTTCACAGTGATGAATATGGTGAGAACAAGGTTTTGGTAAAATACCTCTCAAGGATTTGACAATGGAGAGGAAGAGAGTTAAGGAATTTGAAGAGACTCTAATGTATAGATTGTAGGTGAATCAATCTTGTTTTTCTTTAGCGTTTCTCTCTCAAAATTCTCTCTGGAAGCTCTCTTTCATTTGTAGGTATAAGGGGTTTTTATACTAGAGTGAGAGGAGAATGTGAAACGTCAAGATTCACAAAACAGGGGTGGCTCACGGCTTGATCTCGCGACTTGACTGAGTCGCGAGATCCAGTCGCGAGATAACCGTATGGCCAGTTGTCCTGTTTTGTCCTGTAGTGCTCCAGCTAGCATGACTGTTCACCTTCTGGCACGCTTGGCACGTGTGCTGCGTCTGGTGGCTTGAAGCCGCGAGCCACCCGCAAGAACAAGCCGCGAGTCTCTGTTTTCTTGCACACTCTTGAGCAATCAACACTCTATCTCACTCACTACCCTTACAACAAACCCACCTAAATACAGGGTCGCTAAAAGCTGAAATACAAGTAACTTTAGCACGGAATAAAGCCAATAAAATGGTTGATTAAATTCAACCTTACATAAGGTTTATGTATGGTGGAAAATTTAGAGGTTTTGAGTTATAACGTGTGATGGTTGGAAATCTAATTTTTCCATTGCCATTGGGTTTATTTGGGGTTAGTTGAAGTTCTAAATTTCTTGTCTTGGAGGATATTTTGATTTTGCTTCATGGGTCTCTTAATGATGTAGTGTAAATTTTATGGAAGCTATTCATGATGTTGGTGATGATATTAAATGGGTTAACTTTATAAATTGGAGTTTATGCCTTGTGAAGCAATTTGTTGGGAAACTTTGGAAGTAGAATATATTAGTATTGATGAGGTTAAATACTAGGCTTGCCTAATTAAGTGCTCATTTGGCAATTCCTAAATTGTAGCTAGATACAATTTCAAGCTTTATGCTTATTATGATAGGTTTACTTGATATTGTTTAGGTTCTAGCTAATCTCCTTGGAGCTTGGAGAGTTAGGCTTTTGTGGTTGCAAGGTAAGTAGCTTTTTAATGGGATTTTTGAAACATAACCATGTTGCATAAATGTTGATTTTGGGTTAGACACGCTTTTGAAAACTACCTATGGAAACTGTATTTTCCTAAAAACTATTGTGTTGTAACCTTAATATATATATATATATGATCATATATATGAAAATGTATCATATTTGGTATTGCATTTGGGGGAATGCATGAATTGTTGACATGGAAAAATGAGCATCTTTTATTTAATCGTTGATAAGGAAATCATGGATTTTATGGTATATTGGAAAATTTAAATATGCTTATGTTGTCTTGTTATTTAGAAAATTGATAGAAAATCTTTTTAACGAGAATGAAGTTGAAAACCTTACAAACTTTGTGGAAGTTAGATTATTTAAGTTTTTTCTGAAACTACCTGGTTATAAACTATGTATTTGAAAGGAAATGTATACCTCTGAGATTTATGTGGTTTTAACACCATGTCATATGTGGTTTCCCAATGATCACCCGATTTGGTTTTTGTAGTCTTTGTAATAATGGAATCAGATCTAGGTCAGTGCCCTTTCACTTTGGATGACGTGTTCTTCCCTGCTGCCTATGGGGGGAAAAGGTTCCTTGATTATGTTTGGGTGAGGCTGCTGTCCATGGGGCCAAAAGACCACATGAAAAAGAGGTCTTATTTGACGCACTCTATTACCCATGGGGGGAGAGAAAAACCATGAGGGTATGGGTGAGGCTATTGTCCATAAGGCCAAGAGTCTACATACCAGAGAGGAAAATATCATGCCAGTTGTGAATGGGTGAATCCCTTGACCGGTCTATGTGGTAGTGTGGTATATATATGATAATTTACCTTTTGTTAGATATTATGGCTTTGGAAATTATATTGTTGGTGCTCACAGATTATAGTATATAGTTTCAAGGTATTTACTTTGAGAAACTTTGTGTTTCATTATTCAATCATTCTTATCATATCATATTTGTAACATCCCAATCAGCTTTAAAAAAAAGTCAAGATCAGATATATTTTTGGGTTCCCATGTGCCAAGCCCTACCTAACCTCACTACCCACATCACAATCACTCTATCTTTTCATTCCTTTGGCTGGCTCACTCCCTCACTTCTCTTTTCTTTCTTTTCTTCTTTTTCATTTTCGGTAGAACACTCTCTACTCTCATCCTCTCCACTGGCACTTCCACACCACCACCATCACCATTTCCACAATCATTTTTCCGGCAAGATCACCAGAAGATTCTTGGGAACCCATAAACACCTTCACATCCTTTTTTTGAGGTAAAAATTTCTCATCTTTTTGGTGGGTTTTGCACTTTTGCTTGAGGGTATTTTTATCTAAGCTTTAATAATGATACCCATGTGATTTATGAGCATTGAAAGTGATATTTTTGTGTTTTTATGTATGGGTTTTGTATTGGTGGAATTATTTGATGAGTGGGTACATATTTTGTACTATTGATGACTAGTTAAGGTTTATGTATGGTGGAAAAATTTAGGGGTTTTAAGTTATAACATGTGATGGTTGGTGAATTTAATTTTTCTATTGCCATTGGGTTTATTTGGAGTTAGTTGAAGTTCTAAATTTCTTATCTTGGAGGATATATTGATTTTGCTTTCATGGGTCTCTTAATGATGTAGTGTAAATTTTATGGAAGCTAGTCATAATGTTGGAGAAGATATTAAATGGGTTTACTTTATAATTGGAGTTTATGCCTTGTGAATCAATTTGTTGAGAAACTATGGAAGTGGAATGTATTATTATTAATGAGGTTAGATGCTAGGCTTGTCTAATTAAGTGATTGTTTGGCAATTCCTAAATTGTGGCTAGATGCAAATTCAAGCTCTATACTTATTGTGATAGGTTTACTTGATATTGTTTAGGTCCTAGCTAATCTCCTTGGAACTTGGAGAATTAGGATTTCGCGGTTGCGAGGTAAGTAGCTTTTAATGGGATTTTGAAAAATAACCATGTTATATAAATGTTTTTGGATTAGACACGCTTTTGGAAACTACCTATGGAAATTATATTTTCCTAAAAACTATTGCGTCGTAACCTTAATATATATATATATATATATATGATTATATATAGAAATGCATCATATTTGGTATTGCATTTGGGGAAATGCATGAATTGTTGATATGGAAAAATGAGTATCTTTCATTTAATCTTTGATAAGAAAATCATTGATTTTGTGGTTTATTGAAAAATTTAAAGATGCTTACCTTGTCTTGTATTATTTGGTGATTTGATAGAAATCTCTTGACAAGAATGAAGTTGAAAACCTTACAAACTTTGTAGAAGTTAGATTATTTAAGGTTTTCTGAAACTACTTGGATATGAACTATGTGTTTCAAAGTAATGTAACATGTGAGTTGTTTTAACACCATGCTATGTGTGATTTCCTGATGATCACCCGATTTAGTTTCAGTAGTCTTTGTGACAACGGAATCAAATCCAGGTCAATGCCCTTTCACTTTGGATGATGCTTTCTTCCCTGTTGTCCATGGGGGAAAGAGGTTCCTTAATTGTGTGTGGGTGAGGCTGCTGTCCATGGGGCCAAAAGACCACATGCAAGAGAGGTCCTATTTGACGTGCTCTCTCTGTTGCCCATGGGGGGAAAGAAAAACCTTGAGGGTATGGCTGAGGCTGCTATCCTTGGGGCCAAGAGTCTGCATACCAGAGAGGATAATATCATGCCAGTTGTGAATGGGTGGATCCCCTGATCGGTCTATGTGGTAATATGGTAGATTTGTGATAATCTATCTTATGTTAGATATTATGGCTTTGGAAATTATATTGTTGATGCTCACAGATTATAGTGTATAGTTTCAAGGTATTTTCTTTGAGAAACTTTGTGTTTCATTATTTAATCATTCTTGTCATATTATTATTTTGATGATGAAACTTGCATTTCCCCCACCCCCATTAAATGTGCTACTTACTGGGTTTTGTCTCATCCCATTATTTTATAAACTTTTCAAAGTAGGTAACAATCTTTTGAGATAGCTTTTTGATGGCTAATAGTAGTTAGACTAACTACTGATGGAGGCTGAACTTTTGTAATGGAGATATTAGATGTTACATCTTAGAATAGGCTTGACTCATTCTTTTGTATATTATAGTGGTTGTGACTTTATTCCCACCGATGGAACAAGTTGTTGATATGTAATTATTTATTCAGACCTCTATCATTTTGTGGCCAATGGTCATTGTAATTAATGCTTAAAGCTCTGACTTACTTTGAGAGTATATTCAATGGAATTATTATGATAATTCTTGATATTAGAACTTGATAAAATTTTTGTGGATTGGATTGTCAAAAGGGAAAGAAAGAAAAAAATCTACAGGTACTTTGAGATGTTTTTCTCATGCTTTGGACCCTTTGGGGTTTGGGGCGTGATAATATTACTATTATTGAAAATGGAACTTGCATTTCTCCCACCCCCATTAATTATGCTACTTACTAGGCTCTGTCTCATTCCACTATTTTATAAATTTTTCAGAGTAGGTAACAATCTTTTGAGATAGCTTTTTGGAGGCTGAACTTTTGTAATGGAGATATTAGATGATGTACATTTTAGAATAGACTTGACTCATTCTTTTGTATATTATAGTGGTTGTGACTTTATTCCCACTGATGACACAAGCTGACGTTATGTAATTATTTATTCAAACCTCTATTCTTTTGTGGCCAATGGTCATTGTAATTACTGCTTAGAACTCTGACTTATTTTAAGAGTATATTCAATTGAATTATTATGATAATTCTTGATATTGGTACTTGATATGATTTATGTGGATTGGATTGTCAAAAAGGAAAAAATCTACCGGTACTTTGAGATGCCTTTCTCATACTTTGGACCCTTTGAGGTTTGGGGCTTGTCAAACTGTCAATGTAATTGTAGATTAAAAAATGCTTAAAACATTGTATATATTTATAAAGATTGTATAATGTTTTAGGCATTTATTTAATCTTCAATGTAAATCTTACCTTGATATTATATTGTAAATAAATAAGTTTTCTTTTATTATTATTATTATTAACAATAGATAATATTGCATTGATTTTTGAACACTATAATAGAAGTTGTGATATGAAAAATACATTTGAAAGATGGTCTTTATATTTATTTGGTTTATTTTAGACAAATTTTATATTTATACTAATTTAATATATTAATTTATATTTTTAATAATTATTAAATTAATTATGACGTCATCATTGTTCGACCTTGATTGAACCTCATGTCCGACCTCAAAAACCTTGAACCTCTTTCCTTTACGGTTCGATGAACAGTCCGGGTTTCAAAACCATACTCATCATGCTTGAATCAAATCGATTTCCAACCCAAGTTGGCTTGAGAATGAGAGGTAGGATAAATTATAATTTGGAAATGATAGTGATCAACTTTGTACTATATCCGTAATTTTCAAGCAATAGAAGCTTTAATAGTTTTGTAGAGAGGGAAAATTCCCAACCGATTTATTTCAAATTTGAACTTTAGTCATCTACAAATTATATTGAAATGTTAGTTACTTGTGGCTCTTTCTCCCTTTGATAGTCATTTCTTTTGTTCACCTCTCTTGCGCTCTTTCTTTTCTCTCTCTTCTTTTTTTATATTTTTTATCTCCATACGATTTTATATTTTTCTATAAAATTTGAATTGGAAACTATCCTCAAATTTGCTTAAAGTTCATAATCAATTTATAATTCTATAACCAAAGGTCCTAATAAATTGCACAGGCTAGATAGAAGATAGTGCATATTTTATTAATAGCTAGGCTAGAAGAAGGGTGAAATCATACCAACACCAATACATTGGGTCCCATTATCAAAAACTAATAATAATAATAATAATAATAATAATAATAATTTAAAACTATAAATAAAATAAAATAAAATAAAAATTGGATCCCATAACTACTCTATAAAAAGGGTACATGTTGATCAAGGGTAAGGGTTATTGTCCTTGTCCAACATAAAGTCATTTTCATTAGAGCCTCACATCTGTTTCAAAGTAAATAATAATAATAAGGGCCAAGTGAAGACAAAGGATTGTAATCATGGGAAAAGTATTTTATACCTAATGATATCACGTCATCTGTGTCAAAATCACAAAAATAGCTACTCACTAACACATGCCTTTTATTTGTTAGTGAGGTAGTTATTTTTTGTTAATAAGTCTCACGCTAATTGAATTTTGATATTATTGACATAGTATCATTTGATACCAAATACCTTCTCATAGTTATGAATGGGCAACTCATGCTTGACTTGTAAGCCATTTTGTAGAAAAATATTTGATGAAGTGAATAGAATAATGTCTTATCTTCCACATTCCAGCATGGAAATGGCTTCTCAAATGAAAAGACTATAATGCTTTTATATTGTTTTGAAGAATTGCTTTTAATCATGGTTCTTGTCATATGGCTTCTTTTTTTTTTTTTTTTTTTTTTTTTTTTTTTTTTTTTTTATTGAATTGAGGGGGAAATGAGCATTTGTCCATAATTTACAAACTATGCAGCAAAATGCCTCTGTTTTAAAACTATTTAGCAAAATGTCACTATTTTTTTAACTTTATTTTAACAAAATCAAGTTATAAGTGGAACTTGACATTAGCAATGTCAAGTTCTGTGCATATTTTGCCAATTAAATTTTTTTGAGGATAGAACTTAATTTTGAGGATATCGAGTTTTATACAAGACTCAATTTTGTTAAAATTGAATTTAAAAAATAGGAGCATTTGGCAAATAGTTTTAAAACAAAGACATTTTGCTGTATAATTTGTAAATTAGAGACAAATGCTCATTTTTCCCCCCATTCAATTCAAGCACACTCGTATGTGGAAATTTAAGGCATGGAAGTTGGAACCATTGGCTTTCCAGTCCTCCGGGAACCGCCAAAATGATTTGAAGAATGTTTCCCAAATGCTCAATACAACTTGTTCAGTATATCATTAACTTCACGAGAAAAGCGACAATGTACGTGGAAGTAATGTTTCATAAGAAAATATAGTGATATCCAAGCAACGTTGTTGACCACCACTTTTTTTTTTTTTTTTTTACAATCTATAACAATATATGAGCTATGTTGTATACACAAAAAATTTTGAAACAATTGAGTTGACAAATTTTTACTGATTCTCATTAAATACATCACTGGCATCATTTTTTTACCTATTACTAACAATCTGTCACATTAATAGTTTTGAAATTTTTTAGACTTTCTCGAAGTGTTTGTGCCTTTCAAGAATCCAAGATCAAAAACTAAAATCAAATAAATTTGTTACCTTGAAATGGGTTTCCCGAGTTGTGAGGCCTTGAAAGTGGAACTAGTTTGTCTGAATTAGTGAATTCCTATAGAATAACGGAACATAGATATCTATGGTCAGTATTTAATTTATTTTCTCACCTGCCATTCACCTGTTGACTAAGACAATATTGTTTCTGTTCATGATCAGCACACATTTATTTATTTATTTATTTATTTTTATACTGATGTCAACATTTATAAAGAAAAAAAAAAAAAAAAGTCCAGAAATACAAACAGGAAGATCATTGGAAAACTGCTGGGATGGATAGGCATCCTAATGGCAAGAGAAGCCAAGCTATAGACATATACCTAATACGTTGTGATTATCCATTGAAAGTGGAATTACTTTGTTTCCTACCAATCTTTTCAACAGCACAATTTTCTACTTTAGTATTTAAATGGAAGAGATTCATTTACAAGAGGCAAGAAAATACATTCCAAAAAAAGTTAACACATCCAATAAATTCCCATACAGTGGCTTAGAATATTTACAAAAACTTTATTTCATTTTCTAATTATCCTGTATCCTTGTCGTTGCCAAAGGGTCCACCCCTGCAATTATTGTATGTGGAGCTGGAACTGGTGTTTTTCTACAAACTGGACATGTTGGATGTAACCTTATCCAGGGGTCGATGCAATTCTGATGAAAGAGATGAGAACAGTAAGGTAACAATCGAAGCATATCAGTTTCTTTATAATCCACCAAGCATATGGAGCAACAAGGAGCTGGTGAGGTAGCCTTTATTTGTGAGTACACGAGCTTTGGATAGCTGTTGAGAGTAGCTTCATCAAGACCTTGTTCAAGAATTGTTATGGAATTCGGATCACTGGTTCTTAGAGAAGTGCCTGAGATTGGATGAGGTGACTGGTTGTGTGGTGAACGAACCCGGATGCAAGCGAAAGTGATGATTAGAATCAGAAGGAAAATACAAATAGAGAATATGATTCCATAGGTGAAACCACTAATACCATCCGTAGTTCCACTAGATGATGGAAAATTGCTGGTGCTCATCTTTCCTTGAACAATTTAGAGGCCATTGGAATGTGGTGAAGGGGGTAAATAAAGGTCGTGTATATAATAGGATAAGAAAGAAATTCTCACTGGATGGTCAACGTCTCTGTCATTTTCTAACGAAGAATCCCCCTAACATTATCACATTACCAATTTTTATTATATATATCTATATATATTAAGAGGATTCAGAAAGTTAGTTATTACTTTTTTTTCCTGTCAAAAATATCTCTAAATTAATTAACCAATAACTTAAAAATAAGGATGAAATAGTAAATTGACAAAAGAAAGTTAGTTATTGCTTTTTTTTATTGTCAAAAATACCCCTACCTAAAACTTAAAAATGAGGTTAAAATAGTAAATTAACAAAAATAATAAATTCTTACTTTTAGGTTAAAATGTCTTCCTACTTCTAATAAGTTCATATTTTTACGTTAATTTAAATTCCTACTTCTACTCTCTAACTCCCTACAAAATAAAATTACTCTTTGGTTAGTTTTAAAACTCCTCAAATCTACAAAACTCACTCCACGTATTTATTTATTTTTTTTTCCTAATTAGAAAAAGTTGAAATCCCAAATTATAATAAATGCAAATTATTAATCTTTACCCTAAAAATAAAAGAGCCTCTAAGCACGCGCTCACGCGTGTGCTTAGAAGCTAGTGTGTATATATATATATATATATGGGTTGGGTTCAAATTACACCTAGTGTAACTCTAAGTAATGTTACACCACCCAATAATTTGTTATAGAATTCATATTTTGAAAATCTCACCGTTGAATTATATATTCTATATGTTCTTAACAATCGTGTCAATTGAATGTTATTTACTATTTGATCTATAAACTTATCTTTTATGCATTATTTTAAACTACAAAAACTTGAATTTAAAAATTTGATTGATGACATGGCTATTAATCTTTGATCACCTTGAAATTTTGCAAGTATAGAGAATATGCGAAGATAATGTAATCTAACAATAGATTTGTCAAAATTTGCATCCAATTAAAAGTTATTGGGTGGTGTAACATTACTTAAAATTACACTAAGTATAACTTGAACCCAACCCTATATATATATATATATATATATTGTTCTTTGCTTAGTGCTTTCATTTGGTAAGGTTATATCAATGTAGTTTTCATATGGTACAGCAATAACATTCACCGGAAGAAAAAGTCATTTCATACATTCTTTCGCATATTCTTGGTGAAATACTATGGGGCTCTTTTTATTTATTTATTTTCTTTTTTTATCTCTTTTTTTTTTTCTTTTTCTTTTTTTCGTTTGAACTTAAAATCAAGAAGTGTGGATTGTGACTGTCCATTCCCAAAGATGGGGCAACTCATCATACTACAAATACACTTTTCTAAGAATTTACCATCACGAGCGGAATAAATGAAAATTAAGAGCCTGTTTGGCCAACCATTTTTCATCACTCAATTTCCATCAATCATCACCCATCACTCATAACTCATAACTCATCACTCATCATTTATTACTCAATTTTTCACACCTGTTTGGCATCATAACCTAATTTCCATCACTCAATATTTTTCACACTATTTGTGGGCCCATACCTGTCAGCCGATGTAACTTTTTCTCTCTTTTTTTTTTTTTGTACCCAAACTCACCGGAGCTAAAAAAACGAACTGAGAAACCAGAACTGAAGACCGAACAAGTGGAAAGAAAAAAAAAAAAAAAAACCAAAACTGAAGACCGATCAAGTGAAAAAAAGAAGAAGTTAAAAAGTGGTCAAAAGTTGCGGCTGTGGGTCCCTCCATGTGTGTTTATTTACGAAAATGCCATTGAGTTATGAGTTATGGAAACTGAAAACAGTCTTTGGTTGTTTTCAGTTTCCATAACTCATAACTCAAAAATTAGAGAATTGAGCGATGGAAACAGAGTTATGGAAACATAGTTATCGTTTGGCCAAACAACCTTTTTGATATGGGTCCCACCATTTTTGAGTTATGAGTTATAGAAACTGAGAATTGAGTTATCAAATTTGGTTGGCCAAACAACCTCTAAGTCTCCAACTTTACCCAAAAAAAAAAAAAAAAAAAAAACAATACACACAATAGGAGAGCTAGGAAGCCTTATTTGGGGCATACTTTTATTAGGTAAATAGGGAGGAGGTGAGGGAAGATGAGGTTTCAATCCATACAATGGTCAATAGTTAATTTAAACCAAGATCCATCATGAATATAAATTTTCTATATCCAAAAGTAGGAAAACATGTAAAAAGTTTATAATTGTTTAGGCTTATATTTATTGCTTAGGCCAAGTGGCACTCACTCTTTGAAAAGAGAATTAAAACACTCTTAAGCCACAAGATAAGAACAAAAAAGTAGAGACTTTGTGTTTATTTGGTTCAATGTTTAAATATAAACTTTTAGCACTTCTATTCTTTTATATATAGCTCACAACCTTTCATGTCATATCATCTCAAATACATCCCGATCAGGAATGATGTCATCTATCTTCAACTTCTATCTCATCTAATCTTAACCCGTATAAGTTGGCTATAACCAAGGAAGAGGGTTTTGCTTTTTTTTATAGAGTGACAATGGATTATGGTTTTGATGTTGAAGTCAAATGTTGTGTGTTATGTAAAGGTAGTGATTGGCTTTGGGTCTTTGAGTGTTTCGTATAGGAAAGTCATAAATGTATTATTGATAAGATTAGTTTTTATTTATTTATTATGTTTTAGAACTCATAATTTATTTATATATATATATATATATTTGTAGTTTTTAACTGCTATTTAGTGTAATATCAATATGAGCCATGACGATAAAAGTAAAAGTCAATGATGATTTAAGGTTTTTTATTTATTTTTTATTTTTTTATAATTTTCTATATGTTGATACCTACAAATGATTTTCTTTTGTTGAGATAATAAAATGAATATTTGAGATTTGGGTCTCGGTATTTGGTTTTGAATTTTTTGGGAGGTTGTTTGAATTTTTGTAATTTTAGCGTATGAAAGTATTTTATACTTTGAATTTAAATTTATAAATTTCAAATTTTAAAATCATTTAATTAATTTAATAAAATAAAGTTTACAAATACTATAATTGAAAAACTTGACTGTTCCAACTTCAAAATTTTAGATTAGCAATTCTACTCTAAAAGCTCGAAAATGTGTTAAAAACACGAGCTATTTAGACCCCCCCCCCCCCCAAAATAAAAGTTATGGCTCGATAGATTTAACACTAACTTAATTCTAAGTGCAGAATAGTGTAAATGCGAGTAGATAAACAAACAAGCTACTCCAACACATATTCATATAATCACAGCAATAAATGAAATGTAAAAGAGTAGGCAAGAAGAATTCAAACACAGATAATACGCTGATGTGTTACCGAAGAGGAAACTGAAGAACTCGGCGAAAAACCTCTCCGCCACCCTCCAAGCGGTAATCGATCTACTAGACAATCAGTTGGGATACATGGGTTAGCAAGAGACCCTCCAAGCCTAATCTACCCACTGTACCTAAGCCCTCCAAGCTCCTACTCCAACAAGGCTTCTCAGAACCGTGTCTGGTCTAGCTCTCTAGATCCCACAACAAGCTCCATGTTGCATTTGCCATCCTTGGCTTCTTCCAATACTTCCCAACAGCACCAATGGATCACTTGATACTCTGAAAAGCTATGCTAAGTGTTTGGGCTATCAACCTCTCAATGGTATGGAAATTGAGAGGTAGGAGTTGAGGAAAATCCATAAGCTTATGTGTAGAGATATATGGATATGATAATCTCTAACTCTCAAGGTTTTAGGCTAAGGTTTTCTCTCAGAAGCACGCCTAAACATTTGTGGGTAATGTGGGTATATATATGTGGGTACAGAAAGTGTGTATCAAATAGTACAGTCTGGCAGAATAGAATGTTTCGCAAGTGTCTTGCGAGAAGGCCTTACCCGTGAGATACTTGCGAAACACAGCTGTCTCCATCTTTACTGACTCTTCGCATTCCAGTCATGTGCAAGGCACATGCTTCACTTCGCAGGATGCTTAGTTGCAAGCTACCCGCGAGAAATCTTTTGGCTTCAATTGCTTGAGTCTTCACACACTCTCTCTCTCTCTCTAACACACAACCCTTACAATAAAATCACACAACAAATACAAGGTACAAAAGATTTAATATAATTACAATCAAATTTGGCACGGAATAAAAGCCAACTAAATACATAATTGTAAATCACAACTTTACAATCTCTCCCTTTGGCTATTTTGAGACGAAACAAACTCTAGACTTAAACGTGAGTTTAGGAACAGTGGCAAACACACTCACACCTAATCTAGAAGCTGTGAAGCACTTGCACTTATATTATTGTAACCTGAAATGTTTGCACACAAAGAAAACTTCCATTAAGCTTATGACAAGTTGAATACATGGTACATATATGAGCAAGTAAAATGCGATCAAGTTAGTAAACACACTAGAGCATGTAAGAAAAACTTGATCAAACAAGATCAGTCATTGAAGAATGACTACAATGAACATTTAGCAACTAAATGCTCATCCGGACACGCAATGCAATAAAGAGCAATCCCACGGATTAATTGCATGTCCAACACTCAACCAATGCAAAATACATGAAGTATATGCATCTAGGAACAAGATCCTACTAGGACACAAGAGTGAGGTATTCAAGACATATAGGCAATATCTTAAGAGTACAAAAAGATGCTACAAAGCAATAAGGTAAACAAAACATACTGAATATAAACTGAAATCAAAAACAAAGTATTAAAGCTTTAAATAAAAGCATAAAAGCAGTAAACACAATAAACCAAACAGTCAAACAGCAGTTACTATCTTTTCCTCCCCCTTTCACTACATTCCCCCTAACAACAACACCATCTCCCCCTTTTTGTCATGGAATAGCTAGCCTTCATGTTCCTCTAGCTTCCTCTGTATTTGGTCCAGTTGAGTCTGAAGAGATGTGAACTTGGTGTCAAAACGAATGTGTTGGGAGTGCATGATGGTAGCTAGTCCAGATATCTTGGTAGTAATCTCTTGGAGAGTAGCCATGATGTTGTCTAGCTGTTCTTCATAAACATGGGATGTAGAACTTGAGCTTCCTTGAGCAGCATGACTTTCTTGCTTGGTATTCTTTTTAGTGTGACTCATGCTTGCATGGAGAGTTCAGATATTAATTGTACTTGGCCTTGGATATGGACACTCATCTTCAGAAGGATGCACACCTTTGAGCTTCAATATCCTTAAGATAAGGTGATAGAAAGGAATACGATTCCTTGAAGCAGTCCGGTCAACCGTTTTTGCCACAATGTGGAAAATATGAGAGCACACATCAATCTCTACATCAGTGATCAGATCATGCAAGAATATTGCTCAACCAAGATTCATGTAACCGGTGCTGGACAGAGGATAGAGGTTGCCAAACATGATCATCATGAGTAGCCTTAATTCAAGAGAAAGAGATGCCACACTTATGGACGTCCCGGTGGAGGAGAATTCCAAATTAGCTCCTAAAGCTTCCCATAGAACCTCCTCATCCAGATTCAGTTCATCATATACAGGTGGGATAGATAATATTGGCTTGTTGATGTGTAGAATATCGGCAAAGTAGACGGGTGTAACTAAGAACCACTTTCCTCTCACACAGCACTTGATTTCCTCTCCTTTAACAATGACATTTGCATAGAATTCTTTCACTAAGTTTTCATATGCATCCTCAAGATTTGAGAGAAGAAAATTCCAATCTTTGGTGGCAAACCATATTGGAATATTCGTGTCTAGGAGAGAGTGTTGATCAACGGCCCTTTCAACTAGCAATGGAGCATCTCGAAACTGGCTTGTGTAGGTTTGGAATGCAGCATAAGATCGGAACAAGTCAGGATCATACACTCCTGTTGAAAAATGAGTTCTTTTTTACTTCGGTGAAGGGTTATCAACATCAATCACCGGCTCTTTCCCTTTGTTGTAGCCTCCTTTCACAGCCGATCTTTTAAATGGAGACATCTGCATAAGAGAACACAGAGTAGAAAAGAAAGAAGTACAAAAACACAAACATAGAACACACAACTTGATTAAATTCAAGTTAGTTCAAAACAACGATAAAACAACTTAAACACAGAGCAAGAGCAACTCAAAACAGAGATGCATAAACACAATGCATGAATTAAGTAACTGTGCATGTGTGTGTTTGTGCTGAGCATGTGTTGATGCATGTCTGTGCAGCATGGCATTGAGGCACAAATTGGACCTAGTGTGTAAACACCACAAACACTGACCAAAATATGATAAGCATGATCAGTCAAGACAAAATCCAAGCATTGGAACTCACTTGAGTCCAATACAACACAAAAATGTCACTAGGACATTTTGTCAAACACCTAATATGCAACAAAGTACACAGATGATGTAAACTGCATAAACAAAATGAAATTTGCCTCAATACATGCTTAAACTGCCACAAAGGGCCAATACAAGAACAATCACAGCAAATGGGACTCAGCCCAATCAAAGATTTTGAAAAAATTTCACAAAAACTAAGAACTCCAACCCATTTTCAAAAAATCCCCAATTTTTGAACCCTAACTTAAAATCTGCATAAACTAAGAAAAACATGAAGAAAATGATTAGGAAAACATACCTTGAAGTAAGTTTGCAGAGATTTTTGCTTGAAAATGATGGGGTTTGAGTGAAAAATGAGTTTTGGGTTGAAGGGGATTCAAGAGAGTCTAAGCGAGGGAAGTGAAAATTTTTTGAAAACATGTCACATCTGCTGCATAAAAACTGAAAACACACATTTTTCGTGGGTTAGAAAGTAGCGAAACAGTCATGAGAAATTCATGAAATGGGCCACTAAAGCTCAAAAGCTTTCGCGAGAAGCTTTTAGTCACGAACCAGTAGCGAGATAGTCGTGATAGCTTTTGCATGAACTTGAAAATTTTCAGTTTTTGCTGAAAAACATTTCATGAGAAGAGTTTAGTCGTGAAATACTCGCGAGACAATAGTGAGAGTTTCTGTATGAAAATGTGACTTTTTAATTTCCCTTAAGCACATTTCGCGAGAAGCTCTCAGTTGCAAGCTTCTTGCGAAAAGACCTCTGAACCAGTTTTTGAAGAAAAACACAAAAATGCATTTTGAACAAAAACTAAAAGCACGAAAGTATAAAATCACTTTCAAAAACATATAAAACACTCGAAAATCTTTTTGGGTTTGATCAGCAAGTACTTGAGCATACACATCACATTTGAACATGTACAATCACACAAATGAGATAAGCATTAATTGAATCGAAGTCTTGTGTGTTGTGGGTGAGTATCACATGTGGAATAGTCCTTAAACTAGAGTGAAGCTTCAATGATTAATTCAATCAAGTCATACACAACTGGTACAAAATCAAGTGGACTATCTCAATTATAGAAATGAACATATATGACCTCCCACGAGAAAATGATTACAAAACTTAGAAGCTTTTCATTTTGCTTCTGCATAAATCATAACAATTGATCCTTTTTGGATAATACATCTCTTTTTGAGATCAGTGCTTGAAATTTTGATATTTCAACTTTTAGATTTAGCCTTTGGCTTTTTGAGCACCATACATTTTAATACAGAAGTCGCTTTCCCTTTTTCCTAGTCAAATACTAGTATATGCAAGCTCATTATCTCTTTTCATTTGGAGAATTACATTTGGAGAGCACATAGCAAAAACATAAAAATAAAGTGGGAAGAGATATAGGCACAAGTCTATGAAAGTATCAAGACCATCAAGACTATTGACCAATCATACATGACAAGCTTGAAGATCTATTTACAACAATCACACATAGATTTCAAAATTTCTCCCACACAGATAAATGTGCATACATAACAAGTTAGGCTTGTAAATGCACTACGCCATTAGTATGAAGGTACTAGGCCAAACTCACATGTGATATACACAACACAAGCGATCAAACTTTTTGAAGATTTTCAATTTTTATAGGTTTTTGAATTTTTGAACACACTCAAAAATAGAACAGGAAACATAAGATCAACAAAAATAGGTATAAACCAAAACAAACAAAAAAATGCTAAAAACTACGCATGTGAGACCTAAACACCTGATATGCAACAATGAACAGAATAGGTTCATAGAAAAGATAGAGTTCAAGGAATGATACCAACACCAATGGTCTTACGCAAAGACTCAAACCTTGGACCATCAAGAGGTTTAGTAAAGATGTCTGCCTTCTGGTTGTTAGTGTTGATGAACTCCAAATACACAGTCTTGTCCTCTACCAAATCTAGAATGAAGTGATACCAGATCTCGATATGCTTTGATTTTGAGTGTTGAACTGGGCTTTTGGACAAATTTATGGCACTCGTATTGTCACAAAACACACAAATAGTGTCTTGAGTGATTCCATAATCATGTAGAAGCTTTTTCATCCATAATAATTATGCACAACAACTCGTTGCTGCAATGTACTCAGCTTCAGCCGTTGATAGAGAAACTGAATTTTTCTTTCTGCTCATCTAAGACACTAGGTTATTTCCAAGATAGAAGCAACCACTAGAAGTGCTTTTCCTGTCATCAATGCACTCAGCCCAATTAGCATCTGAATATCTAGCTAGGCACTCATTCGAGTCTTTTGAATACTAGATTCCATAATCAGATGTGCCATTAATGTAGCGGATAATTTGTTTGTCTGCTGTCAAGTGTGACTCTTTGGGTGTTGCTTGAAACCGAGCACATACTCCTACACTAAAAGCGATGTCTGGTCTGCTAGCAATGAGATAGAGAAGACTATCGATAATGCTTCGATAAAGTGTTGGATCCACTTCTACACTAGCTGCATCACGACTCAGTTTTGTTGAGGAACTCATGGGAGTAGAAGTGTGTTTCTTTGAGTCTAGGCCGAATCTCTTTACAAGATTTTTGGCATATTTCTCTTGAGAGATAAATATCCCATCTTCCCGTTGTTTCACTTAAAGCCTTAGGAAGTAGTTTAGCTCTCCCACCATACTCATCTCAAACTCCCTTTTCATTTCTTCTGAGAATTCATGAGGTAGGTGATCTATTGTGGATCCAAAGACAATGTCAACCACATATACTTGAGCAACAAGGAGAGATTTCTCATCTCTTTTGACAAACAAAGTTCGATCGGCTTGACCTCTCTTGAAACCATGATCCAAGAGATATGTGGTGAGGCCATCAAACCAAGCTCTTGGTGCTTGTTTCAACCCATATAATGCCTTCTTCAGCCTTAACACATGATCCGAAAAGTGAGGGTCTTGAAACCCCTTTGGTTGCTCAACAAACACTTCTTCATTTAAAAAACCGTTCAAGAAAGTACTCTTCACATCCATTTAATATAGCTTGAAGTTCAGAATGCATGCTATAGAGAGAAGAATTTAGATTGACTCTAGTCTTGCAACTGGAGCAAAAGATTCATCAAAGTCTATGCCTTCAACTTAGGTATATCCTTGAGCCACCAATCTAGACTTGTTTCGAACAATTTCACCATCTTCATCAGTCTTGTTCTTGAAGATCCACTTGGTGCTGATTACATGTGTATCCTTGGGCCTTGGTACCAACTCCCATACATCATTTCTAACAAATTGATGCAACTCTTGGTGCATGGACTCTACCCAATTCTCATCCTTCAAAGCTTCCTCCACTTTCTTTGGTTCAAATTGGGCAAGATAGCAGTTGTATGTCACATGATTCCCACTATAGGCTGGTCCTTTTCTCAACCGAATTCCTTCATCTAAATCACCAATGATATTGCTTGAGGGATGATTGAGAATTACCCTTGACGATGGTCTCTTGGAAGTGGAAGGTTCCTCATCACAAGAGATTGGAGGTTGAACTTTAGGAGGGGTGAGTGGACTAGAAGATCCTTGAGTTGATCTAGTCTCCCTTCTTGATATAGGAGGTGTAAGATCCTTTCCCGGTGATTCTATCTCAGCATCCTCACCTTGAGACATATTGTCGTTACCCTCATTCTTCTTAAAATTCGGTCCGTCACCATCATCATCAATATCCTTTTCAGAGATAGTGCCATTGATGACCACATTTATCGATTCCATCACTGTCTTAGTGTGCTTATTGTACACTCTATATGCTTGGCTATTTGTTGAATATCCTAGGAATATCCCTTCATCACTCTTAGCATCAAATTTTCCAAGATTCTCCCTATCATTGAGAATATAACACTTGCTACCAAATACTCGGAAGTATTTCACCTTCGACTTCTTTTCTCTCCAAATTTCATACGATGTCTTCTTTGTTCCTGCCCGGAAGTAAATCCTATTCCCAATGTGACACGAAGTATTCACTGCTTCAACCCAAAACTTCTGTGGAATGCTTTTGTTTAGTGACATTACTCTGGCCATTTCTTGGATCACCCGGTTCTTTCTTTCAACCACCCCATTTTGTTGTGGAGTTTTTGGAGCTGAAAATTCCTTCTTGATGCCATGTTCATTGCAGAATGCTTCAAACTTTGCATTTTCAAATTCCTTCCCATGATCACTTCTAATTTTAACAATGGGAACTCCTTTCTCATTCTGCAACCTCTTGCATAGCCTTTCCATCTTGTCACATTCCGACTTCTCTCTAAGAAATTCCACCCAAGAATATCTTGAGAAATTGTCAACAACCACCATAATATAGCGCTTTCCACCCATGCTTTCTATTCTTGTTGGACCCATTAGATCCACATGTAGTAACTCCAAAGGGCGAGAAGTAGCAACCACATTTACTTTTGGATGGCTTGACTTTGTTTGTTTTCCTAATTAACATGGACCACACACATTCTTCTCAATTTTTCCAAACTTTGGTAAACCAATCACAGCTTCAAGCTTTGAGACTTTTGCCACTTGTTTGTAATTAGCATGTCCAAGTCTTTGATGCCATAGCTCCAAAAGATTCACTAGAGCACTTCGACAAGCTATGCTTGGTTTGGGAATGACCCCATAACAATTGTCAGTGGTCCTAAGTCCCTTCAAAACCTGAACACCTTCTTCATTTAGGATTAGACATCCTTTCTTTGAAAATTGGACTAAGAAGTCTTCATCACAAATCTGAGTGATACTCAGCAAGTTTACTTTCAATCCCTTAATGTATAGCACATCTGTTAACAAAGGCATTCCTGGAATATCCACGGTTCCCTTTCCAAGAACTTGTGAGTGACTACCATCTCCAAATGTCACAAAGCCATCTTCCTTCTCTTTAAGAGTTTTGAACAAAGACTTATCTCTAGTCATATGTCTTGAACAACCACTGTCAAGATACCACAAACATGAATTGTAAATACTCTCAATGTGGTATGAACAAAAAGACAAGCATGAGATAGGCATTCTTGACCATCAAAGCAGGAATCATCTTTCTTTACTTCCTTCATAGATGAGTGAATCTTTTTTTTCAGACAGTCTAGTTTGTCACACAAACGTCTATTCCTTTTCTTATATTTGTCAATTAAGGAATTTGACTCACATAAGCTATTATGAATATCATGATTCCTATGAACAAGAGAATTCAACATGTATATAAAGATTCTAGCATGTTTCTTTGATTTGAATACCTCTAAAAATTCATTACTAGAACAATCTCCAAAATTGCTCATAGAGTCATTTTCACAAACACCTTGACTATGCTTCATGTTGGCCTTTACCATAACACTTTCCATGGCAAACCAAGAGGGTCTATGATCACACTCAGGTATTTAAACCACAGCAAGTGTACCTGCTCTGATACCAATTGAAAGCTCGAAAATGTGTTAAAAACACAAGAGCTGTTTAGACCCCCCCAAATAAAAGTTACGGCTCGATAGATTTTACACTAACTTAATTCTAAGTGCAGAATAGTGTAAATGCGAGCAGATAAACAAACAGCTACTCTAACACATATTCATATAATCATAGCAATAAAATGAAATGTAAAAGAGTAGAGAAGAAGAATGCAAACACAGATAACACGCTAATGTGTTATCGAAGAGGAAACTGAAGAACTCGGCGAAAAACCTGTCCGCCGCCCTCCAAGCGGTAATCGATCCACTAGACAATTAGTTGGGATACATGGGTTAGCAAGAGACCCTCCAAGCTCCTACTCCAACAAGGCTTCTCGGAACCGTGTCTTGTCTAGCTCTTCGGATCCCGTAACAAGCTCCATGTTGCATCTGCCATCCTTGGCTTCTTCCAATACTTTCCAGCAGCACCAAACGATCACTTGACACTCTGAAAGGGTGTGTTAAGTGTTTGGGCTATCAACCTCTCAATGGTATAGAAATGGAGAGGTAGGAGTTGAGGAAAATCCACAAGCTTATGTGTAGAGATATATGGGTATGATAATCTCTAACTCTCAAGGTTTTAGGCTAAGGTTTTCTCTCAGAAGCACACCTAAACATTTGTGGGTAATGTGGGTACATATAGTGTGGGTAAAGAAAGTGTGTATCAGATAGTACAGTCTGGCAGAACAAAATGTTTCGCGGGTGTCTCGCGAGAAGGCTTTACCCACGAGATACTTGCGAAACACAGCTGTCTCCATCTGTACTAACTCTTCGCATTTTAGTCATGTGCAAGGCACATGCTTCACTTCGCGGGATGCTTAGTTGCGAGCTACCTGCGAGAAATCTTCTTGCTTCAATTGCTTGAGTCTTCACAGTCTCTCTCTAATACACAACCCTTACAATAAAATCCCACAACAAATACAGGGTACAAAAGATTGAATATAATTACAATCAAATTTGGTATGGAATAAAAGCCAACTAAATACATAGTTGTAAATATAGTTAGAAATATTAAAATATTATATGTACGTCTTGGTTTTTTAAAAACGTTTTATAACAATTTTATTTTGAATTAACTAAAAAAAAAATCTATTTTTATTATTTGAATTCCAACCATCAACTGAAGAATTGATTGCAAAAGACCTTAAAAAGTATATAGCATTGTGAAAGGTTTTTTTTTTTTTTTTTTTTTTTTTAAAATAAAAAATAACATACCATGTTAATTTTTTTCCTTGACTACTTTAAGAGAGTTAAATTTTATTTTCAATAAAGAAGTTTTGAATTTGTAACATTATTAAAGTAAAAAACATGAAAGTAGACTCAACCTCAAGAGCCCCAAGAGAGGAACATGCAAAGTCTCAGGTTGAATTAATGTTATGCTCAAGCAAGATTCTCTTTCGCCAATGCGAGTTACTTTTTCTTTAGAGTGAAATTTTTCATGCAAGCAACTTCAAAGTATTTTTTACAAGAGTTTTTCAATAAATAAAATCTTGAAATTTTATTACAACTAAAGTCATGGAATGGGCCATCAATAAATTCCTAACAAATTCCCCTTTGGTCATTCCGTGACAAAACATTTTTTGTATAGGCTCTGATAGTGGTTGCAAATCCTAAAAAACCATACACCAAACTAAGACTTCAAGAGACTCAATACAAATACTTGAAATTAACATGTCTCTCCTAAAAACATGAACAACCGCTTTAAACACATGGAGAATAGAACATACAAAATAATAAATAAATAAATAAATCTCACAAATGCAAGTATTTGCAATGCACTTGCATTTTATTGATTATTTCATTTGATAAACCAATAGAGGGTGTATCACTTTAGTATCTTTAAGCATTATATTCTGACAATTGTTTCTTCATGTTTGGCTAGGATACCAATTGATACGTACAAATATTTTGAGAGAGAGAAGAAAAAATAGCATTTAGGTTGCTTCAAGGGAAACAATGCCTCCAAATTTGATAAATTACACTACTTGGAGGGAGCTCAACCTCTAACACCTACTTGTTCTATTCTTTTGGAGTAAAAAATGATGATGATTTTATTGAATTAGGTTTTTTTTTTCTTTAAATACATCTCCTTCCAATGTTCAAGAGCTAAAAAATGAACTAAATTCAATCTTTAAATCCTAAAAAGTTGGAACAAAAAAACAACTGCGCTCAAGTCTCAACAACTTCTAAACATGGGAATTACACTCCACATAATCTTCTCCTAAAAACTAGGACACTAATGATGTTAACAATGGATTAGAAATTACAAATATAACTCAAATACCAACAAATAATGTTAGCTAGGTTTAAGACATTTCAAAATTAACTAATTTAGTTTCTAATCATTGTGATTGAGAGCATGAGAGCAGAATAATGAGTAACGGTCTAAAGACCAAGTTAGTCAATTTTGAAACATCTTGGATCTATCTGGAATTAACTCAAACATTAGGAGTCTTGATAGTATTTTATCCTAAACTAAAAGATAATAGAAAAAGTTTAGTTTCAAACATTTGGAGGAATATACCAATATAATCATTAACATGACTTTAATGATCATTAACTTCTAGTCATGTTAATGATTATATTTAGAATTATACATTAATTTTTTAGAAAAATGTTAATGATTATATTTAGAAAAAGTTTAATGATTATATTTAGAAAAAGTTTAACTCCAATATACCAATATATTCAAAAAAAAAAGGGTATGAAGAAAATTTAACAAAGATAAGTGTATATACACAACAATGAAAGAATAAAATATTACCAGCATTTTCCTTCTCAAAAAAAATAAAATAAAAAATATTACCACCATGTTGATTGGCACAACAGGTCAACTTTACTTTACTCCCTTCACTCTCCCTCCCTCACCCCTCAAATCCAAACCGTCCCATATGACTTTTGCCATTTAGAATAGAGTAGGCTCATGAGCTGTGTGCGCTTCCAAGGGCGCCGCCTCTTTGGTAGTGAGTTCACTTCTCATTTTGGGTGGGTCATGAAGTTCAACCCATGTAATAAAGAGAATATGGGCCTATGGCCCAACTTGTGTAGTAAAGTAATGCGGATCAAGAGCCAATAGCCCATGAAGAAAAATAATTCAGCTATTACTTGTTTGGTCCAAACATTTTTTGATAATTCAATTGTTATAACGGAGAGGGAAGATTTGAACTTTGGTCATCTCCGTTAAAAATATAATTCCATAATATTCAACCTATGTTACATAATTATGAATATAATTCCAAATTAGAAGGTATTGGGCTCCCATCTAATTTTTTTTTCTAGTAACGTTGAATTAAAATTTTCTGTCAACAAATGACTTTCTTTACAGCAACTAAAAAAAAAACTTGTTTCTATCATTGGTATGGTACGCGTATCGGCGTATGTATTTTAAGTAGTGGTACTCCTTAATTAATGAACCTGATTGATTAATATAAGTATTGACTTGTTCCTCAAAGTAAAGATATTGATGATGAAATTCAAAGCGTGGAATCCTTGCAATTCGACTTTAGCACCATTAGTGAGTGTTGCGAGTCTGCCGATGTGTCTGAATATAGTTCAGACATATATTTTGCAAACTCTAGCACCCCGGGTGACTCTTCTCCTTTATAACCATAGATTTTTATATTTACCGTATCTAGAAAGAATTATAATTGTGGTGATTAGAGTTAATTATGCAATCACTAATTCAGTATGGTCATATCGTTTTATGGTTAGTGTCTTTCTTAGAAAGATTAATAATATAACTTGGTACTTTATGACTGTTAGATTATGTAGTTTTTTTTTTTTTTTTAATTTATTTTTATGTTTTTGTATATATATGACATCACTTAAGACATAAAAAAAAATTTAAGAACCTAAAAGGAAAGTTCAACTTAACAAAGGTTAATGATACAATTTTGTTTTGTAAATCTCTAAGATAATTTAAAAAATATTATTTTAAATAAAAATTTAAAAAATATTTGTAACCATAATGTGTTGAGGTAAAAATCTATAGCAAAAAAGAGTAATAATAGATGTAATCTTTTTTTTTTTTTTTGGAGAACATATAGATGTAATCATTGATAAACCTAAATACAACAATATGTAATAAAAAATTTAAAATATTATTGGTATATAACATTTACAATTATTGTTCTAAATATATAATTTAAATAAAGTAACATAAATATATATAACTAGTTGCTAACCCATGCGATACACGAGAAAGCTATTGTGTTAAAGATGTAAACTATTCTTTTTCTCTTCCTCATTGATTATACATTCGGATTCCAGTTTCATAATTTCTTATCCTTTATATGAAACAATAAATTATGTAATGAAAAATAGAAATCAAACTTAGGTTTAAATTAAAATGAAGAATCAAATCATTTGCATCCTCAATTATCCATTAAATGAATGAAACACAAATTTAAAGAATTACCTAATCAATATTTCAAATAAATTGAAAGACAACTTTAATGTGTTTTTTGTATCTTCTTCCTTTGTTACTTCGTAGTAGTTACTAAATTTTTCCTTTTGTTTTCCTTGATTATAGATGTTGGTGTGAGTTGCACATCGCTTTGAACATCAACTTTTTGAAACTTCGTAGAATCACCACCATGTTCACTTGATAAGTTGCTATTATATTCATTTGAAGTATTACTAATGTAAGCCTGGCAATAGAACATGTTGAGAAATGTATTACAACATATAGAAGTTAAAAATCAAATTTGTAATTTTGCTATATTAAAGAATGCGTACTTTTGTCGTTTTATCAAGCTGAATTGCTTTGTTAGTTTCTTCAAAAGATTCAAAAACTTTCTTGACGGTGAAGAATTCTTATCCATACTTGAGATTATAGTCATTTAGTTGTATTTGGAAAACAAATTCTTTTCCATTTAGATTTTCCATTTAATTAATGAATATCAATCAATTCACAATTTTATAGTTAGAATTGTAGAGACTGTAAATACATTAAAAGTGTGAATCCAAAACAAAGCACTTATTGATCTTTGAAATTAGCAGTCTTAGGAATTTCCAAATCTATATAAACTCTTGTTGACGATAAGTTATACTCTCCTACATTTAATATATAAAATTTTACTGTCGTTTGATTTCATAATGTGGGATGGTTAATTCATCTTATTAACATTTGAATAAACCTACAACTTTCTATTAACCTGAAGCAAGCAAACACATCCCGTATTAATATTTCTCACTATTCACTAAGTCCTTTTTAAGAATACGCCAATAACTACCAAAACATTCTAAACTTTGCATCAATTCCTCGTACAATGCCAATAGCTACCAATTATCACAATACAAGTAACACTAAGTTTCTACATCATCTGCTTTAATCAAACATGAATTCCCATCCATACTTGAGATTATAGTCATTATTCTGCAAGAAAAGTGCATCAGTTTTATATAGATAGAGAACATAAGTTATATAATGATCAAACAATATTAAAAGTTATAAAAGAAAAACAAACCTGCTCATTAATTAAAATTATATCTAAACTAATAATTTCATTATTTTTTGAGTTGATTGCATCCCACATCCTTGATATTCTGATCTTGACTTTCCAACTTTCTTTCTATTTTTCTATATAATAATTCAAACTTTCATTTAGATACTCCATAGAATAAATACTACTTTGCAAATGTAACACAACAAAATTGAATCCAAACAAAACAAAGTAGTATAACAAAGATACAAAAAAGTAATTAGCTTGTCAAAGATAGAAAACTATAAATGATGAGAATATCCTTGGAAGCAATTTGGTAGAGAATCATGGTTGCAGTTAGTTTCATGTTCTTTGTTTTAATACTTCTTCATCTAAAGAGTAAAGAAGTTTAGACATCAAATTTAGCACCAACTTTGATAAGACAATAACAACTATAACAATTACAGCCCATTGTCAAGAAAATTTCCTCAAAAGTAAAATTGTTTTAGAAACCACTTTAAAGAAACTATAGAGAGCGTTAATTAATATTCAAGAATGGTGTGACAATCTAATCAAATAAAAGATTTATTTGCATACATATAAGAAATATATAACTCAATCACAATATAAGCATTTAAAACCTATAGGGACTTATAAAAAAAAAAAAAAAAAACAATAGGGATTCGCAATGAAATATTTTAACTATATACGGTTTCATATGATCTAGAGGATAGGTGATTAGAGATGGCATCACAAAATTGTCTCTAACAACCATATATGAAAGAAAAGCCAATAGGCAAAAATAAAATGCTATAATAAAAGAGAACCAAGTAATAGCATTGTTAAATATTATGTAGCATGTCACTATAAAAGTGATTTTTAGAGTATCTAAATCTATAGTTAATGATGTCTAAGCCCACCAAACTCCGAAATTGAAGCAGAAAATATATATTGATAATTTAAATATATATTTAGGCAAAGATTCCTTCAAAAAAAATCATTACAGGCCAACACAAAAAATCTTAAAAGAAAGCTAGAACCTATTAAAGGAATTGAAAAGCCTTCCCTCCACAGAAATTCACATTACTACTTATATAAATTAAGGGAAAATGCCTAATTTACTTTTTCATTCCCACCTGATTTGAATTGCTTATAACTTTGTCTAGAATAAACTCCTACTCTATTTCAATATTCGAAGTGCCCGAAAGAGACTAAGACTCACTTAAGTTCTTTAAATTTGCTCCTCTGTGTTTTAACCCAGTCACCATAGATAGATAAATACAAACAAATTAACAAAAAATTACTAAACTAAAACCAATTTTACTCAAATACCTTAATCAAAACCAAATATAACCTAAAGACCTAAACTAAAACCTAAAGACCCGCACCAACTAGAGCTCTTCTCGGTCACAACTTGGTCTATCTAGACACAACGAAACCAAGTCAGACTTAATAAACCCTGCTGCAATCTGCATCTAATCACCCAACTGGCTAAGGAACGAATTTAGGAATTCCAAGCAATTAATTTGCACCCTCCTTCAATTCGGACTATCCCTCCAATGGTGCAGAAATGGCAACCACCTGATCACAGAATGGTGAAGATTAACTGTGACTGGGCCAGGTTCACAAAGGAGAATAGAGCAGGGATTGGGGTGGTCATACGTAATAGCGAAGGCTTGGGGCTCACTTTCTAAGTAGATTTCCCAGGCATATAGCCCTCTGGAAATTAAGGTGATGGCTGTTGCAACTGCAATGCAGTTCGCTTCAAACCTGGGACTTCAACGTGCCATCCTTGAGACTGACTCACTTGTGCTGGTGAAGGCTTTGCGTGATGATACGGAGTTCCTATCAGCCGTGGGCTTAGTGTTGGATGAGATTAGACATAAGGTTAATTTGTTTAATGAATTATACTACTCTCATGTAAAGAGAGAGGGTAATATTGTTGCTCACAAGTTAGCTCGTCATGCTATTTCTGTTTCGGTTGTTGTAGTGTGGATGGAGGATGTTCCACCACTTTTATTTCATGTTGCATTGGCTGACATAGCCAGTTTTTCTTAATAAAATAAGTTACATTCTTCCTCAAAAAAAATAAATAAATAGATAAATAGAAACTACTTCAAACAAAGTGGCTAAATCAATTTGGAGAAGGAGATAGACACAAAAATAAATAATATAAGTGCAAAGCAATTATGAGTGACTTTTACAATTTAAATTATGTAACCTCTATTACTTGGTTCCTTGACTAAAAATTTGGAAAAAAAAAAAAAAAACTTCTTTATACACAACATTTTTTGCTTTAGAAATTTTAGTCCATTTCTGCTTGTAACCCTAGCCATTGCAACGTATAATTGCCCATGACTAAAAAAAGGTTTTGGCAAATACACAATATAGCATCCACGTACTAACTTCAAAATAAAAATAAGCAATATAGAAATTTAAAAAAAAAAACATGATTCTTCGATAGAATTTAAATTGTACATAAAAGTAATAAAAACAATGGCAATCTTGAAATGAAACAATTAAACCAAACATAAAACCAAGTTTAAGATAACCAAGAAACTTAAATATGCAATCACATTCCAATTTCAAATTATTTCTAGAAACATATTACCAATAAATATGCAAGAAACCGTACAAAATAAAGAAGAGATTGGTAAATACCTGATTATCCTTGTCTTGTAGTTGTATTACCAAATAACCTAGATAACAAAATGCCAGATCCCCACCTGCAAAACAATAAGAATACAATTTTCAACCAACATTCAAGAAACATTAATAGAAGAGAAATAGTGCAGGACAGAAAGTTTGAAACAATGCGGTGTAGTGCAGATTTTTATGAAACTCATTGCATCAATTAGCTGACAAACCACCAGGCGTTGTTGAACCACTAAGTTGTCCTTAGCAATGGGTTTGAAATTATAACCATGAATACCCAAGAGTACTCCAATATATATTAAAAAGACAGTTTTATTTATGATCACAATTAAGCTCTTTAAGATACATGATGCACAAATTATTATGGATAGTGACAATAATAAGTTCTTAATTTTTTTTTGTTCACAATAATAATAATAGAAACATGTGTAATATGTTTACCTTGATGAAAAGGTTGTATCTTTGACCCCAACTTTGCTATTCCTGATGCAGCCTAGTATTGGGAATTCAGCAATTCCCAAGGTCTCAACCCTCTATAAGCCAAGAAAACATGATGTGAAATTAGCTGAAATAGAATATGGTCATGTACACCTTAGCCTCAACACTATATAAAATTGTAACAAAAGAAACAAATAAATGATTTAAAAAAATAAAAATAAAATAAACAAAACAAAGCAATACAAAGGTAGGACTAATATAACCACAGAGAAGAAATTTACTATGAAATTCTGCATTGATGATGAAAAAGTTAAATATTTCAATTACCTCAATAAGATAAGGAAAATCAAGAGAGCCCCATTCAAACTATACATATGCTAGTGTTAGTATAGCCTCGCATGTGGAGCCTTTTCACACATAATTATAAATGTTCATTTAAGAAATCTTTAATTGCTTTGCAGATGATTTACATATTGAATTTTTTATTCATTTAATTTTTATGTAAGTATGTTACCATGTGATTCTGTCAACAGGTCTCCATGGCAATATAAAATCTATGAATATTAATCTATTGAAAAACTGTGGAAAATATATTAATCTGTTGAAACCATTATCAATAGTATTTGTTTCACTTTGTAAACAATGGACATACACTCTTGATCAAAATTAAAAGGGTTTTATGAACTTGATCTCATGGCTTCCATCAAATTTAAGGGGAATCCTCTTTTTAAGTAAAATAACAAAACTTTCTAAAAGCTTTGATTCATTTGAAGTTATTAAGGGTAAAAAACTCTAATGTTAATGCACAAACATACCATGAAATAAATCATTAAAAAAAAAAAAATCAAACCTACTTCTCAAACAGAATCATATCAAAATCTCTTCCAAGACTCCACCAAACCCAAGTATCTTTCATGCTCATAATTGGGACCATAGGCACTTGAAACACTAACTTGTTTTGATTATCCACACATCTAAACTTACATAAACTGAATAATTTCCCACAACCCCATCAAATTTCTCTATTACTCTTCTAGTCCATAGCAATAGCAGCCCAACAAAGGCGCCTAAAGCTCTAAAGTGATACTAGTCCACAGACTAATAATCAATATGGTAAATCATTGTTACAATAGTACAACCAAAAAAAAAAAAAAAAACATTTGTACAATACTATCAACTATTACCAAAACTATCTAAATGTAGTTTTCTACTGTATAAACCTATCTTACCATCAATACCAATCCCAATATCTAACATATGAATCATAAAAAAATTTCAAATACACAATCTCAAAGAATTAGAATTTAAAATTCCTTATGAATTTCATATTTAAATCCACAAACTATACACTAAAATCAAGTTTTTAAGCAGTAGCCACATGAACCCAGATAAAAATTCACAAAATTAAATCAAAAAAACTAAATAGAAAATCAGAATTATAAAGGGAGCAATAAAAATTCAAAATTATAAAGCAAGCAAAAAAATTTCAGAAGAGAGGAATGAAAAATACAAATTTTTAGCCGTGAGTTGCATTGTAACAAATAATCCCTAAGAAAAATACTATTTATAATATAATATAGGGTTATGGATTCCTAATCAAATTTGGTTAGGGTTATAGATTTATGAATTCCTAATCAATTTTGGTTACCTTTGCCAACTGACATAATTGAAATATACAATGGGCTAAATAAATTTAGCCGAAGTATAATGGGCTAGTTTCGATGGTTGTCGTTAGTGCTCAAAGGTGGAGATCGGTCCTTGCAAGTAGCAGCATGGAAAGATCAGTGATGCCTTCGTTCTATTTCGGACCTGACAGTGTGGGGATGGCTTTTTGGAGGGATTGATTTTCAGTGTTGGGTTTTGGGGGAGGAGAAGGTAGAGAAATAGAGAAGAGAGAGGAACAACAGAGCATGGGTCTACATTTTGGAGGAAAAAGAAGGTAGAGAGCTGGTTTTGTATTCATCGGGTTTTAGAAAAGTTTTTTTTTTTTTTTTTTTTTTTTGCATTTATGTTTTTTTGTTTTTTTTTTTTTTTTAATATTATGCTAACGTGGAAATTGTGGGAGATTTAGAGGCTTCAGTTTTATATATATACTAGTCGCTAACCCGTGCAATGCACGGGAAAGTTTTTAGTAACTATAAGATTTTAGCAAATTAAATGCTTTAAATTTTGAAAATCTTAAAGAACTTACATTAGCACTCATCAATTTGTCTACAAAGCCAATGCTAAATAGATCTATAAATTGCATTTTCATATCCTCTGTCATTTGCAAGGTGACAGGATTCTTTTCATTACGGTTTGCATCCTTCTATCCTTCAAAAGCTTTAAGAAGTGCTATGTGGTCACTACATAAGAATGTTTACAAGGTTACACAAAATTCTGTCATTATAATCAACATCCTAAAGCTAATATCCAATCCAAAAATGTGTAACCAATGTTACATATTAGAGTGTTGTAGAGAGCAGAGAGTAGAACAAACATTTGTCCTAGAGTTCTAACCATTATTCTAAGGAACCCAACAATATCAATAACCCAAAAAGTATTGTTGTGATACATTTACTTTAGGACAAATTCAAGCAATCAAAATCAATCAAATCTATCTTACAATTACAATTTCAAACACAATCACACAAAACCACTATGAAATTCTACTTAAATTTTCTATCTCCTTCATCGAACTATTTGATTAACAGGCATACAAACATCACTTAGTGTAAGTAAAGCCAATACAATTAATAAAAAAGGAAAACCATCTTGCTAGAAATATCACAAAGACCAATAAATTAGATAGAAATATAAAATAAAACAAACCAATTTCCAAATATGTATCTATGAAAAACTCAAAAATATATAAGAAATTTTCTTCTATCTTTATTTAATAAAGAAAAATGATAAGAAACTTTTACTCTGACTTTCATAAATTGCACTTATATCTATCGCTTTCATCAAACTATTTGATTAACAGGCATACAAACAGCACTTAGTGTAAGCAAAGCCAATAAAAATCACCCAAAAAAGGAAAACCATCTTACTAGAAACATCACAGGGACCAATAAATTAGAAAGAAAAATAAAATTAAACAAACTCATATACAAACACATATCTATGAAAAACTAAAAAATATATAACAAATTTTCTTCTATCTTCATTTAATAAAGAAAAATGATAACAAAATTTTATTCTAACTTTCATAAATTGTACTTATATCCTTTTTTATAAGCAAGCAAAAAATGCATAGCTCAAGTTGTAATAACAAAATTGGAAAAATATTAATGGAAGGAGGTAAGTCATCTATGAATTCAGCAGTAGATATAAGAGGCATATGAAAGCAACAATAACACCAATCAATCAATTATCCAACCTTGCACACACTATCCTTAAGTTGATCCTAGGCACCTATTTTGGAACCCATGTTATACCCTACCATTCAAGAACTTAAGTGCAATTTGTAGCATGAGCTTGGAACTTTCTCTAGCTTGGAACAATGATGAAACTACCAATCTTCAGCTCTTTCTCCCAAAATAAAACTTTTGCTCCAATGATACCTTAATTTCCCTTCTCAATTGATTTGGAATTTGAAGAAACAAAAGCCTATAGCAAAATGTAACACTAAAAAAAAAGAGCTAAAAATAATTGGTAGTAATGTGCCAAAAATAGTTAATCAACCTCATGCAATTCATTTATAAGTAATGTAAGTTAAAAACAAATAAGTAACTGTACTAAAGATTACATTTGTGTGTATATATATATACACATACACATTGCACATATATTTTCTTTCATGTTTTCACACATATTTTATAAGAGCCTGGTAAGGCACCTTAATTAATGGTTCATAAACATTATTTACCACATTATAAGCTCATGAATCTTAAACACAATTTAATGATTTATACATTATAAAATAAATGGAAACTAAATGAAACTCATCAGCATTTTAGTTTTCATACTAAAAATCACATTTGCATCAGTAACTGTAGTTGGCTTTAAATGCTCCAATAGCCTTGATAGCCACCTGGACATCATTCCAAATTTACTACAAATGACTAATGACTTACAAACGGGCAGAACAATCTAATTAATTCATATAGGTACATTAAAAAACCAAAAACAAGAACAAAAAAACAAAAACAAAAAACAAAAACAAAAAAAAAAACAAACCAACAAACAAACAAACAAAACAAAACAAAAGAACATGGCCATTATGATTGATAACTCACTTGAACATGATCAAATTAAATAGAGTGAAACTCCCTGCATACAAATTCAAGCACAACTTTTGTGTTATTTATTGCTAATAACCTACAGCCTCCTATTCTTCTTTTCTCTCTCTCTTGCTTAAGGTTTATGCTGAAAACAGTCTGACTTGTTTCATTAAAAAATTATTGTGAACTCTCAATATTCCTTGGCACTTGATGGATAGGAAAGGAAAATAAAACGGGATATAAAACAAGAAGCATTTTAAAATATAAAGGCAGCCAAATGTCTTGTAGCTTAATTATCACTTCCACTACCCTTTAAGTTGTGGAGACACATATTGCACAAACCACTACATGAAAGAATCTCAAAGCACTATCCTAAAACAACCAATTTGATGCAAGCTTAGCAAATAAAAATTTCGGATATAATCTGATTTTTATCATGTCTTCAAAATTTATCTATTAACCTTGACTAACTTTGTAACTTCAAGTTCAAATCTCAAATATGCAATTCAATATAATTCGAAGTGAAAATCCTCCTGGGGAAATTCTAATTGTTCTAAATCCAAGATCACAATTCTAAATTATGGGGTTTCAAGACAGAACCTGAAGCTTTGAGTATAAGGTCAACTGCACACAAAAAACTTCGTATAAAGGTGTAATATATGCCTTTTGATTTATCATGAATAATGCCATAAGAAATGGTAAATGCATCCATATACCAATAATCACTTTCTTATATGCTTTGACACCAAATGGGTATCTATTAACTAAATTTCACATCACTATTCCAATGAAGCTCACCAAGACCACAAAACATTTATATGAAAATCAATAGTTTTACTACTTTAAATAGATCATAACACTATAACTCTGAATTCAGAAATATTTTTTGAGAACAAAACCTTATAAACCAAAAGTACACAACCTACTAATATTAAATCATGCACAATAAAGATGCATATTGTGGTAAACTTATATAATCTCTCAAATTAAACCTCCAAAATATAAACATCTTGTTATTCCACAATTAAACTACACTCCAAATTCCCAACAAACACCAACTGCTTGACAAAAGTAGCCACTCTTTCCATTCAAGATTCATTCTTTCACTTACGTTTAGCCAGACCCTCGATTAATGTTCTTCTCAAAAATTGAATCTGATTGGTGGCAGAATTTAGGTTTGGTTTAGAATAGAGAAGAAAGATCGTGCCTTTTTGAAAAAAGAAGAAGAAACATATCACCATGATGCTATTCGGTGCAATGTCAAATAGTAAATCTACACACAACAATCACATTATGAATCAATCATTAATAGCCATATGTCTCCACTTTGTGTCACCAATAATAGAGTAGAAAAATATACAGAACAACAAATCTAATGTTGACAAATAAGTTGTGCTAATTTGTTCCCTTTGCAATCACTTATCACATACTATGAAGCACGGGTGCATTTCCAGATTTAGGTTTGGGTGCGGGTGTGGGTGCGGGACTTGCAATTTTTGAAAAAATAGGGTGCGGGTGCGAGTGCGGCGATTAAAAAATTATTAAAAATACTTTTATTTATATATTTTATAAATTGCTAAGCATGCTTTTTTATATAATAATAATAGAAAACTCATATAATAATAATGTACAAAATAAAGCCTCTCTGACCAAAGGTTTAGTGGCTCACGTACCAAAGGCTTAGTGGTTCAATGGCTCCATTTACCAAAAAAAAAAAAAAAAGAAGGGGAGATGTGGCTCATGTGAGAGGCACAAAAAACAAAATAAAGCCTCCCTGACCAAACGCATTTAACAATCCTTTTCAAAAACAAAAATAAAACAAAAAAAAATTATAAAAAAAAAAAAAAGAAACAGAATAGAACGGCAACGCTAGGCTCGCGAAAAAAAAAAAGGAAGAAGAAGACGAAGAAGCGAAGAAGAAGAAAGGGGTTAAGTGTCACGACCCAAATCCATGGAACATGAATTTAGATGCATGACTAACCTACTAAACTTATATAATTCCATAAACATAATTAATCCAAAATAAATCAATACTCCAAAGAAATAATACTCTTAAAAACCTCTTACAAAAAAAGTCTAAACTCCACAAATGGGAAATAATCTCCATAAAAACATGAATTACAAAATAAGGTAGCTAAAATTCTATAAGTCTTCAATGCATATTGAAGTCGCCTACAACTTCCATGCTCTACCTTGCACCTTACAAAGTGACCCAACGGTTCTATGTTTCCAACTATACTTTAATCTGAAAAATACTAATTGATGGGGTGAGCCACACATCTAGTAAGTAATTATACAGAATACACAACGGAATAGAGTCAAGCCAGGCACGAGTATTTTGATTTTTCACAAACTCATTCAATGATATCAAAAATAATTATTCCAACACATATAATGAATCATTTAATACAATTGTAATCACATCTTAAAATCATTAGAAACCACATACACACAGTGTCACATATACACATCACATATTCTCACATACAATCCTGTGAGCGGATACCAACATCTAACCCCTACTAGTGAGGGATCAACACATATTCTCACATACAATCCTGTGAGCGGATTTACACATATATCTGATATATCTGATCAATTCTAAAAACACTTATTTTGAGTCACATATCACAAAGCAAAATTTATACAAAATATAATAATTCACTTGATATTAACAATTTCTTTTCAAACACAGAGGCATATCAAAGATCACAATATCGAATAGAACATAAATCAAGGACGCTTGACTCTCTTAGGGAATGAATAAGAACTGAAGAGTTTATATAAATATTTTACAATTCTTGAGTAAATCTGAAAATTCAATTTGCTAAAAGAAACATTTTAAATATCATTTGAAGAATGGAAATATGACTTTAAATCACTTGGTTTTAACAAATTTAAAGAACAAAAACCTTTTTAGAAAGCTTAAATTGAAACTCAATTATTTACGGAAAAAATAGTTTAATTTAGAAACCATCTTTTAAATGAAATTTGGACATTCAAAACTTATTTAAAATTCGAAGCATCTCTTTAAAACATTGTTTAATAGTCGAAATTTCTCTTTTAATGATACAAAAATACTTTTGACAAACTTTAGAAAATATAAGTTTGAAATACAAAACTTTTGAAAACTTCTCAGAACCTAATGGACAAAACTTGTGCATATTATGCATAATTACTTACAGTACTTGAATCACTTTGAAAGTCCAACTGAAACACCCTCCAAATAGTCTCAAAATACTCTTAGATGGGACCTAGAATCAATCATGGAAATTACTTAATATCCTCCATAAAATATAAATCTTACTAACCTATACAAACTGACTCACGAGTAAAATTCTTTGCTGAACTAAATGATAGCACTAATGCCAAGCATCTCTACCCAAAAATGTGTTTCCTTGAATTTATCAAAACCCATAGGCAGCAGCTAATACTATAAGATTTAAATATATAACCCCAAAGAAAACTGTGGGCCAAATCTATTATGACTTTGCTCAAGGACTTAATTTCATTGACCCTAATGGGTTTAATACCACAATATTTTGGGATGAAATTACAATTCGGATAAAAGAAACAAATCTATCATTAACCTTTTAAAGAATAGTAGACGTGTTGGACCTTAAGGTATCATTCTGATTGGAATTAGTCAACACCTAGGCAATAGACCATTAAAGCTACAATAAGAAGAATAGGACCCTGACAAAAATGAGAGATAACTAGTGACATAAGGCTGGGGTCGGGTGCAAATTTCCAGCAAGTTAGAATTAAAGTTACGGCAGCCCAAAAATTCATATGGCCCTACAAAAGTGACGCTAGCCTTATACATGGATTTAACAATTTCGGCTTTTGCTCAAGGGTCCGAACAGTGGCAATCTAAGATTCCTAAATAATTGAAACCACGTAAAACCATAATCTAAGAAATTACCAATTCAACAATCTACACATCACTAAAGTTTCTTTTATAATAAAATTTTAACTCCTTAATTCTTGTTTCTAACAGTGAGAAATCATACCTTGAACAATCTGATTGCCGTTTCACTTGTATGTGCTATAAACTCCAAAGAAAAACCTCTTAGCCTCTTTGATAAAACCCTTTCTATGAAAACCCTGACTGTCTCTTCTTCTACTCTGTAGTTTGTATTAAAGATGTGGGCTTAGTGGGGTAACGGGCTGCAGTTACTAATAAAAAGAATACCTATGGCCCATCAATTATATTTAAAAGAAAACTTAATAATAACCTCAAATAAAAGTATGCGGGTATTACATTAAGGCTAGTGAAGATGGTGATAACGGTGTATCAAATCCACCGGTATTTTTGGTTTTAAGTTGTTGTTGTTGCTTTTTTTTTTTTTTTTTTTTTTTTTTTTTTTTTTTTTTTTTTTTTTTTCTCACTGGCCAATTTCCTTTTTCCAGCCAAAACAATCTGATATTCGGCCGATTCAGCTTGGTTTGGTTCGAATCGGCGCACGTCAGAGCCGAATTGGCATGAGTCAGCGCGAATCCGGAAACCAAAAAAAAAAAAGAACTAGACATGGTTCGATGTGCAGGCAGTGGCGTCCCTAGCACGTTGCCGCGTCGAACGCGAGTGCAGCTACCATTTTGCCGCGTCCGTGCATCCTAGATCACATATCTCTTTAATTAAGATTTTTATGTGTTTCATCTACTAGAATAGCTTAAAAAGAATAATTGCTGGAGTTTCACTACAATTTAACTAAAAAAAAAAAAAAAAAAACAACAGCTACAACCCAACTGAGAACATAATTTCTTCCTACATTTTACAATCAAAGACAGACCAAAACGAAAAAGTGACAGACCAAAATGAAAAAGACATGAACTTGTACATAAGAGGTAGAAGGTTTGAAAAAAAAAAGGGGACTGAGTGAAGACAAAGACAGCTAACGTTTTAGGTGCCCAAATAATTATTCAATCAAACAAACGATTAAGCTAAGCTAAATCAAATGTGGTAAAAAACCTAGATAGCAAAATAAAGAAAAACATGACGGTAAAGCAAAACCTATAGGATTATTGTCAGATTTTAAGGGTTGGGAAGCTCTTCAATACTATCTCCACTTTCTTACAAAACCTGCAAAATTTGATTTTCTATGAGTGTTTCCTTGACTTCAACAAAAAAGAATAGAGAGAAAAAAGGGTTAGGATTTGAAATCCCTAAATTGACAAAAAAAACCTAATTAAAGACAAAATCGATAGAAAAACCTAATTAAAGATAATAGGAAAAGAGATTATTCATAGATTAATTGAGAGATACCAAGAGAGAATGCTCTGATATGGAGGCCGGGTCGGAGATTGAAAATGTTGGCTCCCATAGTCGTGCCCTTGTAAGCTTTCTATGAAATAGCTTGGATCTATGTTTGAGAGAGTGTAGAGATTCTGTGTTTGGTGAGTTATGTCAAAAGGAGAGGTGCTAAGTTTGGTTTTATCGAAAGGAGAGGTTTTGCCTTTGCACTATTGCTTTAGTATTTAGTTTTAGTTTTAGAATTTTATTGGGTTTGCTCGAAAGAACTGAGGGTGAAAGAGAGAGGAAAGGAGTATTTGGTTTGAGAAAGGAGAGTATATATATTTAATAAAAAGAAATAAATTAGATTTAAAATATTTTTAAAAATTTTGATGTGGTAAATTGTGGAGAGGTCAGAGGTTTCGGTTATATATATACTAGTCGTTAACTCGTGTGATACATAAAAAAAAGCTATTGAAAGCATTTTGAAGAAAATAATATCATATTTGAGCTTAAATGGTTAGCATGCGTGCATAAATGCTTGTAAATATAGGAGTTAACAAATAATAAACTAACAAAATCATCTTTCCATTTAGGCTGTGTTTGTTTTGGCTGAAAATGATTTCAGGAAATCATTTTACACCAACCTATATGTTTGGTAAGCACAAAAAATTGGGTCAAACATAAATCAATTTTTGTGTTGACTGTAAAATACCCCTCCCAAGCTGGAAATCAATTTCAGTTTCTATTTTACCTTCAAATGGTTTCCAGCACTCAGAGAGAGAGAGAGAGAGAGAGAGAGAGAGAGAGAGAGAGAGAGAGAGAGAGAGAGAGAGAGAGAGAGAGAGAGAGAGAGAGAGAGAGAGAGAGCACCCCTCCGGCTAGCCAAGCTCTGGCCAGCCTAGATCGTGTCGCCCCCACTGCCCAGATCACGCAACGGCCAAGTTTCTCTCTCTCTCTCTCTCTCTCCTCAACGCTTTTTCTCCCTCTTGCTCAACGTCGCCAATCTGGCCGTCGTCGACCACCAGCCCACTCCTCATAGACATTACACACTTGAAGATCTCAAACCACCCCTCTCTCATCACCAATCCACAAACACCTAAGACCCTCATCTCTAACACACTGGCCGATCTGGCCACCACCCCCGATCGCCGATCTAGCCGCCCGACCACTAGCCCACTCCACTCCACCCCTAAACCCACCCGATCTGGCTACCGCTGCCTCCATCCACTCTGATCCTCTCTTTCCCTCAATCTCTCACTCTTTCTTCCTCCTTTCACCGAGTTTATGAATAAAAGATGTTTTTATTTTGATTTTTGGTTGTATTGAGTGTATATTTTGAATTTGTCTGTTATAAAATTTGTTTGGAAGCTGAGAAAATGGTTGAGAAAATGTGAAAATTTTGTAGGAAAATAGCATTTTTAGAATATTACCAAATATTGGAAATCATTTTCTAGACCATTTTCCATTGTAGAACCAAACACCCAGATTTCATTTTCTTTACGAAAATTGACTTTCCCCTGCATTCATTTTACACTCGGAATTCAATTTAAATTCAATTTACATTGATACATAGAATTTGTAAAATTGCCAATACATTTTTGTATCTTCTTTGTGTCAAAACATTTTTGTACATTTATTGTACTATAATTTTCCCACTAAATTTCAGTTTCTCTATGTATCAAAACAAAAATAAAATGCAATAAACATCTAATACTCATAAAAATTTTCAATTAATAATGATCTATATGTCATGTACAGTATAAATTTTTACTAATGTCTAGTTGTAGTTTCTACATTATGGATTCATGACTTGGTATTCACTTTCTAATGATTTTGCACCATAAGCTATTTACTATGATTGTAATGCTACAAAAAATTTTAACTTTTATAAACTAATATGACAATGAATATAATTACTAAAAAAAATGTGACAATGAATATTACTTGTTTAATTAAAGATTAATTTATTTGTTTAGTGATAAATAAGCAATGCAGTAAAATTTGTAGGTCATAATATTACTCTTTATACTAAATTATATTAAATGTTCAACTTCATAACCAACTGCTAAAGAATCAATGACCAACTGATGAAATGTGAAATGTCGCTGTGAAAAAATAACTAATAAAATCACAAAAGCATGTGTAGTTAAATAGGCAAACGTGTTGCCTAAAGGTGAGTCAAGTAGGGAATAGACTTTGACAAATAGACTCACGTGGGGCTGTCGGGAGAAAGACTTTTAAAAGATTAATGGGGGATAGCTGTAATGGTTTACTAAAAAAAAGGTCAAGTGAAATATGTTTTTTTCTTTTTGTTTTTTGGTTTTGTTTTTTTGTTTTGTTTTGTTTTTTAAAAGGACAAATAAAAGAAGAACAAGAAGAAAGAGAGAGATATTGGGGCTTAGAAGTTCGGCCTAATCCACTCCATCAACCACTTTCAGACTGCCGGACTTAGACAGGTGATTGATGATTTTTTTTTTTCTTTTTTTTTTTTTTTGGGTTTTGAAATTATTGAGATAAATTTGGAGTGGTTATTTTGAATGTGTTCATCACTTCTTCTCCACTTTGGTGCCTTTTGTGGTTTGGAAAGGAAATTGGGGTAGCATTAGCAATTTGTGGGATGTGAAAGAGTCCGGGAAAAAAAATTAAAATAACTTCTTAATCTGTTAGTAAACTAATCTATATAATAACTAATGGTTGAAAAGTTTGACTTTTTGTTAACATTTTCTCATTGTACCATGTGGCTACATAAATTAATACAACATGTACATTTAAAAACACCGAAACATTATTGTACGGCACCGAGCTCCCAAAGCCCATACAGGCCTTGGGCGCAGGCCCGGCAGATAGTTCCCGTTACCTTATGCCCTTCTTAAAACTGCCTTAGGGCCAAAAACAAGTTTTGGTTATCAGGCTCTCGGGGTTGACCGGTTAACATTTCCCGGTATAGCGCGTGAGTCAATACCCGGGAAGGTCATGATATGCACGGGAACGTGAGTCGCCGAACACAATCGGTGAAAATGGAGCCAAGTTCCAAGATCATAAATGCTGCACCGCCCTCTCACCTAAAACAGCCACTTTAACCAGATAATACTGGACCTTCAATAGCACTAACGATGAACATAATCATGGTCTCCCCACTAACATTGGCTATAAATAGAGGAAAGTTGGGAGAAGAAGGGGTTCAGAAAAATAGAGAGAAAATAGTCAAGGAGAGAGCTTTTCAACTGAATGTTGCTTTGAGTCTCTCTGCCGAGAACGACCCATTGTAGGAAATCTTTAAACCCACTACAAATAAATTGTGAGCCCAAGGGATCTAAGGCCCAGAGTTCTTGTACTTGGTTCTTACAATTGGCGCCCACCGTGGGGCCATCCTACGAAGCTGTGGTTCGAGTGAGACTCAAGCAAAGAAGATGTCTGAGGAGCGTTCAAGAGGGCACGTTCCGAGCAATTCCGCAGGATCTTCCCGGGGATCGACGTGGAGGGAGAGAAGGCAGAAGCGGCTGGAGGATAGAGAGCATTCAAGAGGAGAGGAAGGGTCCGGACTGGGAGAAGGATCGGACCAAACGCACCGGACGATTTCAAACGTCTCAGCACATCGGCAACCTGATGATAGAGACCGGGAGCTGGAGCGGTTGCGCAGATTGGTAATGGACTTGGAGCTGGAGGCAAGGGGTCGGCGCCACGAAAGGGACCACAACCCCCAACCCAGGAGGAACCGTGGCGAGGAAGGTTCCAGCCGACCTGTTACGCGACAACACCGAGACCGATCCCATTCTCAAGAGTCACGTCGTCACTCCCGGGATATTCGTCGTAGATGGGACCGTTCCCGGTCACATGGGTATGATAACCAAGGGTCAGAGTCGCCAGAGGAGCAGCAGCACCACAACGCCGCAATGGATGCCATGAGCAGGGCCTTGCGGATGGCGGCCCGGTCTCCATTCTCGGATGAGATTGAACGGGCACCCATGCCGAGCAGATTCGCGTGCCCACCATTCAATTCCTATGAGGGGAGGACAGACCCCGTGGAGCATGTCAATCATTACATCCACATGATGTCGTTGCATGCGCACAACGACGCATTGATGTGTAAAGTATTCCCCTCTAGTCTCGGCTCTACCGCACTGAGGTGGTTCAATGGGTTGCGGAAAGGTTCTATACACAGCTTCGCCGAACTGATTCAGGAGTTCGGCAGCAGGTTCGTAACATGCAGCCGAGTGCAACAACCGGTCGACGCGTTGCTTTCCATGAAAATGAGGGTCGGGGAAACCCTTCGGAGTTATGCCAGCCGATACTGGGAACTCTACAATGAGATTGGTGGGGGAAACGAGAAGATTGCGGCTAGCACCTTCAGGATGGGGCTCCCCGAGGATTCTGAACTACGGGAGTCGTTGACAAGAAGACCCCCGGAGAACATGAGGCAACTGATGAGACGCATAGAGGAGTACAAACGCTTGGAGGATGACCGGCTGCAAAGCAGGGGGAAAGCCCCTTTTTCGGGGAGATCTCGGCAAAACATCTTGCCGCCAAAGCCGAAAAGGGACTTCAGAATGCAGGAACCAGAGGTGCAGTTCGAAGGGGTTAATGTGTTGTTTAAAGAGCCCGTGCACAAGATACTGGAACGGATAAGGAACGAGCCATTCTTCAGATGGCCGAACAAAATGGGGGGCGACCCATCTCGGAGGAACCAAAGCCTATACTGCACTTATCACAGAGACAAGGGGCACACCACCGAGCAGTGTAGGGTATTGAAAGATCATCTCGGGCAGTTAGTGAAGGCAGGGCACCTGAAAGAGTTTGTAGCAGAGTCCACTGACCGGGAGACCGAGCAAAGCGCCCCACAGAGAAGGAATCCCCTTCCACCACCCCGGGGAGTAATCAACGTCATTCATGCCGCACCGAGAGGGGCAGCGGCGGCTAGGATGGTGATGACAGTGGCTTGCGCGGAGGGAGAATCATCCAAGAAGCAGAAGAGGGCTGGACGGCTAGACATCTCGTTCGGAGAAGATGATTTCGAAGGAACCATCCAACCACACGACGACGCTTTGGTGGTGACAGCCCGGATAGGCGGATTCCTGGTGAAGAGGGTGATGATTGATCAGGGCAGTGGGGCTGACGTCATGTACCCGGACCTCTTCGAAGGGCTCGGGTTAAGAACCCAGGATTTGGCGAAGTATAACACGCCATTGGTCTCGTTTGACGGGAGAATTGTGATTCCCGAGGGGCAAATCTCACTCCCAGTGGACATGGAGGGCAAGGAGGTTGCAGTTACGTTCATAGTAGTCCGATCGTTCGCACCTTACACCGCAATCCTGGGGAGGCCATGGATTCACACCATGGGGGCTGTTCCGTCCACCCTTCACGTGAAAGTAAAGTTTCCTACTGAGTACGGAGTTGTAGAGGTAAGGGGGAATCAGCAGGTGGCGAAGCAATGCCTCATAGCCGCGGTCCAGTGGGAAAAGGAACAGCTCGGCCAAGCTGAGCACGCCGAGAAAGAGACTGCATAGCAATTACAGATACCCCAGGAAAAGGGGGCGGACGTTGCCGAGGAGGTACTGAAGGTAAGAATTCTCCCAGATAGTGACAAATACTTCCAGATAGGTACAAGCATGAATGACCGGGAAAGGGCAGAGATGTTGCTGTTCCTATTGCAGAACATAGATGTCTTCGCGTGGAACCCGTATGAAGTGCCCGGCGTAGACCCCGAGTTCATTGTTCACAAACTCAATGTGGACCCATCATTTCCTCCGAAAAAGCAGAAGCCGAGAAGAGCGTCAAAGGAGCACGTCGATGCAGTAAACCTGGAGGTCCAGCGGCTGAAGGAAGCCGGGGCCATAAAAGAAATATTCTTCCCGAGATGGCTAGCAAACACTGTCGTAGTAAAGAAGAAGAGCGGTAAATGGAGAGTTTGCGTGGACTTCACCGATTTAAACAGAGCGTGTCCCAAGGATCCGTTCCCGATGCCCAAGATTGATCAGTTGGTGGATGCCACGTACGGGCACCCGAGAATGAGTTTCCTAGACGCCTTCCAAGGCTACCACCAGATTGCCTTAGCACCCGAGGACCGAGAGAAGACAGCATTTATATCCCCGAACGCAAACTACCACTACGAAGTCATGCCGTTTGGACTGAAGAATGCCGGGGCTACCTACCAGCGTATGATGACAAGGATGTTCCGGGAGAAAATTGGTTGCACGGTTGAGGTTTATATCGACGACATGGTAGTAAAGAGCAGAAAAGAGTCGCTGCATACTGAAGACCTTCGGGGAGTATTCGAGATACTACGGCGACACAGGCTGCGCCTCAATGCCGAAAAGTGCACTTTCGGAGTGAGGGCTGGCAAGTTCCTGGGTTATCTGATCTCCACTCGGGGAATAGAGGCTAACCCCGACCAAATAGAGGCAATCAATCGCCTAAAACCACCGAGCAACCCTAAGGAGGTGCAGGTGCTCACCGGAATGCTGGCCGCCCTGAACCGGTTCATCTCCAAGTTTGCCGATCGCTGCCGGCCATTCTATCAGCTTCTAAAGAAGTGGAAGGGGTTTCAGTGGGACGAGAGCTGCGATGAAGCTTTTCGAGAACTAAAGGAGTATTTGGCAAAGGCGCCGAGGTTGACGGCCCCGGAACCCGGGGAGGATCTGTTTATGTACCTAGCAGTGACCAATCATGCCGTAAGTGCTGTATTACTAAGGGACCGGGGAGTGCAAATACCAGTGTATTACGTAAGCAAAACCTTGGTCGATGCCGAGACAAGGTACCTGCCTCTTGAAAAGTTGGTTCTGGCCTTGGTACACGCCACGAGGAAGTTACCACACTACTTCCAGGCACACACAGTGTTCGTCCTCACCGAGTATCCATTACAATCACTGTTGAAGAGATCCGACTTCACAGGACGGATTGCTAAATGGGGGACTCGGTTGGGATCGTTTGACATAAGATACCGACCTAGAAGCTCGGTGAAAGGGCAGATTCTCGCTGATTTCATCGCAGAATTCACACCTAAGAATGAAGGCCAGATAATCTGTAGTGCGGAGATTCGCCCGTGGAGGTTATTTGTGGACGGCGCATCGAACGCTATGGGGGCCGGGGCTGGTATTGTCATAATTACCCCTGATGGTATGCGACTAGAAAATTCCTTCAGATTGGGGTTCAAAGCCTCGAACAATGAAGCCGAATATGAGGCCCTGTTGGCCGGACTAAGGGCAGTATTGCATCTGGGCGCCAGGGACGTAGAAATCTACTCAGACTCACGGCTGGTCGTTTATCAGATCACTGGGGACTTCGAAGCTCGGGATCCTCGAATGAAAGCTTATCTGAGTACGTCAAAGCAGATTATCGGTCAGTTTGAAAAGGTAAAGATATCACAGGTGTCCCGGTCGCAGAACAAGCATGCAGACTCTCTTGCTACGTTAGCCTCATCGGCTACCGAGGACACCCCGAGGCTTATCACGATTGAACTTGTAAGGGAACCAAGCATCTCTGTACAGACTGCCCTCGACCAGGCCGGAGTAGAAGTTGCGCAGGTGGCGGTGGCCGGACCATGCTGGATGAACCCGATCATAGACTTTCTTTCTGAAGATAAGGTTCCAGAGGATGAGGCCGAGGCTAATAAGATTCGACGAATGGCTCCCAGGTACTGGTTGTCTTCGGACCGAAAGTTGTACAGGAGGTCCTTCGCGGGCCCTTACCTCTTGTGCCTGCATCCTGAAAAAGTTAAGGAGCTTCTAACCGAGCTGCATGGAGGAGTATGCGGCGGGCATGCCGGGGGACGATCTCTAGCACACAGAGCAATGACGCAGGGGTTTTGGTGGCCACAGATGCAGAAGGACGCCGCCGAGTACGTTCGGAATTGCGAACAATGTCAAAGGCACGCCCCGATGATCCATCAGCCTGCCGGACATCTAAATCCTGTCAGCAGCCCGTGGCCATTTGCACAATGGGGGCTTGACATCCTCGGTCCATTCCCCCGAGCAACGGGGAACCGCCGTTTTGTATTGGTGGCCGTGGATTACTTCACAAAGTGGGCTGAAGCTGAAGCCTTGGCCAATATCCGGGATTCCGACGTGAAAAAGTTTGTGTGGAAAAACATAGTTACAAGGTTTGGGGTGCCGAATTCACTAGTGACAGACAACGGGCTACAGTTCGACAGCAACGCTTTTCGGACCTTTTGCGGCGAGCTCGGCATCAAGAACAAGTATTCAACCCCGGCGTACCCCCAGAGTAACGGCCAAGCCGAAGCAGTAAACAAGACTATATTGAACGGGCTCAAGAGAAGGTTGGATGGAGCTAAAGGAAGGTGGGCAGAAGAACTACCCAGCGTCTTGTGGGCCTACCGCACGACCCCCAGGAGATCCACGGGGGAAACCCCATTTTCTCTGGCATACGGAGCAGAAGCAGTGATACCGACCGAGGTAAGCCTATGCAGTGCGCGGGTTGTTGGGTTTGACCCTGTACAGAACGCCGACCTTATGATGGAGCAGTTGGATTGGCTAGAAGAATGCAGGGAGGCGGCGACCATACGTCTTGCCGAGTATCAACAGAAGCTAGCGCAAAGGTACAACCGAAACGTAAGGACCAGGGAATTCAGTGCCGGGGAATTGGTGTTAAGAAGGGTAGTAGGGAACATGCGGGACGTGGCTGCAGGGAAGCTTGCTCAGAGTTGGGAGGGACCATACAGAGTCACAGCCGTCGCAGGGGCAGGGGCTTACTACTTGGAGGACCTGGACGAGAGGCCGCTCCCCCAACCATGGAACGCCAACAACCTGAAGAAGTTCTACGCGTAACCATCGATGTAAGCCGAAACTTGTATTCTATGAAGACTAAGAGTATGATGAATTTTTTTGTCTTTGCTGTTTTTTCTTTTTACCCTGTAGCCGCACACCAAGAGGATCGCCGAGCAGGTGAAAACCTTACAAACAAAATCCTAAGGACAGAAACCTGACCCTCGGCTCGATCAATATCGCCGAGCAGGTGAAAACCTTACGAATAAAGCCTAAGGACAGAAACCTGACCCTCGGCTCGATCAATATCGCCGAGCAGGTGAAAACCTTACAAACAAAATCCTAAGGACAGAAACCTGACCCTCGACTCGATCAATATCGCCGAGCAGGTGAAAACCTTACGAATAAAGCCTAAGGACAGAAACCTGACCCTCGGCTCGATCAATATCGCCGAGCAGGTGAAAACCTTACAAACAAAATCCTAAGGACAGAAACCTGACCCTCGGCTCGATCAATATCGCCGAGCAGGTGAAAACCTTACGAATAAAGCCTAAGGACAGAAACCTGACCCTCGGCTCGATCAATATCGCCGAGCAGGTGAAAACCTTACAAACAAAATCTTAAGGAGGGAAACCTGACCCTCGGCTCGATCAATATCCCCGAGCAGGTGAAAACCTTACAAAAAAAAAAAAAAAAAAAAAAAAAAAAAAAAAAAAAAAAACCTTAAGGGCAGAAACCTGACTTTCGGCTCGGACAAAATCACCGAGCATGTGTGAACCCTGCAATTAAATCTATGAGGGCGAAAAAATTGATTCTCGGTTAAAATCAAACGTCCGGACAAACGGAAACTTTGCAAACAAATGCTCGAAGGACGGAAACTCAATTCTCGGTTAAACCAAAACCTGATAAAAACCTGACCTTTTTTACAAAAACAAAGTCCGAATAGCGCTCTCAAAACTACTCACAGCTCCGCACAACAGGTTCTCGGGGGTACATTCTATTGAGCGGCCATAGCATTGGTGTGATTCAAACAGGGCACAAACGGATATAATTTCATTCAACCAAATTGAAACAGGAAAAGAAAACGGACTTCCAATTAAAAGGGTAAAAGCAAATTGTTCAGTCACCACAGCCCGGTGACATGGGCAAATAAAGCCAATAAATTAAAACAAAGGTTCAATCACCACATCCCGGTGACATAGGCAAATAAAAACGAAATAAAAATAAGCTAAAAATAAAATCAACTAGGGGGTTAAGTCGGTGGTGGCACTTCCTGTTGGACGATCAGGGAGAAAGGCTGGGCCTCGTCAAGAAGTTCCTGCACGGTCGGTGTGCTCGTAGCCTCCAGTTCCTCGGGCTCAGCATGAGAGTCTATTTGCTCAACCAACTCCCTCATATTGGCCGTCTCCTCCTCATCTGGAGCAGCCGGGACGTTCTGGATGGCTGGTACAGGACTCAAAAATGGAATCTGGCCGGGGTCTCTCAGCGGCGAATCTTCAGGAACTCCCATTGCTTGAAGAGCAGCATACCACCCGGCCTCGAAACCCATATGCCGAGCCCGAGCCACCACCGGCTCTGCGAAGTTCTCGGCGTCGGCGAAGCCCACGTCGTACCACTTCTGCTCCGCGGCCGCCAAGCCCGCCCTGAGGTCAGCTATCTCCTCGGCATGAGAAGTGTTGAGACTGAGGGCTTGGGCCAGTTTAAGTTCAGTCTCATTTTGCCTGGCCAGGAGGTCAGTACACCTCTGTTCGGCAGATGCTCGGAACTTCTCCGCGGCAGCAGCCTTATTCTCGGCAGACTCAGCAATCTTGGCCTTTTCCTTTGCCGTTTTTACTGCTGCCTCCCGCGCCGCCTTCTCGCGCTCATTTTCCTCGTCAAGCTCCCGTGCCCGGGCAGCCACAATGTGAGCTAGTTGAGCGGCCTAGCAAGCGTGAAGGTTAGCAAAGTGGCAAAAGGAAATTTACATGGAGTAAATAGACAAAAGAATTACCGCAATGGCGTGCCACTCTAACCGGCGCCCCACGGACTCCTCGGACCCGTCCTCAAAGGCGTGCACGTCCTCGGGAAGTTGGAGAGCTCCGGCCAAGGTTTGGGCAATGCGGCCGCCCTCGCCCTTATCCCATATCCGAACAGAGGCCGTTGATGGCAATGGTTTGCCATCCAGAAGGAACTTTGGCTCCCACGCCGGAGCCACTTGGGAGGAGGATGCGCCCCCCGTGCCGGCTTCGGTCTGCGGCTCGCGGATGACAATCCCCCCTGTTGGTCGGGGAGGAGTCCGGGCAGAGGCGTCCCCCGGGGCCGTGGAATGTGGCTCGGCCACTTTCTGTTTTTTCCGGGCACGTCCGGACTGCGAGGTTGGAGGAGGTTGAGAAACTGGACCCCGACCCTGGGTAGGCGGGGGCTGGTTGGTCGGCCGGGCACCAGGCACGAACCTGTCTAGGGTCATTGTTCGCCTTGCCACCATGCTTGCACCGGGCTGGATCGCTTCAGCTAGCAGGTTAGCCGCGTCTGTCACCTGCTGTTGATGCTCGGCGGGTGGATCCTCGTGCTGGGTCTGCTCTTGGGCTTGGTCCCCTTGTTGTATAGCTTCGTGGGCTCTCTCTCTAAGGCGCCGGGATACTTGCTCCGCGGAATCGTCTCGAAGGGGAACTCGTTCGTCCGCGGCAGTGAACCGCCTACCAAATTCCCTCGCTTCCCCGGTTGTAAGCTTCGGCGGCAAGAAGTTCACGTACCGGACGTCTATGTACGAGAGCAGGGGGCTGTCAACTATCAACGCTTGCTTGAATGATTGCCAAGTGGAGTAAACCGGTTCCACGCCGAGGATCAGGTGTGAGGCCCGGAGTTGCCCGTCCCAGTGCACGTAGATCTCGGAACGAAGGACGAAGTTTAAGTCGTTGACGTGGACGGCTCTGAGGTCCTGAGTAAACACTTTGCCGTCTGCAGAAGAACAAATAACACGTTAGCTTTTAACAATAAAAGATTTTCTTTTACTCAAACAACTATAAGAAGGGGAAGGTACGAACCCACTTCACGCCGTGTGAGGGGGCAAGGGATCTCCCCGGCAAACCAATTGCCGCGCACCCTGACAAACTCCCCGGCGGAGTTCCTGTTCGAATCGGGTAGGCACGATATCAGCCGTACCCGAGCATCCCTTGTCTTTAAGTAGTAATTTGTGGATTTGCTCCCACAAAGGCTGTACATTTGGTTAATATCATGGTGGTCTAGTTGTAAGTTAAAGGTATGGTTCAACTGGCCGACACAACTAACTACCCGGTAAAAATTGGGGGGAAGCTGGTCGGGGCACAGCCCATAGTAGGTAAGTGTGCTTATCAGGAGGGGATCTACCGGGAACCTAACCCCTCCTTCTAAGATGGACATCAAAGGGAAGAAGGCCGTACCATGCCCTCGGTGGAGTTCCATATCACTCTCGTGGCAGTAAGCCACGTCCACGTCACTGGGGATACTAAACTTATTCCTAAAGTTGGCCAAAGCAACCGGGGTATCTAGAAGGTAAGAATAACCCATCTATAAAGCCTAAAACTACGAGAATAAAATCAAAGAAACAAAGCTGAAGGAACAGGAAGGGAAAAAGAGACTTACGTTGGGTTCTAAGGAGGAAAAGAGCGTTGAGCAAGCAAGCACACAGAAATGTGGTCGGCAGAGAGTAGGCGCTAAAAATCAGAGGCAAAGGAAAAGTGGAATGACGTTTGGAGAAGAACTATTTATAGAGCCAGAAGAAATGGGGAAAGAAGAAACGCTTGATCAAACAATAAATGGGCACAGCAAGCGAGCGACCCAGCAAATGCCAGGCGTAACTGATTTGCGCACCGCTTCGGTTCACGAACCGTCAGGCAATAATGACGTCTGCGCCTGGCGCCGCGGAACGGCGCGTCTTTTGAGATGGCCATTAATGAGAAATGACAGCCAGAAGTCCCAGACTAAAAGATTCCCGAGGTCAAGAAGCCCAGGCAGCTCCTTGATTCTCCTCGGCAACCGAGTATGAATCAAGGGGGGGCTATTGTACGGCACCGAGCTCCCAAAGCCCATACAGGCCTTGGGCCCAGACCCATCTAGGCCCCGGGCCCAAGCCCATACCAGCCTTGGGCGCAGGCCCGGCAGATAGTTCCCGTTACCTTATGCCCTTCTTAAAACTGCCTTAGGGCCAAAAACAAGTTTTGGTTATCAGGCTCTCGGGGTTGACCGGTTAACATTTCCCGGTATAGCGCGTGAGTCAATACCCGGGAAGGTCATGATATGCACGGGAACGTGAGTCGCCGAACACAATCGGTGAAAATGGAGCCAAGTTCCAAGATCATAAATGCTGCACCGCCCTCTCACCTAAAACAGCCACTTTAACCAGATAATACTGGACCTTCAATAGCACTAACGATGAACATAATCATGGTCTCCCCACTAACATTGGCTATAAATAGAGGAAAGTTGGGAGAAGAAGGGGTTCAGAAAAATGGAGAGAAAATAGTCAAGGAGAGAGCTTTTCAACTGAATGTTGCTTTGAGTCTCTCTGCCGAGAACGACCCATTGTAGGAAATCCTTAAACCCACTACAAATAAATTGTGAGCCCAAGGGATCTAAGGCCCAGAGTTCTTGTACTTGGTTCTTACAATTATATTTTTTAGTTTAAAGGAATAAGATAAACGTTTCAGTGATAGTTTCACTTTTCAAAACCGTTGTGTTTAGTCACCTGTGGTAAATTAGAGACACAATATTCTGTCTCTAGGATAGTAGTTACAAAATATCAATCAAACATTTCCTTCTAGCAGTCTACAAATTTTGCCAAACTCAAGTTGCATCCTTTGGTGTTTACATGGGCAGTTACAAAAACTGCTGTTTCTTCTCATTCTTTTACCTCTTTCTGTAACCTTTTTTCAATAAAAGGGAATCCTCTTTCCATAAGGACCGTAACTTACTTTCTGCAAAAACTCCAAAAAAAAAAAAATTATGGAAACAAGTTTTGGCTTATTTGGAATAAGAATTATTCAAGAAGCAAATATTACGTCAGTTACCCCAAATGTTTCCCTTCTCTCATGTTTTATTTTTTAATCAAATTTCTTCTTCATTTGCTATTGCTTGATTAATGCATATGATTAACACATAAACAAAACTAATCCTAAAGTATCCTAAACAACGAATAATTCTTTTCTACAGGTATCAACTCTCTTCAGCACTTCCTTAGTCAACATTTTCAAATGAAAGATCTAGGCACTCTCAACTATTTTCTTGGGCTTGAGGTTATCTCATCCTCTGATGGATACTATCTTCCCCAAGCTAAATATGCTTTTGATCTTCTCTCTAAAGTCGATATCACAAACAACAAGATTGTTTCCACTCCCTTGGAATACAATGTCAAACTCACACCTTTAGATGTTGAACCTATATAAGATGCTACTCGTTATTTTTAGTTGATTGGTAGTCTGATCTATCTCATTGTCACTCGCCTAGATATTTCACATGTTGTGAGTATGGTTAGTAAGTTCATGGATGCCCCTCATTTTATTCACTATGCTACCGTTCTTTGGATTCTTCGATACGTCAAGGGCACACTTTATCATGGTCTTCACTACTCCTTTTGGTCTCCTCTCGAGCTCCATGCTTATTTAGATGCGGATTGGGCAAGTGATCCGATTGATTGATGCTCCATCATAGGTTTTTGTTTCTTGTTGGGTACTTCTCTTGTCTCATGGCATAGTAAGAAGTAGGATGTGGTTTCCCGTTCCAATACCGAGGCTGAGTATTGTGTCCTTACCGACACCACCTGCGTGCTTGTCTGGTTTCGATGGCTCTTGGTTGACATGGATGCTTCATAGTCCACTGCCACTCCTCTTTATTGTGATAATCGTAGTGCTATCTACATTGCTCATAATGATGTCTTTCATAAATGCACCAAGCATATTGAGATCAACTACCACATCACTCGCTAACATCTCAATAAAGGCAATCTCTAGTTATTCTCCATCTCCTTTGCCGACCAACCTGCTGATATCTTCACCAAAACTCACTTGCCTGGTTATCTTCGAGATCTTATATCCAAACTCCAGTTGGCTTCCTTCTTGCCACCTTGAGTTTGAGGGGGGTGTTAGTATATAGCTTTGTCTAGTCTAGCCCATTGGGCTTAGCCTAGTATACTATACTTGTAGTATACTCATATTACTTATACTTCACAAATACTTAGCTTATATAAGGTTCTATATTGTACAGTGTTGTCTACACAAAATATACATTAACACTATTAACGCGGTTTTAATTAGTTCATACATACACAATGTTCACTTGGCTGGGCGTTGGCAAATGGATTGTATCATCTTAATATTACTTTGTTTGCTAATAGTAATGTATACCAGTTGGTGATGTCACTTATTTTAATGTGTGTTGGTGATTCTTCTTCTACTTATAATGATGTTTGTTTACGCGTGGATGATCCCTGTACATAAAATAAAAAGGATGATTAGCATGAGATTTAATTTAGAACATAAATATATTTTACTACTTAGGAACCCTTGCATATTTGATAATGAATTATTAGCTATCGTATGTGGTCCACTAAATATTAGAACTAGTAGATGAATGGAATATTTTGTTGTATTCATAGATGATTTTTCTTGTTATAGACAAATATATTTAATGTGTACAAATCTGAAGCTTTGAAAATTTTCAAGATTACATAGTTGGAGTTGAAAATGAGCTAGGAAGAAATATTAAGATATTACAATCAGACTGTAGGGAGATTAATTAGAAGATTTATTAAAAGGCAATGGCATAATATATCAACTTACTGTACACAGTATTAGAACAAAATAGCTGAAAGGTATAATAAAGCCCTATTAGACATTTTATGGTCACTATTTAAAGCCCAATATTTATTTCAAAAACATCTTGATAACCATAGCCACTTGACCAAAATATCAAAAGTGGATGCATTAGTTTTGATAAAACAAAACAAAACAAAACAAAAAGATACTATATAATGGCAAGCAATTTTATATCTTTAACCAAAGATGCATTAGTACAATTTTTTTTTAAGAAGTAAATTAAGAAAGTTGTTAGGTTCTAAAAGTTTAGAACAATTGGCAAATCGTGAACACAAACTTGTCTAGATATAGATCTTAGAGTCTATAGGTATTATTAGATAATACTCAAGGTGATTCAAGTCAAGATTCAAGAACATAAAAGCTGCAGGAAGAAGATTTCATAATCTATTTGGTTCGATTGATTAAAAGACAGGCTCGATTGATCGAAAGTCGTATCTACAGAATTTTAATTAAACCCAAACAGCAGTTCAAGCCCATTAAGGATTAGGGTTTCTAATCTACTTCTCTCAGTATATAAAAGAAACCCTAAGCACGTTTTTATGAGGCTTTTTAGAGAGAAAAAAGTGTCTCTTTTGTATTTAGGGTTTTGTTTCTAAAAAGCTCTCTCATGTCTTCTACCGATATTATTACTTGAAGAATCTCAAGATCTGGTGTTGTAGAAGTTGCTGCTTTCTCTAATCATCAAAGGTGCTGATGATCTAAACCTTCAAGGGTGGTCTTGGAGTCACAAATAGGAGAGTTTGTGTTGCTAAACCTTTGAGTGGGATCTCAAAGTCACGAACGTGAGTGTTTGTGTTTTGCAAAGGCCAAAGAAAGAATGAGTCCGTGGTCTCGGAGCTTGCACGTGGTCGTGTCAATAAGTTTCTACTGGTGGGTAGCAATAGGATGTTAGTGGTCTAAGTCTTATTGTAAAACTTCGATTTTTTCATAGTGGATTTAGGTTTACCTTGAGGATAGCTAGGTTAAATCCTCCTCAAGTTTTTACTAGTGTGGTTTCTTGGGTCATCATATCATTGTGTTATTTATATTTCTGTTGCTATGCATGATATGATTGTTTGATTGTGATAACTTAGATCTGGAATTTGGACTAAGTAATAACTTGGCTAATTAACTAGGTTAATCCAATTGTGTTTTAAGAGGTCTAAAAACGAACAAAAGTGTTATAGGAAAAAAAAGGGGAGGGGGGGGGGGGGGGGGCTAAAAATTCTTCTGGCTATAAGTATCGTAGCAAGTTGCAGCATTGTCGTACACTTGATTCATATTTGCCACATTGAGAATGTCCATGAGAGTCTATTTGAAAGAACTTAGATATTATATGTAAATAATCAAACGCAAGTTTATGCTCCATTATTAAATAATGAAGTTCAAACATAAAATGTAATCTTGATTAAGCTCGTAAGGGATTTGATTTGAGTGTGTGTGTGCACACACTCGCGTGCGTGTGTATATAAAATATATTTATCTTTACTTGCAATTTGATGTGTAGGTTTGTAAATAAGTTTATAGTCCAATCATAGTAAAAACTATATATAATTTAAAAGAATATTATATATGATTTCTAATAATAGTACCAACTTGGTGAATCTAATATTTATAAGTGCAAAACTGAAAATTAATTTTTTAATTAACTTATTATATAATATATGATCTCACTTTTAATCTAATTATTAATCATTAGCATAGATGGGCTAAGGGGGAACATTTTTTAATCATAATATTTTCTTTATATGAGAAAAGAGCAATTTTATCAACTTAATCGTGAACAAGATTGAGCTTGTTCAACAAAAGATAGACCAAATATGAACATGTAATCTAGTTGGGTGAAGAACTCAAACTCATGCTTGTGATTGAAATATAATTAAAATGAAGAAATTTAGAATTTTTTAACATTTGGCTCAGTGGAACTTGATTACAAGCTTACAACCCTAGTTGCAGGCATCATTGTTAAATTTATAACTATAACATCATATTTGACTATTACCGATGTAGCAAAATTTGCACTACTGATTATTAAAGGTCACATCAATGAATTAAAAATTTACTTTTCATAGTTTCGTAATTGATTATGATCATGCTTCGAATCTTGTTCTAAATAAAAGATAAATTATTAAACGTGGGAATTATATTATAAATTAACAATAGTTACGTAATTACCTAGACAACAATAGAGCTGTATTGCTGAAGCAAAATGTAAAGATATTTCTATATGTTTGCATATTTATCTATGCACAATGGTGACTAAACCTTTAGGCCACTTAGGCAATTGCCTCAGGCCCCAATAGAAAAATGCCCTTCATTAACCAATATTATATTATATCAAATTGATATTATAGTTTAGCAATAAATAAATAAATAAATAAATAAATAAAGACCCCTCAACTTTTTTTTTTTAGAGGGAGTTTCAATCTATGGTATTTGCTTTTGATGAAAGCTCTTTATTATTAGACCAAGACACCAATCAGTTTTTGGTGTAGATAGAGATTAAACTCCAGATCTTTTATACAACCATCAGAGACTTTACCAGTTAAGCTAACTGAAACCCACTAAAGACCCCTCAACTTGATTAGCCTCGAAAACTAGTTAATTGGTATTAATTAAAGGTCCACAAATAGTAATCAACACAAAATTATTATTTTTTAAATATCATCTTTTACTTCTTCTTTTTTAGAAAGATCTTTTACTTTATTTGTTTACCATCAGAAGTTAAATAAATATTATTTAGTTAATATTTGAATATTAAAAAAAATAATAATAAAAAAAAAAAAAAAAAAAAGGCTCAACTCTAAGTCGTCGTCTTAGGACTCAACAGACATTGAGCTGTCCTTATCTATGCATGCATGTTTATGTGTTTTGAATAGAGAGAAAGAATTGGAGTCTAAAGTTTGAAACTTCATACCATTTCCAAATTGGATTCCCAGCGACTCTGCACAACCAAGAGCGCAATTATGAAAGATGTTAGAGGTAGGAGAAAGACATCATTTCATCATTGGGTCATGTTAATGGATGTCTTTAGGGAAATTATTAATAAATCAAATAAAAAAGTTTTGACACAACTTTCATGAGAAATATAAAAAACTATCTACAATATTTATTGTTTTATTATTTTCCCAATAAAATGTTTTTAAAAATATCTCTTAAACCAATGCCCTTAGGGCATTGGTTAACATTTCCCTTCATCATTTTAGAAGAACATATCATGAACTAGCCTCTGAACACGTGCTCACGCACGTGCTTAGAGGCTCTTCTATTTTCTTCTTTTTTTGAATAAAAGTTAATAATTTACATCTATTATAATTTAAAAATATATATTTTTATTTTTCAAACAAATAAAAAAGATAAACTTTGGAGATAAGCAGTAAATATAATTTCTTTTTTGACGTTAAAGGAAAATATTCTAAATTTTAGGAATTCTCTTTTTGAATTCAAAATGAAATTTGTTATTGGATATTTATGACCTTATTTCTAAATGAAATTACCCTTTATTAATGAAAGTATTTTTAAACCACATAAAAATCCAATTGAAAAATGAGAATTCTCTTATATATAGTAAAGATAAATTCTCTTTGCATTGTTGCCGTTGCTTGTATAGTTAGATATGCCACTGCAAATTACGAAGATAGTAAGAGCACCGTCTGAGGGGAAACACTGTGTGTCATGAGAGATGAGACAGTGTAGATGGAGAGTGGAAATGAGGAGTACCTGCTTGAACAACAACTAAATCTATCAAAATATGCATTATTATTATTATTATTATTATTTTCGCAACTCTCCGCCAATAATTTCCATCCATGGTTATCTTTACTCTATAGAACTTATGAAGTTGAATAATGCAAAACCAAAAATGTATATATAGGATCTAAATCGATTATCTCACATGAAATAAATGGTTATTTAAAACATATTGTATGTCAATTATGAAAAATGATTTGTTTTTACAAAGAGATTTTACTTGGATGAACTTTTTAGATAATCTGAAATGGTGACTTTGGTAAACTATGGTGGCTCTTAATGCCCCCCCCCCCCCCCCCCCCCCCCCCTCCCCCACTTTTTCTATCTAAAAAAAAAAAAATTACTTGAATAGTTTAGCTTCAACTCAAGAAAATGCTCATTTATATTTGTTTATTTATTAAATGAGTCTAGCTTGTTATAAATAAATAAAAGCTTAGCTCAAGCCTAAGTTTAAACTCAAATATTAAACAAGCCAGGCTTAAACATAATAATGTGCTCGTGAACATGAGCTTAATTTAAATTATATATATATATATATATTATATGTTTATAACTTTATATGTATAAATATTTAAAATATACTAATATGAGATGGAATTAGATTGTCTAAATTTGGAAATAAGTTCGTAAGAGATCAAATTATTATTTGTAACTTAATAACATATATATATATATATATATTATTTTGTAGTAAAATTATATACAATTTTTAACAATTCAAGGTTATTAAATCTAATTTTACAGCTTCATAAACTAATATCATCCTATCTTATTAGCTAAAATAATATAATTTCAATTATAATTTATACATTTTTAAATGACTAAAAATTTAGTTGTAAAATGTAGTAGCTAATGAACAAATTCAAGAAGCTTGTTCAGTAAGAAATGAACAAAGGTTAAACATGTAATTTCATTTGGGAATTAGCTTGAGCTCAACTCGTACTTAATATAAAATTAGATATATTTTTTTTTGAAGAATTCCAGTGTGTATTATTAAAGGAGGTTGTTCAAATCAATCTGGATTACAAGTAAAAGTTTTGGTGGAATATCTTCCATCTAAACAAACATGGCTGGGGGGGTTGGAGAATTGCTCTTCTAGAGAGTGAATGAGCAACCTCATTACATTGCATACGAACATGTGACACATTAAAAACAAAGAAATGCGATGCCAGGGAAAAAAAATATCGTTGACAGTATGGCCGAGAGGTGCTAATGAGCTGCTATTATTCTTCAAAATCTTGATCAGTATTTCTGAGTCTCCCTCCAAAACAATACAATCAAATCCCAGTTCCAGTGCTAACTCAAGTGCCCGTCTTGCAGCTAAAGCTTCCACTTCAATCACTGTACTAGGGGGTAACTGGATAAGTTGTGATAGAGAAGCCATCACCAACCCCTCTTGGTTACGTATCACAACACCCAGTCCTGCTTTCTTTTTCTGCTCAAAGGTGGCCCCGTGGAATGTTGATCTTGTAAAATGGAGAGTTTGGAGGAGTCCACTGACAGACATGCCGTTTCTGAGGAGGTGAAACCGGGACTGAGCTAGAACTAAAATCCAGCCGCTGTTGCTTTGCTCGTTCCAGCACTTGATCTAATTGGGAGGTTTGCTTTCCCAGTCGACGATTCCATAGTGTCCATGAGACGGCCAAAAATAATTCTGGGTCCAGTTTTTAGCACAGATGAATCCCATAATGTCTACAAAGCTATTACTTTGTCTAAGACTAGGAGTGCCTTGGTTCCACATTGGGATTATTTGCCTGAGTTGGGCATCGATAGAGAGCATGAACAATATCTTCCACACACAGTTTACAGTTCTCACACAACCCATCAGTAATAACCGGGCGTTTAACTAAACTAGTGATAGCAGAGATATCACAAATTTTACTACATATAATATTTAAATTGAAGTTCCACCAATAAATAAATAAATAAACTTTAAACATTTATTTATTAGGTACGTAGTCAAAACCCTCCAACTATATTTAATATCATATCAATTTATAAATTTTGTGTAGTAAAATTTGTAATAACTTTATCATTTTTTAAAATTAAATAAACAATCTTCAATTTTGAATCTTAATCCGTTCCACTTCCGTCCTAGATAAACGATGAACTAACTTATGGTTTTGACCCTTTATTTTGGTTTTGGTTTTTCTTTTTTATTTTTGAATTATTGGTTTGACTTGATATTATATTATTGTTTGTCTGTATATAGAATACCAATCTCGCAGGCGGGGTGTTATAGTGTGCATTTAAAAGTGGATGAAAAATTAAAATAATTTTACTATTTAGTTTATTTTTGTTACTATTTATAGCCCCATTATATTTGTTGGCACTATTTATGGGTCTCACTATATTATTTCAACTAACTTTTACCTTTATCTATAATATTTTCAACAATAATTTTTCAGTTTCAACAAAATAGACAGTATCCAAACACACCTATAAAGGAAAGTAGAATCTTTTTTTTTTAGGGGGAAGGCTAGTTGACTACGTTTATTTTTAATTTTTCTTTTCTGTTCTAACTTTTTTTTTTTTTTTTTTTTGAGACGAAAAACAGTGGTACACAAACAAAAGGGGATTTTTCTTTTCTAATATTAAGTTCACTTCACCAACTCAATTGCTTTCCGGAAGCTGCAGTTGACTTGATCTGTTTTTGTGGGCTCTGTGTTTATTATTTTTATTTTTTGTGGCCATTGTGCCTTTCTTTTGGCATTTAAGTCTTTTTAGAAGATTACAATTTTTTTTTTTATATTATATTATTTTAGAATTTTATAATTGAGAAAAAGATATTTCAACTCTAAACATTCACGTTAGAAAAAATATCAATTAAATTACAAGTCTCTTGAATCTTGACCCTTTGATTTGTATTTAAAGAAATAATACTTGCATTCATCATATATTGTTAGAAGCTTCAATCCATATCAAGGTTATGGTCAATATCGTTACTATCATCAATAAGAAAGCTCTAATTTTATATCGGTACTAATAATAATGTCTTAAAAACTTTCAAAATGTGCTTTGCATAAGGCAAACAAAACATAACAAAGTCTACATAATACCTCATTTATTTAGAAAATAGAATAGAAAAGAAAATCATAAGAATAATTCATAAATAGGCAAAAAAAAAAAAAAAAAACCAAGGGCAAAGTTCTATCCAATTGCCAAATAGCCCAGTAAATCCTTGTAATCAAACAATGTAATGCCCGTAACTAAACAAGGATATACATGGGTTCTAGTTAGCTCATGCAATAAAGTAACTTGTCGTTAAATAAGAAATTGAGGGTTCAAATCCTACTTATACCAAAAATTGATTTGTGTCTTAACTTAATGATAAGAGTAACCATTATGGAGTAGATAACATAAATTATAATTGCAAAGTGCACTCCTAAAGTTTGGGGTTGTTTGTGTTGTACATTTTGAATTTTGAAAATTTTGATCTTACATCTTGAAGTTCCCTTCCGTTAGCAAAAGCAGGCCCTCCGTCAATGGACTCACCTACATGGCCATCAAGTGATACATTGGCAACCAAGACACACCCTTAAAGTTTGAGGTTGATTATATTTTACATCCTGAAACATGAAATTTTGGAGATTTAAACCTTGAAGTTCCCCTTTGTTAGCAAAAGCAACCCCTCCGTTAGTGGACTCATCTAAATGCTTGTCAAGTACACGTTGGCAATTGAGACACATTCCAACTGTTTGACGTGTAATTTGTTGTTTGACGTGTAATTTGTTTTTGCCAAGTCAGCCTCCCGATTCCGTTTCACCTCTAGCGAATTTCACAACCATACCCCCATTGAACAACAATGTTTTGTTGAGAAAAAAATCATAAACTTGATGTCACTCCATTGAACAATGCTGTTTGCCAAAAAATAAAAACCCAAACCTGTTACGAATTTTTTGAACCCCCACAAACCCTTGTTGTTCTCAGCTCTAAGCTTTGTCTCTCCATCTGTAACGGCTCCAACTTGACGATGAGAGATCAAGTCCAAGGAGACCAGATTGACAGTGATTACTTTTCTAACAAGTCTGTCTCGGCTACCAACGTGTCACTTGATGATGCAGGTGAGTGTGAGTCAACTAACGAAGTAGATACTTTTGCTAACAGAGGGAAACTTCATGGTGTAAAATATAAATTTTCAAACTTTAAGGTGTAAAATTCAAATAAAAACAAACTTTAAAGGTTTACTTTGTAATTTACAAAAAAATAATAATAATTGTAAGACAACTGGACTGTGTTTCAGCAACATGTCACTTAATTAATAGCCATGTAGGTGAGTCCAAAAAAAGATGCTACTTTTGCTAATGAATTACAACTTAGGGTGTAAAATCCAATTTTTCAAACTTTAATTTTGTGACTTCCTCGAATTGAGAAGAACTCAACGATGATTATTCAACTTCCTTGAAGTTTAGGTATAGAAGAGTGAAAGGGCATTGTGGCATAGTGACCCTTGCGATCTCAACATGAACAAGGGAATCCTAGAGAAGAGAATTGGTCATCATGATAAGTTATGATGACCTTGTAGCAATCTCAAAGCTATTAAATATGTTTTTTTTTTTTTAAATAAAATTAAGAAAATTATTTATAAATGTTGAACATTAGCTCTGATGCTATATTAAATATATTAAAATAGATACAAAAGATAAGATGAAGAATAAAATAGAAAACACAAGAATACGAGAGTTACGTGATTCAATTTAACGGCCTACGTCCATTGAAAAAAATCATATATATGGGCTACATCTTTATTATATCAGAGTTTAGTACAAATAATGTGTTACAATATATAATAGACTAAATCCTATGACTAATAGACTTTTAGTACAAGTAGGAGATTTAACTTATACACAAAGTAAGATACTCTAACAATAAAAATAGGTTTTAAAAAATATTGAAATAAAATCAATTGTGAATATTTTTTATTTATTTATAAAATAAAATGACTAAAAGCATATATAACCTTGGTAATCTTTTTTCTTTATACTCCAAATGGGTTTTTTTTTTTTTTTTTTTTTTTTTTGGGATCATACTAACAAAACAAGCCACCCATCTTTGATTTTATTCTTTTTAGAGTAAAAGAAAAAGAGAGAGGAAAAAAAAATGAAAGGTATTCGTGTGATATATTGCAGTGTTGTTTCTCTCCGTTTACATTTTGCTGTTAAAATATAAAAATAAAAAACACACACGCACAAAAATCAAAAGCACTAGAACATATATTATGTTCAATGCTTTTTCTTCTCCAAAAAAATGAGAAAAGATATGTCAGCAAATTAGGCCAATTCGTTGTCAGAAAATAGAAGTAACTTACTAACAAGATAATTCGAGAACAATTGATTACTTATTCAATTGCTTCCCTCATGCTGCAATTGACTTCTGGTCTGTTTTGTTGGTTATATGCTTTTTTAATTGGCCTTGGTGTCTTCCTTAATTCTATACGTTAAGTAACAACTCTTTTTCTTTGAAGGATGACATTCTTTATTTGAATTTAATCTATAAACTGTAGTCAACCATTGTGACGAAAATGACAAAATATGGACATCTTAGATTCTACTAGAAAATAGGTTAGGATATAGGGAGTGAGTCATATGATCACATCATATCGGGAGATTCTAGCCTTTTGCCCTTAATTTTTAAAAAATTTAGCAATATGCCCCTATTTCGAAACTATATAGGGATATGCCCCTGTTTCGATACTCGATTACCTTAAAATCGAGTTTTAATGAAATACTCGATTTTTAGAAAATCGAGTTATGCCGAATAAAACTTTAAAAAAAAAAAAAAAAAGCATGGAACTCGATTTTAAGGAAGTCGAGTTCCAAAACGCCGCTATAGGGCTTTAAAACGTCACTATAAGGCTTAAAAATGCCACTATAGGGCCCCTTGAACTTGGTATGGGCACTTATAAAATTTTTTACAGGAAAACGCCGCTATAGGGCTCTAAAACATCACTATAGGGCCCAAAAAGGCCACTATAGGGCACCCAGAACAGGGCGATTACACTTATAAAAATTTTTGCAGGAAACGCCGCTATAAGGCCTTAAAACGTCACTATAGGGCTTAAAAACGCCACTATAGGGCACCCTGAATATGGGCCAATCACACTTACAAACAAATTTGCAGGAAAACGCCGCTATAGGGATTTAAAACGTCACTATAGGGCTTAAAAACGCCACTATAGAGCTCCCTGAATATAGGGCAATCACACTTATAAAAAATTTTTTTGCATGGAACTCGATTTCCTGAAACTCGAGTTCCACGGAAATTTTTTTTTTTTTAATATTTTTTTTTAAGTTTGATCGGGCATAACTCGATTTTCTACAAATCGAGTATTTAATTAAACTCGATTTTAGGATAATCGAGTATCGAAATAGGGGCACGCTCCTATATAGTTTGCAAACATGGGCATATTACTATTTTTTTTTTAGAATTAGGGGTAAAATGCCAGAATCTTCCATCATATCGACTTGTTCTTTGTTTTATTTTATTTTTTTATTTTTTCTGGGGCTCTTCCAAAAAAAAAAAAAAAAAACAGGAAAGCATATTATGCTCAAAGTTTCTTCTACTCCAAAAACTGAAACATGTTATGTCAGAACAATAGAACCAATTTGTAGCGGGTAATATGAAGAAAATCACCAACAGGATCATCAAAAGACTAACAATATTACTTGAAAAAATCACAAGGCAAAGTTTTTTTTTTTTTTTCTCTCTTTTTCTTTTTTCTTTCGGCTATCTTCAAAAACGAATTTAATTATTGTAGTTTCTCAGTTATCACGTACAAGATAGGAAATCAAGTTGCTAAATTAATTGTTCGATATAACTTACCAAAAAAAACTTGTAAATACAAAACCATTACAGATGGCTCAACACCTACAGAATCTATCCAAAAGTTTTGGTGTATACACAAACATCTAAAATGATTTCAGTATTCAAATCCCTACCATTCTTCATGACATCAATCTCGTCGAGCCGCCAAGGGAGTCACCTCAGCAAGCGGAGTTGAAAGAGGAGTTGGAATTGGTGAGTTTCGACATATGGGGCACGAAGGGTGCATTCGTAACCATGGGTCGACACACTTGAGATGAAAGATATGAGCACAATCAGGTAACATCCTCAACATTTCAGTGTCTTTGTAGTCACCCAAACATATTGAACAACAAGAAGCAATTGAGTCACCCTTTTGGAGCTTGGCCTGGGAGTAAAGGAGCTTTGGATAGCTGTGAACTGTGGCTTCGTCTAGGCCTTGTTCCATGTTGCTTAAGCCTTGGTCTGTGATGATTGTGGTTGTGTTGACCCTTTGATGAGATGGGTTGGCAGGTGGAGATGGCATACGCATCAGGGTGCAGCAATAGGAAACCAAGGTAGTGATTATGGTAAACATAAGAACACCAAGGGAGAGAAGCACGCCATAACCAAACCCATCCATTTTTTATTATGAACGGTTTGCGTTAGGTTGTGAAGTTGTTGAGGGAAGTCATATGAGAGAGAGAGAGAGAGAGAGAGCTTCCAAGTTCAAGAGTTTACCATCTGGTTATTGTCTGTAACCCCATCTAAAGATTATGACGAGTGTTTTTTTCCCCATTTTCCGAAAGGAGAAATTAAGGGAAAAGAAATTGCACAAGTTAAGTAGACTCTAGCTTTCTGAAGGGATATGTGGTAAAAGAAAAGTGCGGCAGGAACTAGTCATTTGAGGAATCTTTTTTCTGAGATGAATTAAAAGACAGAGAACTTCATAACCTTTGAAAAGGTCTACTACAAATACTTTCATATAAATCTTACAACGAATAAATAAAAAAAGTTTTTTCTCAACACAAAAAAAAAAAAATAAAATAAAAATGATTTTGACAAATAAACTAAGTTAATCCATATAAGCCATAAAAACCAACTATTTTTTTTCTATAGAGATAAAATAGTATCTTCAGATGACTTTAAGATAATTTTCTTTTTATTATCAGACCAAAACATTAATTAGTTTATGATATAAGAAGTTGAATCTCAAATATTTTATTCGACAACAAAAAACTTTACCAATTAAGCTAATTGAAATCCACACCAACAACTTAATTACATTCTCTAGAGAATTTATCATGAGATATCGATTAATATTGCACAAAATGACATTAACAATCCTTGATCACTTATCAGGTTAGTAATTTTGTAAGGTTATTTATGGCAAATTTTAAATCAACTTCTATATACTTTTCTCATTTTCGGGAAATGGCCTCTAAATAGCACCACACAAGATTGTGCTTTTCTCATTCACATAAACTTCTGAATGAAAGAAGCTAAAAGAAAAAATAAACAACACAAACACACACGAGAGATGAACACAAAAAATTACATTGTTCAGCGGTAGCCTACGAGCAGTGTCGTAAAGAAAACTGTACTAAAAAAATTAAATAGATTACAATAGTGGAACAAAGTTATTCAAACAAAACCAAAGTCTGAATACATTCGTGGATTGCTTCCTCACACGATTGGCATTAGCTCACAGCAAGACCAAGTAAATTTTATTCAAGTAATTCTCTCTCTCTCTCTCTCTCTCTCTCTCTCTCTCTCTCTCTCTCTCTCTCTCTCTCTCTCTCTCTATATATATATATATATATACACAAACTAGTCACTAATATGTGCAATATATGAGAATAGCTATTGGATGAGTTTCAAGTGAGAAAAAAAGTCATTATTTTTTCGTTGGATTAGTAAGCAAAAATGAATGGAAAAAAAAATATATTGAAAGAAATAGCACAAAGTTTTATTAATTAGGTAAAAAAACAAAATGTTGTTTTATTTATTAGTTTGTTGTGGAAAGGAATCAGGCCCGGCTAAACAATAAATACAATTGATGTAATCACTTAAAGCTTCCAAATAAAAAAATGCCCCACTTATAAATATATATAAATATATATATATATATATATATAAAAGTAATATTTATCTATATATTTTAATTACAAAAAATTTAAAAACTTTTATTAGTCACTAAAATGCATTCAAAAGGCCATGGTATCTTAAAATACAGAAGACTGAAAAGGAAAAAAAATTAAATTATATTTTTTTAATTTGTTTGATTGATACTTTGATGGGACAATACGATTGTCTTGCTTGCACAGCCCATAGCACTGTTGACTGCATAGTGTACACGGCACTACACAGTCTGCCCACAGGCCACAGCACTGCACATGAGCGCATCCTGATTTGCACAGCCATAAGCCCATAGTTCACACTTCACTGCTAGCCCCCACATGGCCACACACCAACCTATCCACGCTCACACTCACACTCAATGTATACGCACACACCCACTACATCTTTTTTTTTTTTTTTTTTAATGCAAACTTTTACTTTATCCATTATTAGAAGTTATTATACTAATAAATAATTTGATGTATATTATATCAACTCATTTGTATTATAGTGATATTAATTAATAAAATTTGTATCAACTCATCTGCAAAAAAAGTTTTTCAAAATTAAAATTAATAAAATATTATATAAGGTCTACTATGTTACAAGAAAGATTAAGTAAATTAGTCATATTATCAATTGAAAAAGAAATTTTAAAGGAACTTAAATACAAAAACTTAATTAGTAATTTAACATCTCAAAAAGCAAGAAAAATAGATTTTAAATAAAAAAATTCAATAAATATTATTTAATTCATATTTAAATATAAAAAATGACCCACTTAAAATTTTCGCCTAAAACCTCCAAAATTGTTGAGCCAACCCTGGAAGGAATAAGAGACAAAATGTTGCATCTCTAGTTCAATTTGTGTTGTGTGTGTGTGTATATATATATATATATATATGTGAAAGATAGTTTGTAATATATATACCAAAAAGTGCCTATTGAAAGCATGGATGGCTCTAAATAAAGTTCAAGATGGTCAAAGGACCACCCTAACCTGGTAAAAATAATAATTATAATGTATAAATTTTAAAAATTTATGATTTTTTTCTCCTTAAAAAAACTTTGTGACCACCCTAAATTTTTTTTAGGTCCAACATAATTAAAGTTTAGACAATATTTGGCAACAAGCTTGGTTGTAGACTAAGGCTACAACTTCAATCAATATTTTTTTATTGAACGTGAATTTTAATAAATCCATCATTTAATTACATTTTCTTATTATATCTATCATACTTGCAAAAGTTCAAAAAGAGAAAAGATCAATAGTTATGTCGTCAATCAAATATTTAAATTTTGAGTTTTTTAAATTTAAAATTATACATAAAAAAATAAGTTTAGGGATCGAATAGTAAATAACGTCCAATTAGCATGAAATTTGACATGTATTTTAAGAACATAGAGAACATGCAATTCAGCTGTTAGATTTTCAAAATATGTAGCAATGTTAATTTGTTTTAATGAGAGTTGTAGTATTAGGCTACAACTAAGTTTGTAGCCAAATTTTGACCTTAAAATTTGGTCCCCTTTACAATATATTAGGTCCTTACAAATAAAATAAAATAAAATAAAAGTCCAAGAAAAATTTTATTTAACTAAACTTTTGAAGAGATGTAGCTTGCAACATTGATAATGGGACTATCATGTTTTGATTTCAAAATAAGAAAATTCGTATAAGGAAATCATAAGACTTTATGTGTTTGCATGTGTGTGTTTTTTTTTTCAATATGTGAAGTTCTCTTTTTATTAAATTTTGTATAATTTAAATTTCTTAATGATCACCCTCAAAAAAATTCCGAAAGCTGCCACTAATTGAATTGTCAAAACCCTTTATATTATATTATATTATATTATATATATATATATATATATATAAAGGGTTATGTGCTTATTGAACGAAAATGTGTCTATTGACCGAAAATGTGCCTACTGAATGAAGAAAGTATTTATTGACAAAAAATGTGTCTATCGAAGGGTCATAATCTTTTGAGTATAAATAGTGGTTCATATTCATTTGGTAACTTCTTCTCAACTTCTTCTCTTTCATCTTTCTTAGAAATACAAAAAATCTATGGGTCTTCTCTGAAATTGCTTTTTGTAGAACCCAATCATCAAATGATCTTTCCAAATTTTTTGCATCCACTAATCTATTTGTATAATACCCATAAAGTTAAGGAGAAAATCTCGTAGAATTGATTTTTCTTCTTTAATTATAAGGAAATTTTATTGGGAAAAAAAAGGACTACTTTATGTGCAAAGAACACAAAGAAGTGTAAAGAATTACAATTCATAATCATGTAGAACCCAATCATCAAATGATCTTTCCAAATTTTTTTGCATCCGCTAATGTAATTGTATAATACTCATAAAGTTAAAAGGGAAATCTCTTAGAATTTTTTTTTTTTTTTTTTATTTTTATTATAAGCACATTTTATTGGAGAAGAAAAGGACTACTTCATGTGCAAAGAACACAAAGAAGTCTAAAGAATTACAATACGTAATCGTGTACAGAAGTAATCATGTTGTGTTCATGTTTGATGCCAAAAGTTGGGCGCTTCCTTAGGCAAGGTTGTGCTTTTAGATATGTTTATGATGAATTTGTTTTACTTATTTTTTGCGGAGAACATTGTGGCATTGTTATAAAATGGATATGGAGCAGAAGGCAGAAATAATGGTTACTATTTGCAGAACACGTTTTTTTTCCTCATACTTTCTCCACCGTGCTGAAAGATGGGAAAAAAAAAAAAATAGGCAAAACGAAAAAGCACAAATGTTTGTATTTTTAAATTTATAGGTGCTGTAAATTTATGTAGCCACATGAAGTAAGAAGTAGTAGACAACAAAAAGTCAAAGGTTTCGTTTTTATATTATACTAGTCGCAAACCCGTGTTACGCACGGGAACCTACTTACCTATTTGTGTAGTAGGCTAAAATAATTTTATAAAGTCCTAACTTGATTATAAAACTATACCATCACATAAATTACTCCAGTCTTTTATGTTTAAATTTGATAAACAATTCATTGCTTGAATGTGCAATGACTTGCAAAAAAATTTCTAGACATTTTCAGATATTGTAAAAATAAAAAATAAAAAATTTAGATATAAAAACTTCCAAAATGCCAAAAAATATTAAAGAATCAAAAGATTCACTATCTAGAAATTATTGAAACAAAACAAAATATATATGTGACTGCAAAATAAAGAAACATAAGAGAAAGATGTGTTATCTTTAAAAGAATGATCTATGATTATAACGGTTGAAATCTGCCAAATTGTTTTAGATATTAAAAAAAAAAACCCAAAAATATCGATATTAAAACTTACAAAATGACAAAAAAATAAAGAATCAAAATGTGAGTATAGTGTTACCTTTAAAAGAAGTAATTTATCACTATAGTCATGGAAATCTATCAAATAATTTCAATATTGCAAAATAATATCTCAAAAATTCATATGTTAAAACTTCTAAAATACCAAAAAATATTAAGGAATTTAACTGAAAATAATTAAATAAATGTTCTAAGGCATCCTATAAAGGAAGAGACAATCTTATGCTGATCTAGCCTGTAATAAGATTCACAAGTAATAGAGATAACAATGATATATAACATGATCCCACAAAGAGCTTTTGAACCTTCCACTGCAAAGAGCTTTTGAGCCATTGTGTTTTTAGCTAATAAAATTAGTTTATTAGCTGAAAACAAAACCATACGACGAACGCACCTTTAACTTATTTGTATTAATAAGAATCTTGAAATTAATGTTTGATATGTCAAAACTCAAAGAGTCCAACAAAAGATGGATTTCAATAGGAGGAAGAACTACCCCTCCATAGCTTTGTATATTTTCCGTTGACAATACAATGTAGCTAAACAATAAGTTAACAGAAAACGGTCATACATATAAATATAAGATATTGACCAACCTTTATAAAAAGATGTCAGTTTCAACATTCACTTTGTGGTGAGGGTCCTCAAACATCATCTTCTCCGCGAATAGTTTTTGGGGCTTAGGTTTTCTACGCAAGTAATTCTTAAATAGGAGAGAGTAGAGGCGGTGGGAGAGTGTCCTTATTTGGCTAGAAGTCTAATTCGCATTGGAAAAAGAAAATAGTGATGAGGTGGAAAATTTAATTGATAATTTTATTTAAATATTGTGTTGACGTAGAAAATTGTGAAAGCTTTAAAAGCTTCAGTTATATATATATATATATATATAAATATTGTGCTAACGTGAAAAATTGTGGGAGTTTCAAAAGTTTCGATTTTATATATATATAGACTAATCACTAACTCGTGCGATGCACGAGAATAACTACTAAATGAGTTTTAGATTTTTTTTTTTTTTAAAAAAACCATTATTTTTTAGTTGGAATAGTAAACAAAAATGCATGAAATTTAAAAAAAAATGATATTTCTTTTTAAAAAAATGATATTAAAAGAAATAGTACAAAGTTTTATTAGTTAAGCAAAAAAAAAAAAAAAACAATATTGTTTTATTTATTAGTTTTTTGTGAGAAGGAAAAAGAAACAAAATGTTGTGTCTCTAGTTTAGTTTGTGTTATATATATAGGTATATATAAGAGAGGTTGTAATATATATGCCAAAAAATGTCTATTGACCAAAAATGTGTCTATTGAATAAAAATGTAACTATTGACCGAAAATGTGCCTATTGGCCGAAAATGTGCCTATCAAAAGATGTTTATTAAAATGTCATAACCCTTCATATTTGATATACTAAAAGGTGCCTATTGATCGAAAATGTGTCTATTGACCAAAAAGATGTCTATTGAATGAAAAAGTGCCTATTGATCGAAAATGAACCTATTAGCCGAAAATGTGTCTATTAAATGAAAAAAAAAATGTTTACCAAAAAATGTCTATTGAAATGTCATAACTTTTCATATTGGATACACTAAAATGTTCATATTGACTAAAAAGGTACCTATTGGTCAAAAATGTGCTTATTGAATGAGAAGGTACCTATTAACTGAAAAATGTGTCTATTGACTGAAAATGTGCCTATTGAATAAAAATGTGTGCCTATTGATCAAAAAGGTGCTTATTGAATGAAAATGTGCATATTAACCGAAAAGGTGTCTATCGAATGAAAATGTGTCTATTGCTATGAAAAGTCACAACTGTTCCGTGTTTTTAAATGTATACGTGGCATTAATTTATGTAGCTATGTGGTGCAATAAAGAGCAGTTGATATAAAGTTAAACGTTAAGGTTATATATATATATATATATATAGGGTCACGTTTTTCCGCCCAGGCCCAAAATGCATGGGACCTCAGACCTTATGAGCCCGGTACAATGAATTTGTAGAGAGTGGGCCAAAGAATTAGGTTTTAGTATATGGACAACAATTAATACGATGTTCTTCACGATCAAGCTGAGATGGACCGAGTTTACCAGAGAGGATTGGTCCTCGGCACGGTCCGAGGAGCTTTTCTGGTGCCTCTGGTGTGTTGGGGGGTCTCCACCCCCCTTCTGTCTCTCTCCACTCCCTTTTTATAGTAATTTCCTCCCTCCTGAATGTGGTTCGTAGGGTTGGTACTTGTCCCATCAGCCCTCCCCTCCAGTTGTTGGGAGTGATTGTAAAGGCAGAAAAGCATGGCTATGTCAGACACAAGGCACTGAATGAAATCATGGCAGTCTTTCCCTTTGACATTTCTATTTTCTCCGTTGTCCTTTTCTGCTTTAGTACTTTTTCTGTTCCGTGGAATGACCTGGAGTGTCACTACCAGTGGCAAGTTGCCCCCTTTGTCCTCAGCTACATCCATGCCGAGGAGGGTTCTTTTCATGGCCGAGGAGGAGTTTTTCATTGGGCTGGACCCTTGGCCCAATGTGGAAATTGACATGGACCTCCTGGTCATTTACCCCCCACAATATATATATATATATATATATATATATAAAAGAACAGAACAAAGAAAAATAGGACTTCCTTAACAAATCCTTGTAGGAATACGGGAATATTGAGTCCAAGACAATAGCCAACAGGTTGTGCTAATTGACATACTAGCTTGCTAGATAAGCGATCAAAGAGCAAGACAAAGCCGCAAACACACATCTCAACAATCTCAACCTTATAGATTCTCATAAAGTTTAAGTACAATTTGCTCCCATTATAAGTTGACAATTTAACTGCATTTGAAATTTGGCGTCTCTTTATGTTTATTTCTTTAATTGAATTCAACAACATAAACTGCTGTCAAATATTAGAAAGGAAATGACAAAATATGGGTATCTCTAATTGTACTTTTTGTAAGAGTCAACTAAACCTAAAAATAACAAGAGTCAGGTTTACGGATGTCTTAGAACATCTATTAATCAACCATTTGAGAAATATTTTTATGGAAATTATTTTTAGAAGATTATGGGAAATTGAAACTAAAAAAAAAAAAAAAAAAAAAGCTACTTTTTCATTTTTCCAAAAAAAAAAAAAAATCCTAAAATAATTTATTAATGAATGCCCTAAAAATATCTGTTAATAAAATCCAAATAACAAAAGAATAGTTTAGGAAGCGTGTTATATCATTTTTTTATTTTTTATTATAATGTCATATCATATTGACTTGTTCTTTTTTCTTATCTTTTTTTTTTTTCCCCTTTTATGGCTGTTCTAGAAGGCAAAAAAAGAAAACAAAAAAACAAAACTCGAAAATATATTAATTATGTGGAACAGTAAAGCTTACTGTATTCCAAAAACTGATAAAGGTTATGTCTGGAATAGGACCTATTTCTATTTGTAGAGGGAAATAGGAAAAACTATTACAAACAAGATCATCAAAAGACTAAAAACTAGCTTGAAAATCACTCGGCAATTTTTCCCCCTTTTTCTTACTCTTTTGGCAGCGTTCGAATTCCCCAAGTACACTATTTTGAATCCAGAGATGACTCACATGGTCTTTTTGCTTTTGGAAGATACAGAATTAAAATACTCAACCTATTGATATTGGAAGTGCCAAAAGAGTCTTCCAATGTATTACTTTTGGGTCTTTTAAAGTTGGTAGTTTCTCATGTGCAAGAATATATAAGAAATCAAGTTGCATACAAAATTAATTGATCAATATAAATTAACGGGAAAAATATGGTAAGTACAAATCCATTATAAAATGGTCAACACCTCATGAATCCATACAAAGTTTTGTAGTATTTACCTAAACATCTAAAATGGTTGGAATTTCAAATCAAAACCTTTGTTCATGTCATCAGTCTCGTGGAGCTGCCAAAGGGGTTACCTCAGCAAGAGGAGTTGGAAGCGGTGAGTTTCGACATATGGGACACGAAGGGTGCATTAGTAACCAAGGGTCAACACACTTGAGATGAAAGATATGAGCACAATCAGGTAACATCCTCAACATTTCAGTGTCTTTGTAGTCACCCAAACATATTGAACAACAAGAAGCAATTGAGTCACCCTTTCGGAGCTTGGCCTGGGAGTAAAGGAGCTTTGGATAGCTGTGAACTGTGGCTTCGTCAAGGCCTTGTTCCATGTTGCTTAAGCCTTGGTCTGTGACGATTGTGGTTGCGTTGACCGTTTGGTGAGATGGGTTGGCAACCCTTTGCAGACGCCTACGGCGAGATTGGTTGGAAATCCTTCGCTGGAAAGATGGGTTGGCAGGTGAATCAGGCACACACATGAAGTATACGCACAAATAAGAAGCTAGGGTAATGATTATGGGTATCAAAAGAAGGCAAGAGAAGATCACAAACACACTAGTCATGTTTTTTTAAATGAAGATTGTCTGCTACCTATGAGATAACCATCTGAAGATTGTCAACAATTTTTTCCCCATTTCTGCGAAGGACAAATTGAGGAAGAAAAATTGCTCAAGTTACCTACTAGAGACAAGAGTCTAGCTTTTACAAAGAAAAGAGTGGGAGGAAGTACTAGTCATTTCATATTTCCCTTTTATTTTTTTATTTTTTATTTAATATCAACTTGCCAAGTCTACTACAAATATCTTCAATTAAATCTTACAACGATTAAAAGACTAAAACAAAAGGTTTGAATTTGTCAAAGAAACTAAGTTAATCCATATAATTAAGGCATAAAGTAAACAACTTATTAATCACACTCTCCATAGATATTTATTCTGAGAAATCAATTAACATCACACAAAACGACATTGACAATCCTTGTCTAGGTTAGTAATTTCTGGTAAGATTGTTGATGACCAATTTTGAATCAACTTTTATATGTTTCTCTCATGTCTGGGAAACGGCCTCTATATAGCACCACACAAGATTAATGATGACCATTATTATGAACCTGTAAAATGACATAAACTAAAAGAAAAAAGAGACAACATAAAACATAAAAGAAATGCAACACTAAAAATTTCAGTGGTTTTGTATCAAAAAAATAAATAAATAAATCCTTGGTTTGGCAATAGTCTATAAGTAGTGACGAAAAGAAAATTTCACTAAAAACTTAATTAAGAAGATCACAATAGTGGTACAAAGTTATTCTCACAAAACCCAAAACCCAAATATGGTCAAGGCTCACTTTCTCACACAACTAACACTAGCGCACAACAAGACCAGAGAATTTCTATTTAGTTAATTCTCTAGCCTTGGCATGCAAAATTGGAGATTGTGTCAAATTGAGTTATAACCGTGCATATATATCTATATATATATATATATGTTAGGGCAAATTGGCTAAGACATGGAGACCAAAACCAAACAAAATAGGACTTCCTTAACAAATCCATATAGGAATAACATAATATTTCCAAGAAAATAGCCAAAGTCGGCTAATATTGGAGCCCTTAATACATCTTGAATTCATTTATACACCAAGTTGTGTCAAATAAGTTACAAGCAGGTTTTGGCAACATCTATAATTGATATAACTATTTTTGTATAGTATTAATAATTAACCAATGCATAGTTGTCAGCATCGTATGATACACGATACATATCGTACGATACGTATAGTATCGTGTGTAAAACATTCGGTATTGTATCGGTGTATCGTAAGTACTCATAAATCATACGAGTTCGTGAATCGTACAATACATTGTGCATATCATATAAATCGTATCGTATCGTAAAAGTGTACATATCGTACAATACATAGACAAATGCTTAAAATGAGATTTTTTGTTAAAATTTGTATTTTTATTTGAATCTAACAAGTTGTTAGGCTTGTTTTTAACAAAAAATCATTAGGTTACTTAGGGTCTATTTGGATATCGTTTATTACTGAAAACTAAAAACACTATAACAAAATAATTTTTAAATGTGTGAATAGTACCGTAGGACCCAATTTTGAAGTTATTTTTGCTGAAAAAAGTATTTACAAGTCCCATCAGTGCATGGGACCTAAAAAACGCACAGACGTAGACGTTATAACCAAACTCACACTTAATTTAGCCTAATAAAATATCTATAATTTTTTTTTTCTCTCTTTCTCCTACAAAATTTTGACTACACAATATACACTTACACTTCACTTTGATATTAACACATTTATTTTCTATACTATGAATAAGATATTAATTGACAATATAATTATTTTTTATTTTTGTCATTATTGTTATAAGTCCAAGAAACTAGAATGCCAACAAGAATTCTTTTTTATATAAAAAAAATTATCAAAATAAAAAGAAGAAGAAAAGATAGTAAATGTCAATGATGATGAAGAAAATTTTAATAAAAAAAGAAGTTTGCAAAATGATTAATATGATGATAACATTGATTTAAATGGGGTTGATTAGGCAATATGATGAAAATAAATTATTATTTTTTGGTCATTTGTAATATATTATTACTTTTGAATTTAAGCAATTTGAATGTATATGTTATAAACACAATTTACTTTGATTTATTTAGTAAGCTTGTTAAATATTACTACATAAGTAATGAATAAATTAATCATTAGTTGAACATATTTAAAATTTATAATGAATTTACCCTTTATATATGTATATTTATAATTTTTTATAATTTTTATCAAATATTTATATATCTTATGATACACGATACAATACAATACACGATAGTGTAATCTCAAAAATCAATTCGCAATACAATTCATGTTTCCACAACTATGAAGCAATATAATAAATCTAAATCCATTAATTTTAGCATTTTGAGGGATTTGTTATAAGACTTTGAAGGCCCAACTCCACATGGACGGCTTCAAAAGGCCTAGGACCTTTTAAGCTTACTTACCGTATAATTATACGCACCATCAGACCCAATTATGCACCATACGAGACTCGCCCAAAATTGAGGTTGCATCGCACTGGGCCCGTTGCATAGCCCAAGACTTTGCTATAGAAAATGTTGACGCCCAAAAGAATACAAGCCCAAACAGAGGCCCATCCCAAAACAAATGAGCCATTTATTCGCTTTAGGCTATAAAGAAACTTGCACCACAATGGTGTTAGTAAAATCATAGCAACCAAAGTATGAGGTAATGGAGGGCGATTTTGGCCCATTAGCATTTATTTTAAAAATATTTAGGCCCGAAACACTGTTTGGGAAATATATAACAATATACCACTTTTTTAGGTACTCGAGCTTGGCAAGCTCGAGTACCATGTTTTTTTAATACACTATCGCCTCATATTCAAGGAACCCTATAGTGGCGTTTTTAAGCCCTATAGTGACGTTTTCGGGCCAAAAAACGCCACTATAGGGCCCCTTGAACCTGTTATGGGACTTATAAAAAAATTTTGTAGGAAAACGCCGCTATAGGGACCAAAAACGTCACTATAGGGCTTAAAAACGCCACTATAGGGCCCCTTGAACCTGTTATGGGGACTTATAAAAAAAATTTTGCAGGAAAACGCCGCTATAGGGCCCGAAAACGTCACTATAGGGCTTAAAAACGCCACTATAGGGCCCCTTGAACCTGTTATGGGGACTTATAAAAAAAAATTTGCAGGAAAACGCCGCTATAGGACCCGAAAACGTCACTATAGGACTTAAAAACGCCACTATAGGGCCCCTTGAACCTGTTATGGGGACTTATAAAAAAAATTTTGCAGGAAAACGCCGCTATAGGGCCCGAAAACGTCACTATAAGGCTTAAAAACGCCACTATAGGGCTCCTTGAATATGGGGCGATAGTGGATTAAAAAAACATGGTACTCGAGCTTGCCAAGCTCGAGTACCTAAAAAAGTGGTATATTGCTATATATTTCACAAACAGTGTTTCGAGCCTAAATATTTTAAAAATCAATGCTAATGGGCCAAAATCACCGGTAATGGAGACTTATGACTTAGGATTCATGCAGGGACAGAGCCAGTGTTTTGAGTTAAAAGGGATGGCTTTACTATTAGCTGTGTGCAACGATTTGAATCTTTAACTCTGCTACTACTTAGTTGCTGAGATTTTTTTTTTTTTTTTTTTTTTTTTTTTTTTTTGGTAAGAACAAATTATTTTTGTTTAGAATTTTTTAAATGACAGAGTTTTTATTTTAAATAATATTGGTTAATTGAGCTTTTTTTTCTTTTTTTTTTAAGTTTTACTATTGGTAATTTTTGTTGTTAGGCTATTTTTTTAGGGCTTGAAATTTTTTTTTTTAGATTTTAGATTTATAAATTTTTTTATAATCACTAAAATAAGGAAAATACTAGCGCTACAAACTTTTTATAAATTATTGATGTAATAAGTGGTTACTAGTAAGTAAAAAAATTATGTGAGTGATGGGTCCATGTGCGAACCAATAAAAATTTACTACCAAAATAGTTTGTAAAAATGTTGTAAAAAAGTTTGTGAGTATAGCATTACTCTTAAAAGATTCAATGATATTGTTTAAGAAAAAAAATGTAATTTTATAGAACAAAATTGCTAAAATTAGGACACACACATATACATATATATATATATATATATATTAAAAAAAATAGGGGGGGCCATTGCCCCCCCTAGTCCAAAGCTAGCTACGTCCTCAGGTTCATGGCACAAGAAATAGGCAAGCAGGGGATATGTTCCGAAAGAATGAGAGATATAACTATGATTGTGACCACATGATTGTTATCCATTTGTTTGTTCTGTTTAGACCCCTTAAAGAAGATTGTTTAACCTAATATATTAGCCAAGTAATTATTTAGGTTAATTAAGAGATCTAGATTAAACAAAGAGGGATCATATCATGCACAACAGCAAAAAAATAAAGAATACAACGATATGATCACTTAGGAGAACCAATGAAACGAACTGTCTCAAAGTAAAAACATGGGGAGGATTTGACGTAACTATCCTCAAGGTAAAACAAATCTACTATAAGATAATCGAAGCTTTTACAAAATATTTAACCCTAAATCTATTACTGCCTCCAGTAGTAACTTACTAACACGACCACGTGCAAACACCGAATTCATGAACTCCTTCTCTCTTGGATTTGCAAAACACAAACTCCCATGTTTGTGACTTTGATATCTCACTCAAAGGTTTAGCAATACAAACTCTCTAGTTTATGACTTCAAGACCACCCATGAAGGTTTAAATCATCAACTATATATGATCTTGTTGCAGTAACTTCAGATCTATCGATCTAATGATATAAGAATAATTTCTAGTAGTAACTTTGAAAGAGGAAGACACAATACCTTTTAGATCTCACAAGAGCACCTTCAAAGTCTCTACAAAACGTGCCTTAGGGTTTCCTTTATATACTATGTGAAATATATTGAAAACCCTAATCACTTAATGAGCTTAATGAGCAGTGGGCTAAAATTAAAATCTGCAGAATTCGCATCTCGATCAATCAAACCTGGAATGTTTTGAATTTCCTGAACCTACAACTTCCTTTTTCTTGTATTCTAACTTGCAGTACCTTGAGCATTGTCTAATAAATCCTATAAACTCTAAGATCTATATCTAGACAAGTTTGTGTTTACGGTCTGCCAATTGTTCTAAACTTTTAGAACCTAACACCATTGATGCACAATAGCCTAGAAAAAGGATGGATCAACTAAGGACTACAAGCTTGGTGTGTGTTTTTCCTAAAAATTAACTACAATTGACTCAAGGTTAGATGAGGTTGTCAAAGCCTGAATCCCCAGCACCGTAGAGGAAGAAGAAGGAATACGAGTGCCTAGGGCTCTAAGCCACCCTCTTACTCTTCAATGTGAAGCATGTTCTACATTAGCTATTGGAGAATGTCAGCCTCCAATGGCTAGACTTGTGCTTGAGTACCCTGACTTTGTACCTCTTCGCAGGCCTTATAAGCATCTCATCATTTGTATCGCCTTGAAGGGGCATCCTAGTATGGCTAATGCAAATGGCCAAAACTGAGATGCAAGGTACAAGCATCAATGGCAAGAGGAAAGGGTGAGGACCAAAACTATATATATGGAAAGGAACATGAAGCTGATAAAGAAGTTTAGTGATAAGCGAGGGATAAGATAAACTCCCATTAGTTGACTTTCTAGCAAAATTCTTAATCATATGTGGATGAATATGGGAAGCACAAGTGCGGCAATCTGGTCGCTGCACCTGTGTTCAACACTGCAATACTCATGTCATACTTTTTCAAAAATTGTCGTGTCGCCGCACCCGTACCTGCACTTAAACTCGAATCTACACCCGTGCTTTCTTCAAAAACAAATACCATACAAAAACCGAACATGTAATGTGTGCAAGTATGACAAGTGGTCAACTGGATAAAGATTAAAAATCATGAACCAAATTAGCTCAACTTGCAAGTTTGACCTTGTCATAAAGATTGCTCACCATAGGGATAGATGAGAACAAAGTCAAGAGAAGACATGGTCCTCAACTCATACTCATACAGGGTAGGGTAAGGTCAAGGATTGTAGAAAGACTAATAGCTTGCTAGATAAAAGATCAGGAGGACAAGACAAAACGAACGCCGCAAACTCACATCTCTACAATCTTACCTCATAGATTCTCGGAAAGTTTAATTAAAATTCTCTCATTATAAGTTGATAATTTAACTATGTGTGAAATTTGGTGTATCAATATGCTTGTTCCTTTAATTGAATTCAACTAAATAAATTGTTGTCAAATATTAGAAAGAAAATGAAAAAAAAAAAAAAATATATATATATATATATATATATATGGGCATCTTAGATTGTAATTCTTCTTAGGGTCTGAAAATATGAAGGATAGAAAAGAAGGGATAGAAAATGAGAGAGAGAGAGAGAGATAAGTGTTTGCTTGAGAAGAGAAGGGGGGAGGGAAGAAAAAGGTAGGACCCGGTAGATTTTCTCCAGGTCCACCAAATTCCACCCCTTACCCCCTTCCCCACTTTTTATCGTTGGTTTTCTCTTCTTTTTTCACCCACTTGAAATTAACGTCTGTTATGATTTTTTATAACCAACTCTAGTTTTTTTTCCCTAATAAAATATTTGTATAAACAAATTATGTAATAGCAGCATAAGAGTAAATTTCTATAAACAATATTTTCTATCATAACAAAAGAATTTTTCACCCCTCCACTTTTTCACATAAACCAAAAATTATGAAGGAAACTAAAATCTCTTCTATTCCTTTACTTTTCTATCCCCTCCCTGTTATCTATCCTCTCACTTTCTATTCCTCCAACTAAACGGATTCTTAGACTTCATTTGGTTGGAGGTGGTAAAAAAGTGGAGGAATAAAAAACTCATTTGTTTGGTTAAAGAGAAAAGTGAGAGAATGAAAAAGGTAATTTGCATGAATTTACTCGTATGCCCTAACTACATAGTATATAAGAAATAACTGGACACTATTGGTGCAAAAATAATAATAATGGAAATAACACAGAGAGAAATTGAATAATACTTCTGAATATTATTAATTTGAAGATAAGAAATACACAACACTATTTGAACTAAGACGTGACACTCGTTTTTTTTTAAGGAGATTCAAGCGCTTAGTTGGCTAAACTTTGTAACTAGTGCCGACCTTCTGATCTAACTTGTCTTTCCCAGGGTACAACAGTTCAACAAATGTCGTATGACTAGAACAATCTCTGCACAAAGTGTTCAATCCCAAAACTCCACCAGAACGAACACTCTTCTTTGCCAAGAACCTCTCTATTTTTTTAATGTATAAAAATGTTTGCAATTGTTGGATTTTTTGGTGTATTGTAATATTGTTATTTTGTAGTAACTTGAATAGGTCTAAATGAGTCTATTTATAAACTCAATGGGCCTCACAAATTATTACCCAAATTAATCTGATTGATTAGATCTATTATTTTGATGTAGTGGGTGTTACAAGATTAATTATTGGACATAAATCTGATGGGCTGGAGCTACACTATTAAATGAATGAGATAAAGGAGTTTCTAAAGAAATAAATAGGTCCAACAACTAATCCATTAAGTGAGTGAATGACTCTTCATTTTTCATAATAAAAAGGTTGTTTACTCACTAATGAATAAGGAAATTATTCTAAATGTATCTAGCCCACAAATTAATATAATACATATCAGCCTATTAATCAGCGCAATTAAAAAGAATAAAATAGTCTCCCACATTTTCAATGTAGGATTAAACATTCTATTAACTTCTTATCTTCCATATTAACTCCAACATCTTAACATTTATGTTGTAATATAAATTCATTTTAATTAATTAATATTAAAATGCTTCAACAGACACGTTATAAAAGTGACAACAATAAAATTATTACTTTATTTAAACTTATTTCTCTCTATTTATTTTTATATATACAAAATGAGATTAATTAAATTGGTTAAAATAAAAATATTAAAAAATAGAGAAAAAATATCTCAAATGAATTGTGGAAGTTAAGGTCCTGAACGATGGTATTGTTAAAAAGAATAATGATAAAAATGGTAAAGTTAGTTATAAATAGAAGCAACAGCTGGACCCCAAAAAATAAAAATAAAAAAGTGGACGAAGAAGCAGGTAGGAACTCTACGTTAAAATGAGGCAAAATTGTCATTGGATTGAAGCCAACTTTTCTATCCTATTCTCCAAATTGGACCGATTGGTTTTTAGTGGACCTTGGGAGAAAATGTTTTAGCCTCACCAAAATTCCTCCTATTTTCCCTCCCAACCAAACAATACAAAAATTTATTTTCTCTCCTATTCTCTCTCCCTTTTTTCCATCCTTCCTTAAATCACTCCAATTAAACGGACTCTTAGGGTTAATCAAACCTAAAAATAACATAAAATAGGTTATATAGGAAGTGCTTTATTATATCATAATGACTTGTTCTTTTTTTCCCTTTTTTTCTAGGGTTGTTCAAGAATACAAAAACAAAAACAAAACTCGATTGAAAACATATTATGCTCAAAGCTTACAGTAGTCCAAAGACTGATAAATGTTATGTCTGGAATAGGACCTTTTGTTAGCCGGAAATAGGGGAAAATTTAAGAACAGGATTACCCAAAGACTAGAAATTACCTCGAAAATGACTTGGCAATTTTATTTATTTTTTTCCTTTTTCCTTCTGTTTTGGAAACTTTCTAATTCGCCAAGTACACTATTGAACCCAGGGACGACTCACACATTCAACCTAATGATATTGGAAATGCCAAAAGAGTCATCCAATGCATTATTGTTGGGTGAATCAAAGTTTGTAGTTTCTCAGCTGCAAGAATAGATAAGAAATCCATTACAGAATAGTCAACACGTACCTCATGAATCCATACAAAATTTTGTAGTGTTTACCTAAAACATCTAAAATGGATGGAATTTCAAATCCATACCCTTGTTCATGTCATCAATCTTGTCGAGCCGTCAACGGGGTAGTTCCCACAGCAAGAGGAGTTGGGAGCAGTGATTTTCGACAGATGGGACACGAAGGGTGCATTCTTAACCAGGGGTCAACACACTTGACATGAAAGACATGAGCACAATCAGGTAGCATCCTCAACCTGTCAGTGTCTATGTAGTCAGCCAAGCATATTGGACAGCAAAAAGCAATTGAATCACCCTTCTGGAGCTTGGCCTGTGAGTAGAGGAGTTTCGGATAGCTATCGACAATGGCTTTATCAAGGCCTCGTTCCATGTTGTTTAAGCCTTGGTCCCTGGTGATTGTGGTTGGAAATCGTGTAAAAGCAATACACAATAAGCATACAGATAAATAGGAAACCACGGCAACTACTACGGATATCGTAACAAGGGAAAAGAAGATCAGCGTGATCATCCTTAATTTCTTTTTCTTTTCTTCCCTTTTTTTTTTTGGTGATTAAGATTGTCTGCTACCTATAAGATAACCATCTGAAGATGGTCAACATTTTTTTCCCATTTTCCAAAGGAAAAATCGAGGAAGAAAAATTGCACATCTTACCTACTAGAGGCAAGAGTCTAGCCTTTTCAATACGAAAAGAGTGGGAGGAACTAGTATTTTAAGCTAAGCTTGTAGATAAGGTTAAGTGGAATAATTTTTTTTTTTTTTTTTTTTTTGAGAAAATAGTGGAATAAAGTTTGTGCTTAAGAAATCACCAACCATGACAGTGATTTTAAAATTTTTATTTATTATTGGCTATATGTGCTTTAGACAATAGATAATATATATATATATATATATATCTAAAAGTTGAAGTGTTACACTTATTGGTAGTACACTTTTATTGCGCCATATTAACGGCCACATCATCCATTTATTTCCGACATTTTCTCTCACATTATAATTACACTCCTCCAATATTTCTCCCTCACTTTTACATTTTTTATCTCTCCACTACTCTGTAGTCTATATCTTAACTTCACAATTCTTCCATCCCTTTATCTTTCTTTTATTTTGACTCTTCTTCTTCCCATTATATTTACAATAAAAATGTGTTATATTCTTTTTCATTCAATCCATATTTTACCACACAAAATGGTAAATACTCTCTCTCTCTCTCTCTCTGAGTAGAGTTTTAATTCTTTATTGCATCTTTGCTTTAGATTGATGAATTTTTGTGTTGAACTCTACTTTAGGTTGTTATGATTTTGTTGTGTTTTAATTTTTTTCTTTTCTTTTCTTCTCTTTAATTGATAGATGTTATAGTTATATTATGAAATTTTATAGTATATAATGATATAATGTTATTTTATTATGTAGTATGGTTTGGATACTGTGGTGTTTATAACAATACATTTTTTTAGTTATTTTTTAGATATTTTAGAAGTGATAATTTGAGTTTATATCAAAATACAATCTACAAGTCTTTGTATTTGAAAGTGTCTTTTAATTATTTGAGTAATATTAATTCTAAATTTATGATTAGATTTGATTATCATGATAATCTCCTTAAGAGAATGAGAAACATAAATTTTTAATTTGAAACTTAAAAAAAAATTTAAAAATTAAAAAAAAGAAAAAAAAAACATAACACAATATACCAAAAGTTTGAAGAAATATAGACCACTTCCAAAAAGAATAATATCAATTAAACATACCAAAGTTTCACCCAAAAAAAAAAAAAAAAAAGCCAAAATAATAGAATCAGATATTTGTACAGATAAAGAGATGGAAAAATTATTTTTAGAAGTAGTTCAATTTTTAGGGAGAACACATTATCTTCAATAAATTTTAGAGAATAAATTAAATATTATACACATTACAAAATAGTTATATATCCACACGCACTATGTGAGTCTGTGTGACTAGTCTATATATAATACTAGTCTCTAAGTACGCACTCATATGTGTACTCAGTGGCGCTTCTATTTTTTTTTTTTTTTTTTTTTTTTTTCAGTAGATTAATAATTTTTAACCTGTAGAATAATCATATATATATATACAAAATGAATGCACAAATAAGTAAATTGCAAAAATATGTTAAAAAAATATTGAAAAATTCCCTAGGAAAGAAAGCCTGAAGACTTTGAAGATGAATTAGAAAGAAAAAAAAAAAAAAAAAAAAAAAAAAAAAAAAAAAAAAAAAAAAAAAAAAAAAAAACCAACAAAAAAAATTCACAAGTCTTGAAACTCACACAGTAAAATAATCATAAAATTGGAGGCAGCCACCCACAAAAACTCTTAGATCTCATTACTTTTCTTTTTTCTCTTTTTGATATAATCTACCACTTTCTTCTCATAGAGTACCTTCTTTCTCTTTGTCAGAAGTTTGTGGTGGTAACGTTAAAAATTATCACAATTTTTTTCTTATAATTTTTATAGCAAATGATTGATGGGAAGTTTTGAGAATAACACGTACATGATAACTGATAAGTAGTTTCTTTGTTTTTTAACACTGCAAAAGTAAGTGGGTAAGAAACATGAGTTATAGAAATTATAAATGGAATACAATTTTACATATCTATTGTAGTAAGTGAATAGGATATACTAGCCTCATCACAGGCATGTGTGATGAGGCTCTTCTTTTGGGTTCAATGTCATAATTTTCCATATATAGCCAAATTTTCTATAACACCTTTTATATAATTTACATATCACAAAAGGTCATAGAGTTACTAATTCACAATATATGTAGTTGATAAAGTACGATACACAATATAATTCAATTAAGAAAGTTGTGTATAAATTTTGTTCATAGGTTTACCAAATTTGACAAAAAAAAAAAACGCCTAACCATTGAGAAGAATTCAGTATATTAAAAAGAGAGTGCAAAAGAAGATAGTGTCGATTGGATATAGGATGAAAGAATAAAAAATATTGAAGAAATACTGTGTGTTTGCAGTTTGAGGGATTTAATGTTATTAGAATTTTTCATATATATACATTCCACAACATTGGGAAGGGGAAGAGGATAACAAATGAAATGGGAAGGTTTTTTTTTTTTTAGGAAGTTGCAATTGGTTTCTGCAGAGCTTTTTATATTTATTTTTCATGTGATGTGGGTATTTTTTTTTTTTTTTTTTTTTATAGGAGCATGGGTTAGTTTTTTTTATTGTTTTTTTTAGGAACATTTGTTTTTTTGAGAAATGTTTTGTTAACAACATGGGTTATTTATCTAGTGGGGAGTTTTTACCCTATAGGTTTTTTGTTTTTATTTTTTGTCTATTTATGATTTTAACCTTGTTTCTTTCTTTTTATCAAAAAAAAAAAAAAAAAAAAAAAAAAACCTCATTTCTTATACTATCATATGCAAAAAGTAGATGGGTTAGTCGTGGTCCACTTCTACATATAGAGACTCCCCCTATATCCCCAAGTAATTCAGCATTTTTTAACAACCCATGAAAACCCTTTGTGCACAACAAGAATAAATATGGTGAGGGTGGATCGCCTTGGCGAAGGCTTTTATTGGTTGTAATATTACCATGAGGTTCCCCATGGATCAAAACTGAATAAGTAGCTATGGAGATACACTCCATCATAAGCTTAATCCAGGTATCTTCAAACCCCATCTTTCTCATTAGCTTCTCCATATACTTCCATTCAACTCTGTCGTAAGCCTTGCTCATATCTAGTTTGAGCGACATATAACCTGTGCTGCCTGAACTATGGTTTCTCATGTAATGCATAGTTTCAAAAGGCACCATAACGTTATCTGAGATTAAGTGATCCATCATAAATGTGCTTTGGTGCTCAGACACTAACTATGGTAGAATCTTTTTCAATTTATTTGCCAGAACCTTAGAGAAGACTTTGTATAAAACATTGCTGAGACTAATGGGACGGTACTGTGAGACAAATTCTGGATTTTTTACTTTCGGAATCAAAGTGATAAAAGAGTGGCATAGTGCTTATGGGAGAGTGCCAGTATTTAAGTTCATCAAAATAGCCTCAATAACATCATTGCTAACCAAAGACCAATAGTTTTGATAGGAAAGATGTGGCATACCGTCAGGGCTGGGTGATTTTAATGGTGCCATCTGTTTTAGAGTAGTCTCTACCTCTTCTACTATAAAATCACATGTCAATTATGTATTCATTTCTGCGATCACAACCTGTGGTATTTGTTCTAGAATCTCATCAAAGTTATCTGGGTTGGCAGTAGTAAAAGCTACTGATAAAACTGCAAAACGGTTTTTGCTACATGGCCAGGAGCTGAACACCACTACCCACCTCGATCATATAGTCCCTTGATGTAGTTTCTTCGCCTACATTGAGACACTTTGCTGTGAAAAAATCGTGCGTTTCGATCTCCATCTTTCAACCACTACACTTTCGACCTTTGATTCCACAGTTTAGCCTCTCGATCCAACAAGATATTTATTTATTGTTCCAACTTCTTCATTCGCAAAACTGAACCCCCATTCATAGCTACTCTCTTAACTTGTACTAGTTGCTTCCTCTTCTTCTTTAATTCACGATTAACATTTCAGAAATTATTTTACTCCACCATGTCAACTCCTTACCACAGATGTTAATTTTTTTTTAAGACTTTAGCTCCAGCCGAATCTACATAATTCATTTGCCACACAGCTTCAATTGTATCGCCACACCCCTTTTCAGACATCCACATCTGTTCTAACCTAAAAGGCCTCTACTGTGTATAGTCCATCCCTTCCGGCATGATCCATAAAGGTTTATGGTCTAAGATAGTAACGTCCAAATGGTAAACCTTTGTATCTGGATAAATCGAGAACCAATCATTGGTTGCCACGCCTTTATCGAGCCTTTCCCATATTGTGTAATTATCAAAGTGCTTGCGCCACATGAACATGGATCCCACAAAACCCAAGTCCATAAAGCCACATTCATCAAGTATATCCCAAAAATCTTGCATTTTTGAATGAGGTCTTGCTCTCCCATCCCTTTTTTTTCGAATTGTTTTGCTATTTCATTGAAGTCCCCTGCATAAAGCCATGGTATCGTACCTCTAGACTTCAAGTTTCTCAATTTTGACCATGCTTCATGCCTTAGCCGAGTATCGGGTTCACCATAAAATCCAGTGAGTCTCCATTCCTCCAATTGATTCTTTTTAATCGTAGCATCTATGTGATTCTTTGAGAATGTCTCAATTGTTAGATCAAAATCTTCCTTCCAAAAAATTACCAAACCCCTATACTTGTTTCTCCTAAGAGCAATAAATTTATGTTTAAACTTCAAACGATCCTGAACTCGATTTAGCCTTTCTTCATCCGTCCATGTTTCGACTAAAAAGACAACGGAGGGATCTTTTGCCCACACCATATCTGCAAGCTGATTTTCTGTTTGCTGGTTCCCAAGCCTTCGACAGTTCCAACATAAAAGACTCATTGCATCTGGCAAGGTTGGGAACCAGCCTCCGCCAATATCTTAGTGTATACATTGTCTATCTGAGAAACAGTCTTCCTTTTCTTTAGTAACGCATATTGACTAGCTGTGTGCCTTGTAGTTTTCTTAGTTCCCACTGCTTCTTCCATAATAGTATCACTCTCGATAGGAATCATTGATACCCTCTTCCATGTGCCTTCATTATTTGCAGGTAAGTTGGTTGATAATACTGATAGTGGAAAATGTGTTGGGTGAAGGTGTGGGAGTGCATGTGAGTATGTAATGGTTAACTCTACCTCATTTATTGTCAAAGATTCCAAGAGATTTTCCTTATCCATGCATGGCAATGTTTCAAGGGGAAAACTATTCACAATTGATATATAAAGTAAGATAAAAGTGTTCAAAAGTTAGAGGTTACTACTCAATATCTCCAATGTTAAAATTTTAGATGTTGAACATCCTAAAAAGGTTCAAAGACAAGAATTTGAAGAAATAAATAATGCTTCCTTATAATGTTATTATAGATTTAGACAATCAATAGGAGAATATTTTATCAATTAAGAATTATCTCATTAATATTTTTTTAACTTAAGAATTTTGTTATATTTAGTCCCAATTTTGGCTCTACTGCTGGTTAAAGGTATCAAGCCCAATCTTCAATGTGCAAGTCAAGAATATTATTTGCATTACAAGTTACTTAACCATGTTTTACTGAATGGTTAGTTTAGGGTTTAGTCTCCTCTAAATACCCCATATTGGATTCATCATAACACTTGAATTAGCATTATAGTAAAGATATAGTTGTTAAGGGTGGTTTATTTCGTAAATGTAGGTTGATAGGCCCAATAAATGCTATTGTACAGATGAACCCTTAAGGCATCCTCGTCCACCCCTTCCCAGCCTGGACGCAGTAAACGAAGCCATAAAAGAGCATTCAATACCTTGGATAATTACAAACTATCTAGGAGACCGTTGGAAGTCCATCAAAACCCACATTAATGAGACCAAAGGCATTATAGAAGGAGCACTAAAGCCACCATAAATAGGGAACAATAGCTAGAATAGAGAGGAATATATATATATATATATATATTGCCCCTTTTAGAACTAAAGAAGGTACATTTGATACACACATGCTAAAGCACTGATATTTCCTAGTTCTCATAATCTCTCTTAGCTTCCATTTGCTGACTTTACCATCAGAGACTCTGTGGCCTGCACCACACCGGTGACCACCCATAAAGGATTCCTTTCACGACCTTGCAAGTAAAGAGACGGAGCTCGTGCTGACTTAATCTAGACGAACCTACTCGACTGACGATCTCAACATCATCAGCCCAAAAAAGGGGCGAAGTAGGGGTTATTATCACCACCCAAAAAGAGATACGCTTAGATATGGAGTCTAGCTTCAGTTCCCCGCCACCAACAACGAAATGGAGTATGAGGCAATGCTGACGGGACAAAGGGTTGGAAAGGCGTTGGGCGCTAAAAACATGCTCCTCTAGAGTGATTCTAAGCTAGTCGTGGGACAGATAAAGGAAAAGTATAAGGCAAAGGAGGCAAGGACGCAGAAATACCCGAGGCTGACAAGGCATCTGGCTTGAGAATTTGATCGGGTAGAGTTCATACAGGTCCCTAGGAGTCAAAATATAGGGGCAGACGAGATAGCAAAGCAAGCGTAGTCAGAAGCAAGACCGACGACCATAGATCTAAAGATGGAAGTCCAAAAGTGTCCCAGTATTGAAGAGATCCACACCTTCGCAATTCAAAGTGAAAGCAACTGGATGACCCTAATTCTATCTTTCTTTCAAGATGGACGACTTCCACAGGACGTCGAGGAGGCTAGGAAAGTCAGGAAAAGAGCAGCCAGGTTCACTATCTTGAACGATGCCCTGTACAAAAGAGACTTCTCCATGACCTACCTGAAGTGCGTCGACGAAAGTGAGGCTAAGTACATCCTGGAGGAGATCCACCAAGGAACATGCGGAGACCACGCAGGCCCAAGATCCCTAGTAAGTAAGATCATCAAAACAAATTACTTCTGGCCTATTATGCAGAAAGACGCAAAAGAGTTTGTTGAGCGATGCAACAAGTGTTAGAGGTTTGGAAACGTTCAGTGTATCCTAGTGGAGAAGTTGATGCCAATAACCTCCCCATGGCCATTTGCTCAGTAGGGAATTGACATCGTGGGCCCACTACACCAAGGTAAGAGATAGGTAAAATTCTTACTAGTCGCAATTGATTACTTCACAAAATGGGTTGAAGCAGAAGCACTATCAACTATCTCGGAGGCAAAGATCCAGAACTTCATGTGGAAGAACATAGTCTGCAGATTCAGGATACCACAGATGATCATATTAAATTCAATCAACAATCTCTCAAATTCAATCAAAAGCAACACCAATCACAACTTTTATCATCGCAGTTCTCCTTCCTATCAATACGTCTCGTATGTATATATGATAGAGACATACATTATACATACGTGCACGTACATACACAAATATAGATACATTCATACATAAATATACGTACAACAGTCTTAAAGACTTAAAATTACTGCAATACACATACACATATAAATACATACAAGCACGTATACGCTGAAAGAGAGATTAGAGTCGTTTTCAATAGTATTATAATGAGATTTAAAACAAAGTTGATTTTTTATTATCGCAGAGTTTCGAAGCAACCAAACAGAGTTTTTCTCTCTCTCTAAATTCTGATTTTGGTATTTTATAAACACTTTCTCAGCAACCAAACACTGATAAACGCACACACTTAGAGAGCAAGCGAAAACGTGAGGAGTGTGATCGAAAACTTGGACAAACTTGGACTTGAAATTGTCGAAACGAAGCTGAGCTTCTTCGACTTGAGAACTGTCGTTGTACACTTGCTCAAGTGACAAGAACACTGGTATTGGTAGCTCTTTGTGTTTCGCCATTTTTTTCTTACTTGATTTGATTTTCTTGGAATTCAATTTTCTCAGCAACTCGTAATCTTTTAATTAATAAATTTATTAATATTTAATTAATTATTTTAAAATTATTGTTGCACTAATTAAAATAAAATAAATAAAAAACCCCAAACGACGTGGTCTCTGTCTAACTCAAGAAAAGAGAGAAAAAAACTGAAACATACCCCAAATCCCTAACTCGACGAGCCGACTAAAAGAGAGGGGACTTTGGACTGTTGGTCTCCACCACAAACCTGACCGTATTTCTTCATTTCAAATGTCAAAACTTCATACAATCTCTGTAAGTTATCATTACTATTTGTTTAGTTAGTTTGCTGGGTTTTGGTCGTTGAGGAGTTGAAGGAAAGTAAGCGGAGAAACTTTTGGAATATTTTTTGGCTATTGTTTGTGGGCCTCTATGTGTTTCCAGTTTCAATTGGTTTTCTACTTTCTTTCTCAGCAACCAAACAGGACAATAATGCAAACTGAAAACCCATTTCAAGTTTTTGTTTTGTACTTTTGTTTCTGTTTCTTCTTTAACTAAGGCAGACGACGTTGTTACTTGAATTTTTTTTTTTTGTTTTTAAAAATGTTTTTATAATTTTATTAAAAACGACAATTAATTTTTTGAGAAATATGATAGGATTTCATTCATTCTCAATTTTACTTTTACGTCTAGCGACGTCGTTTAAGTTTTAACATAAGATAATAACCATGGTTTTAAAAACCGGATCAGACCAATCAGTCTGACCGGTTAAACCAGAAATCAGTCTTCAATCCAGTCCGATTATGGTTAAAACCGAAAATAACTTAAAAATCGGAAAAATTAGAAAACCGGCCGGTTCAATCCGAGAACCGGGAACCGGCATGGTCGAACCGGTTAATGACCGGTTGGGGTTTGTTGAATTTTCTGGGAAATAAAACTACGCCGTTTTGTTTCGGGAACCTAAAAACTAACCCTTAACTCCAAAACACTCTCATCTGATCTCACGCCTCACGCCTCTTGCCTCTTCTCAAACTCCCTGCCTCACTCTCATCTCACGATCACTCTCTGCCTCACTGTGTGACTCTCTCACTCACCTGAACTCAACTCAAGCTCACGCATGCACGCACGCCTCTCAATTTTTTTTTTCCTTCTCATCCTGACTTCGTCTGAAATAATGAAGTTCTGAGTTTTTTTTTTTTTTTTTTCTCCTTCTCGGTCTCGCCCTCTGAGCTCTGCTCTCTGCTTCTCGGCGTCTGAAGTTCTGGGTAATATTCTTTTCTTTTGATTATGATTACTTGATTTTCATTTTTTTTTTCGGCTTCATCAGGTAATAATTAATATTCTTTTCTTTTTATTATGATTTCAATTTTCTTCATGACAAACGAGGCTTGTGTTATCAAATGAACCTTAAAACTTAGTAGTTGTTTGTTTGAAACTTTTTTGTTATTTGAATGTAATGAACTTATTTATTTAGTTCTCTATTTGAAACTTATTTGCTCATTTGATTATTGCATTAAATTCGTTTGATATGGCAGAGCTGGAATAGGTTGGGAAATCGAGGGTTTTTGAAATGGAGATTGATTCTGATTCCAACAATTTGAATGTCAAGTCATCGGAGGAAGGTGCGGCAATGCAAATGGATTCTTCTGACTCGTCAGCCGCTCAAGTTATTGCTCTCACTCAGCCCCTCTTTGTTTTTTTTTTTTTTTTGTTTTACATATGTTAATCTGTTTGGTTGCTGAGAATATGAAGGAAAAGTGTGGAATTTTACATTTGCAGTAAATTTTGTTTTTATAGTTTGTTTGTTTGTTTGTTTGTTTGTTTTTTTTTTTTTTTTTTTTTTTTTTTTTTTTATAGTTCATTTTTCATGTGTTTAATCTCTGTTTGGTTGTTGAGAAAACTTAGGAAAATATAGGAAATGAAGGAAAGTGTATGATTTTACATTTTGAGTGCGTTTATTTATATAGAAGTTCATCTTTCATGTGTTTTATCTATGTTTGTGGTTGAGAAAACAAAGGAAAGTAATAGGAACACACAGACAAAGAAAAGTGTAGAATTTTACATTTTGAAGTGTTTTATTTATTTACTCTAAATTAGTTCATTTTGTGTGTGTTTTATCTCTGTTAGTTGTTTAGAAAACAAAGGGAAGTATGCTTTTTGAGTGCTTTGCTGGCTCAGATCCCAATTTTTATAAATTTATATAAACCCATGTTTCATAGGTGCAGTATCTGATTTTTTGTTTTTGTTTTTTAGTTTTTTGTAACACTTGTAGTCGCTGACTAAAGTAAGATTTAGCTTAATTTTGTTAGTTGGATGATGCACAGTATTGATTTTCATTGATTGAATCTGTGTCAAAGGCAAAGGGTAAAGAAAAAGAGGAGCTTGCTGAGACAATGGATAAGCTAAATATTGAGGGATCATCATCTGGGCAGGCTGGGACTTCGTCAACCAACTTCAAGAGAAAACCAGTTATCATCATTGTTGTAGGGATGGCAGGTGATTAAATTAACTCTAATCAGTTTTGTTTAGAAGTAATATTGGTTGTCTTTTCGTTGGTTTATATGGGTTTGGATTTTTGGAAACTTTTTGGTAATGTTTACTGTTTGGAGATAAAGACTGAAAGATGTTATATGGATTTTCTTAGGGAGTGGAAAAACAACGTTTCTTCATCGACTGGTTTGCCACACCCAGGCTTCGAATATTAGGGGTTATGTGATTAACCTTGACCCTGCAGTGATGACGCTTCCATTTGGCGCTAACATTGATATAAGAGACACTGTGAAGTATAAGGAAGTGATGAAGCAGTACAATCTAGGACCTAATGGTGGAATTTTGACATCGCTTAACTTGTTTGCTACGAAGTTTGATGAGGTAAAGCTTACATGTCAAATATCTGCTTTAGAGTAAATCTGTTATTCTAGCCTATGATTTCTAGCTCAATTGACACTTCCTCCTCTCACAATGATGGGGTGGAGGGTTTAGTCATGTTTTAAGACCCATTGTGTGCACGTAGCTTACCAATACAAAAACGTATATTAAACTATTAGAACAACTCAATTGCTTAGCACGTCCAGCTTCACCTTTGCCATTAATGAGGCCTTGTTGTGAGTCTTGTGACCTATAGAATGGGTGGTATTACAGCCATTTATAAGTGTCCTCTTTGGACTATCAAACTAATAAACATCCTGAAGAAATCTCTTGGAGAAAATTTAGATTGGAATTGGCTGGTTTAAGCATATAGATTGTACTTCTAGTTCAATATCTATTAATTTGCATGCATAGCCAAGCACTTTTCAGCCATGGATACTCTATGGTGATTATATATCTCTGGATTGGTTTATGTTCTCATTTCAAAATCTTTTACTCTCATTTATTGTTTGTTCCATTTTTCACCAAGTATTTTTTTGTGTAATGATCTTTATGACGCCTTATGTCAGGTTATTTCTGTTATCGAGAAGCGGGCAGATCAGCTTGATTATGTTCTTGTGGATACTCCTGGACAAATTGAAATATTTACTTGGTCTGCTTCTGGTGCTATTATTACAGAAGCTTTTGCTTCAACCTTCCCTACTGTTGTCACTTATGTAGTCGATACGCCTCGTTCCTCAAGTCCAGTTACTTTCATGAGTAATATGTTATATGCTTGTAGTATACTTTACAAGACAAGGTTGCCTTTTGTGCTGGCATTCAACAAGACTGATGTGGCTCAACATCAATTTGCCTTGGAGGTTTGTTTTTACTTGACCCTTCAAGTACATAATTTATGTTGAAGTTACATTATTTAAATCCTTGTGCTTCTAGCTTTCTACTTACTAGAAAAATGGAAAAGAAAAAAGAAGAAGAAGAAGAAAAAAGAACTGATGCTTCTGTTTGCTGATAAATTTTGAACGTGTCTTATGTTGGTGAACCTTTGGAACTAAACCCCAAAGTGCGAACTAACAATTTCTTTAGTCAAGCAAGTAATATTAATATCAATATGTTTAGATCTTTTGAAGTCTATATGCTAGTTGGGACTTTGTTTCAGTGGTCTAGAATTTGGGGTTTCACACAACGTATTTCCATTTCTGATTTTCTACAATCTGTCAGTTTTTCTTCTTGAGTTACTTGTAATTGTTTTATGTAGAGTGTTCATTTTATGTATTTTTTACTTGTAACCAGTCTGTTTGGTGCATTGAGAAGCTAAATTAGGGTAAACTCATTAGTGTTTGGGATCTTTGTAGTCTGGTTGAATTTGAATAATACAAAGCTGTGCATTTTCTATTGTGCCAAATTTTGTTAGTGGTCCTAACAGAAAAATATAGTGTTCATTTCTATCATATTTGATTGCCAAGGTTATTTTGGAATTCTACCTCAACTGGTTAGTCATTTTTATTTATTTTTTAAAATTATTCTAAATAGTTTTGCTTATTTCTTTTTAAAGCTAAATGATGAAAGAGGAAAGAAAAAGTAAATAGCCTTTACATTTTTCTTGGGACACTAATTTTTTCTCCATTCCCTTTGTCATCTGGTTAACTTGCATATATATATATATATATATACGAGCAGATTTTGTTTTGTATTTATAACCTTGTCTTGAATGCTGATGTGCATGCAGTGGATGGATGACTTTGAGGCCTTTCACGCAGCAGTAAGTTCAGACAGCTCGTACACATCAACTCTAACTCAGAGCCTTGCCCTTGTGCTGGATGAGTTCTACAAGAATTTACGGTCAGTTGGTGTGTCTGCTGTTTCTGGTGCTGGAATAGATGCCTTCTTCAAGGCCATTGAAGCAAGTGCTGAGGAGTACATGGAAACATATAAGTATTGCTTGAACTTGATAAATGTTCTCCTTGCTTTTTTGTTACAGTTCTATTGCTTGGCAATGCTATTGCTACCATAATGATCAGACTAAATAATCAAACTTTTATTACTTTTGCTGCTTATTCTTGTTTGTGCAGGGCTGATCTCGACAAGAGATGGGCAGAGAAGCAACGTTTGGAGGAAGATCGCAGGAAGGATAACTTGGATAAATTGAGGAAGGATATGGAGAAATCTGGGGGAGAAACTGTTGTCTTGAGCACTGGTCTGAAGGACAAAAGAGATAAGAGTAAAACCATGATGGATGAGGAAGATGAAGAAATAGAAGATGAAGATGATGATGATAATGACAGATTTACTGACGATGAAGATGCTATAGATGAGGATGAGGACGAAGATGAAGAAGTTTCTAGATTCTCCTTTTAGTACAGCTTTAATGCTGACAAAATTTTCTTGTACCAAAACTTTGTATAGAATTTTCATTAGTAACTAAAGTACCAAAACACTGATTTAACGCCGTATTAGTTTTGCATAACTTGTGATTCAACGTTTACAGCACTCATTTTTGCGTAGGTAAGTTATTAAAGGTTTTGCTGTTTGGTTTGATATGGTATGCATAACTTTGTAATTGTACTTCTGCTGCTGTTATTAAACGCCATATAGTTTTGCATAACTTGTGATTCAACGTTTACAGCACTCATTTTTGTGTAGGTAAGTTATTAAAGGTTCTGCTGTTTGGTTTGATATGGTATGCATAACTTTGTAATTGTACTTCTGCTGCTGTTCTTGATTATTTAACCTGCCATTTACAAGTGAAATGTTGGATTTTGTAAATGGAGGGTTTGTCATTGCATTTCAGTTGTGTATTTGTTATTGCATTATTGCACATGGAAGGTCTGTTAAGAATGATGAATTCCAGATTTGATAGAGTTCCTATCAATTGTGGCACATTATGTTCATAGAAACTCTTGTTAGCTTGTTACAGCTTCTCTACATACTTTCTAGTGCTTGCTTTTCTTACTGACATGCATCTATGGCATGGCTGTGTGAGAATGTTTGCATTTGGATTAGCTTATTTTTATCGGTTATGGCATGGTTGTGTGCATTTGTATCCAACTCTGCCTTTGTTGTCACTTCTGGCCTTAATCCTTTTATGAGGCTGGTCCAAGCCCCAAAAAGGAGGGAGGTGGTAAGTTGGCGTCCAGAATAAAACTTAATCACCATAGTTTATGCATTATATGTTCGTGCAATTTCTGTAATTGGGATATTCTTATATGCATTTGGATCCCTTATGAACTAGGTTAGGACTTGGGAATTATAATTTAGTCATTGGATGAAGGTCTGATGGTAATAGAACTCTGTGATGTGGATTATACCCAACTTAATTATGGCTGATTTTATTTTTCATTATTATTTTCTGTTGTGTCCTTTTATATTTCAATGTTAAATAAATTACATGATGTAAAACCTGTTCATGCTATCATCCAAGTTCGACTTTAAAAAAAAATTTTAAAAAATACGAAGTTCAAGTTTATTTGGTTCTAATTTTCTACTAATTCTTGCAGTGAGTAGGACAAGCTAAAGAAGCTTGGTGACCATATGAATGAGAGCCATCACAGCTGTAGTGTTTTATATGAGTGCAGGTATAAATGTTCAAGTCCAGCTTCTAGAATGTGAAAGCACACACTTCCAATTATTTCTCATCATTAGTGAAAAAACCTCGTAAAAAAATTTGAATAATTTCTCATATAAATTTGCAGCTTATATGTACTCAATTACATGGTTTTTGTGTTGACAAATTTTCCTTTTTTTTTTTGTTCTTTAAAAAATTTGAGCATTTCATGAAGGCCCTTCACAAACATCTTCTTGGCAGTTGGCATTCTCTACTTAGAGAGAGCGATGTGTCTTTGTTGCTTTAGCAGGACTTGATTGAAAGCATGCATCTTTATTACATTAAAAACTGTTGTATTTAATCTACTACTATTATGATGATGATTTTTTCCCCTGTTGTGTACACTGCAATCTGCATTAATCGTTCCTTTTACGAAATATGCTCTCTTATTTCACAGCATCTTACTGTATTTACATTCGTTTTATTTTTGTTGTAACTAGCTGTCCGGAGTTGGAAGAACTTCTACGTACATGTCGGGAACATGTTGCACTTGGGGCAAGGCTTACAGGAGCTGGATGGGGTGGTTGTGCGGTTGCTTTGGTGAAAGAGAGCATTGTTCCACTGTTTATCCTCAATTTGAAGGTAAGTCTTCTATGTCCTAAATGGAAATTTCTTCCTATACAGTTGGACGAAACAATTGTTGACAATGTGATTTGTTACGTGTATCAGGAACGCTTCTATCAATCAAGGATTGACAAAGGGACTATTAACAAGAATGATCTTGGCCTCTATGTTTTTGCTTCGAAGCCATCAAGTGGTGCTGCTATTTTCAAGTTTTAGTACGAATCACATGGGGATTATAGGAACAGCCAAGGTCTGCTATTTACTTAATTTATGTTGAGAAACCTCATGAAATTCTTGTCTAGTTGATTAAACTCTGATCTTATCATTTTAAAAATTGTTCTTGGAATGGAATTATATGGACCTCCTTTACAAAGAGACAGATTAATCTTTTCAGAAAATAATAACGATCTGGCCTACAAAGTTTGTTCACTAAAAGAAATATCTTTCATATAAAAATGTATCCATTTAAGCAGCTAATCAATTTCAAAACTCAGTGGTTTCTCCCCCCAAAAAAAAATCAATATTCAGTGGATACTGACTATTGTAGAGGATGTTTTAAAGCCCTGCGTGCTAATTAATGTGCTATTGGTTTAGCTTTTTCCTCTGAACTTATTTGTCAGTTTTATAAAGCTTCACTTTTCTAAGTACAATTATACTTAAGGAAATCAGCAAAAAGCTAAACCCAAATGCATGGACTAAGCTTATTGTTGTTGAATTAATTTAGTGATTGTGACTGAACACTAGAAAACGATACATATCATGTTAGCCTTGCGGCAATGCATTAGTAGTGTCAAAGAATTGCTGGTGCGATCTCGCTAGAGACGAACCAAATGAAGATATTTCCTTTATCTTTGTTGGTGGTCCATTCACTGAATAACTGGTTTCGATCCAAAAAAGCTGTATGCATGTATTTATATTGATGGGGTGTAGGGCTGTTTGAGTTGTGATGGTTGTCCCATCGCATATACTGTTCTTCATGGATTTTGTATATCGAACCCAACGTGGGTTTGCACTAAAATCCCAATGCTTGCGGACCCAAGCTGACTGTGGTTCAACCCAGGCTGACCCTTTTGTATCTGTCGGTTTATGACCATGCAAAAGCCTAAAAAAAAAGAGAAAAAAAGAAAGAGCCTACAAAAATTCCCATTACTTTTTGCCACAAGAAATAGTTTAGTTACAATTGAAACTCATTATACTTGTTTACATAACTTGGTTCCATTTTGTAAACAATCGGTGTGGGACTCAACACATGTCCATTACACACATTTAACCACCCTAATCCACATAATTTATGGCCACACATTAAGCGTAGTGCTTACCAAACACACACACACAAAAAATAAAATAATAATAATAATAATAATAAAATTAATGCAACCTTATAGAATATATAAGGTATTTTACTTTTGGGTCTAACTTTGAAGTAATAGGTGATCACTTAGCTTGATACCTATAAAATCATTCGAGAAAAACTTAGATAGAGTTTAGATATATATCTTTATGTATGGTATTTTAAGTACCCTAATTTTTTTTTTTAGGAAAAAAAAATAATAATTATAGTAAATGTATGGAACCGAAAATAGACTACAAATATAATGTTAGATACTACATAGTAAATATAATTTTAGATACTCTACTTGAATTCAATCATAGTAAATGTAAACCAATACTACAAATATAATGTTATCCTTTACGAATATAATGTTATTTTCGTGCTACCTTTTTATTTATTTATTTTATATTGAAAACAACGATAACTAAACTTTATTAAGATTATAAACCCATTCTATCGTGCCACCCCTTCCAATACTTCCCAGAAGCACCAAAATCTCACTTTAACACTCAGTTTGGGTGTGGTAAGTGTTTGTGCTAGCAACCTCTTAAGCATGTAGAGATTAGGGGTGTGCATGGGTCGGGTTAAGGGAATTTTTTGACCCAACCCACCATGGTGGGTCAAAAAAAATTCAACCCAACCCAACCCAACCCATGTGGGTCGGGTTGAACCGATGGGTTTGACAATTTTTTATTTATTATTAAATTGAGTAGAAAAAAAATATAAATATTAATATATTAAAAAAACCTAAAGATTAGTATCAATGTAACTCCTTGAAGGCTCAACACTAATGACTAAACAAAAATAGTAATTTATTAGAATTTGTGTGAACTAATTGACTTTTATATAGGATAGGAAGAATTGGTTATTTAAAGAAATTTATTAATTATATAATATATATATATATATATATATATTAAATTAGTATTAGTAAAAGGAATTGAAGAAATGCAAATTATTAAATATATATATATATATATATAAAAGTGCCATACAATTGATTTTTTTTTAAAAAATTATTAAATATAAAATATATTTTAAATATATATTAAATATGGGTGGATCGGGTCGGGTTTGGCGGGTTTGTAATTTTATGACCCAAACCCAACTTGACCCGTGATAATAATTTTTTTGGTAACCCAACCCAACCCACCAAGTCTTAAAAAACGACCTAACCCGGTGGGTCGGGTCGGGTTTGGCGGGTCGGTGGGTTTTCTGCACACCCCTAGTAGAGATGAAGAGGTAAGAGTTGAGGAAAACCACAAGGAAATGTGTAGATAATTGCGGGTATAACAATTTCTAACTCTCAAATGTATTTTCTAAGGATTTCTCTCTGAAAAACACTCCTTATTATTTGTGAGTAATGAGGATATATATAGTGTGGGTAAAGATATGGTAAAACAAAACATAATGTTTTTCCAAACTAAGAGTTTCGCGAGTCCTTCGCTGGTTGGCCTTACCCGCGAGACAAATATCTATCTTGGCATGACTTTTCATCTTCCAGTCATGTGCTCTGCATGTGGCTTTTTTCGCAGGTCAGCTACTTGTGAGACACTCGTAAAAACCACTTGTTCATCCTTTGAAGCTTGAGTCTTCATCGATCTCTCACACTCATCTCTTACAATTAATCCCACATACATACAAGGAAAATGATTGAAGAAATTACAACCAAATTTGGCACGGAATTAAAGCCAACACAACATAGTTGGAATCACAACTTTACAATCTCCCTTTTTGGCTATTCTGTGACAAAACTCCTAGACAGACTCTAGACTTAAACACGAGTTTGGGAACATAGGCAAAACTCACTCACACCTAATTCTAAAAGCTGTGAAGCACTTGCACTGTATGCATCTGTATCCTGAAACACTTGCACACACATCAAACTTTCATTAAGCTCACGACAAGTATAACACAAGGTACATATAAGGAATAAGTAAAATGCGATCAAGATACCAAAGAAATGTAAACTATAAAGCATAACTTGATCAAACATGAACAGTCATTAAGAAATGACCACAATGAACATTTATCAAGTAAATGATCATACGGACACGCAATACAATTAAGAGCAATAAAATCAATTACATGTCCAACAAACACATGATGCATTAAATAAACTAAAGCTAAAAGCATTGGAGAGCAATAAGCATTATAACGACTATAAAAACCAAGAAACACAATAGTACTAAAGAAAACGAAGTTTTAAACTAAAGTACTTAAAGGCTTTAAATTAAAGCATTGTAAATATCCAAAAGCTATAAAAAGTTAAAGTAAACTAGAAACTACCAAAATAAACCAATGTAACTAAAAGGTGTTCCTTTGCTACTTTGCTACTCCCCTTCAACCTGTACTCCCCCTTAAACTACTCCCCCTTTTTGACAGGAATGGCCAAAGAGACTAGAATGTATTGGACTCCGAATCTGATGCCGGCTCTTGCCTCGAGTTTCTCATCATGTCATCAATCTGAGACGAGAGGGCAGTGATCTGGCCTTCAAGGTAGGTGAATTGAGATGTGGAGTGGCTAATGTGGGAAGCTAGCATTTCATACAACTTTACAACCCTTCCGAGTAGACGATCAAGGCGATTAGGAGCTCTTATGCGTGCTTGGGAAGAAGGTTGTGCAGTGTCCTCTGGAATTGAAGTGAAATGCTCGATTTCCTCTTTGGTGTCTCCTTCTTCAGCAGCGTCAACTTTTGAAATTTGAGACACATCAATAGTTGGTTCGGGGATGTGAGTTTTGCTTCGGATCATGGTTTGCGCACTTATTAGATCTTCTCTTTGCATCACCTAGAGTCCACTTGGTATCTTCACCCTTTCCCTTAAGATAAGAGACATGACAAGGCTAGGGAAAGGTAGAGTTAGCCTTGAATTCCGTTTTGTGATGCATTTGACGAAGAGCTGGTAAATGTGACTGCAGATGTCGATCTCCATGTGAGTGAAAAGATCATATAGGAAAATGGTCCTCGGTGCTAACAAGTTCGTCAAGTTTCTCACTAGATAGAGGTTAAAGATCATGATGTAGGCCAAAGTTCGCATCTTCGGGGTGAATGAAATGGTGTGCAAGGCCTTCTTGTTGAGTTGGCCACCAAGGATTTCCACAAGGGGTTCTAGTTTCTCTTGTCTCTTATCATATTGTAGAGATGTGTATGAAGTCGTCAATCAAATCTCCAAAACATCCTGCATTGAATCCCTAGAGATTGAGAACTCTCTACCCCTTGGCCAATAATTGATGTGATCACCTTCCACAATGGCATTTACGAAGAATTCTCGAATGAGAATTTCAAAGACATCGCCCTTCAGATGAAGCAACTTCGTCCATGTCCTTTCTTTGAACACATTTGGAATGAAGGTGCCCTTTAAGGAGTCTAAGTCCATAGTCCTCTCTAAGATGATTGGGGCCCTTTTGTTGTGATCATTGAAGGCCATATCAGCATCATCAGTTTGGAACAAATCCAAGTAGGTATAGGGATGCTTGGACGACTTCTTTATGGTCTTTTGCTTAATAGGAGACATCTACAAAACAAACATAAACACAAAGAAACAAAGACAAATACAAACAAGGAAACAAACTTGATTAGATACAAGTTAGTCCATAGAAACGAACAAAAGTCCTAAAAAGAACATAAAAACAAGCAAACAACGTCACACGACCATTTTTTAAGTGCTAAAGGTCTAACTAAACTTATCTAACATGAGTGAAATACAAAATATGTCAAGTGATCAAGTGTGTGCATCAAGCGTGCATGTGGTGTGCATGAGAGATGCAAGAGCAATGCATGACAAAGCAATGCATGACAAAGCACTCATGGGGCAAAGTGTGTCAAACATATAACTAATGTTGAAAACATGTTAAGAATGTAAAAAAATAGTAATCCCCAAAATTTGGTACTCATCGGAGTCCAAAACAACGAAAAAAATGTCATTTGGGCATTTCATCAAACACTTAGAGTGCATACAAACCACTGACATGTAAAGCAATGCATGAACTTAATGAAATCTTGTCTAAATACATGTTAAAAATGCCACTTGGGGCCAACACAAACACAATGGGACACAACCCAATCAAGAAAAACAGAAAATTTTGCAAGATAAGTAAGTTCTCCTAACCCCTTTCAAAAAATAACCCAACCCTGGAAATTCTAGAATCTAAGACTTAATCTAAGGAATCAAGTGTGAAAAAATGTTAAAACATACCTTAGATGAGTTTTAGGGATGATTGTTCTTGAGTTTTGGGTGAGATATTGAGGGAAAGAGTGTTTTGGGTTGAGAGAGGCATGGAGGAGGCAAAATAGAGTGATTTGAAAAACTGTCAATGTTTGGCTTTAAAAATTGCAAAACCGCTCATTTCGTGGGTAAGCTTCTCGCAAAGTTACTTGCAAAATGGCCTCTGAAGAGCCTTGACAGATTTCGCGGGTAGCTTCTACTTGCGAAGTAGTCGCGAAAGTCTCTATGTAAATTTCATAAAATACTGAAATTGGCTTCCTCATTTTCGCAGGTAGGATCTTACTCGCGACTTACTCGCGAAAATGCCTCTGAAAAAGTTTTTCAACAAAAATGAAATGGACTATTTGGAAAACAAAACTCTAAACACACAAAATACATAAAAACACTTTTAAAAACATATAAAATACTCAAAAATCTTTTTCGGTTTGATCATAAAGTAATTGAGTATACAAATCACATTTGAACACATACAATTACACAAATGGAATAAGCATTCATTGAACATTAGACTTGTATGTTATGTGTGTGGATCAAGTATGAACTAGACTATAATTTAGTATGAAGTTTCAATGATCAATTCAATCAAGTCATACACAACTAGTACGAAGTCAAGTGACCTATCTCATTTGTAGAAATGAACATATATGATCCTTCACCAATGTGTTTACATTTTGATTGAAAGCTTTTCATTTGGCTTCCATTTTTCATACTTTTTGATCAAATACAGCTCAAATTCTTAAGAAATGATGCCATGAATTTTTTGATATATTTTTGACAAGTAAGCCTTTGGCTTTGACACCATACATTTTAATACAAATTTGCTCCACCTTTACCTAGTTAAACTAGTTTTTGAAGTAAGGCTTTCTCAGCTTTTTTCTCTTTTTAGAGATAGACATTTGTAGAGCTCTTTGAAAAAGAAAAAAAATGTGAGGAGATATATAGGCACAAGTCTACACATGTATCTAGATCAAACAAGACTATTAACTAATCATTCATGATAAGTTTGAAAATCTATTTACAACAATCAAATATAGATTTCTAAATGTCGCTTACACTTAAAGAATGTGCATACATAACAAGCTAAGCTCGTAAATGCATTACGCTATTAGTACAAAGGTACTAGGCCAAACTCACATGTGATATACACAACACAAGCGATCAAACTTATTCAGATTTTTCACTTTTTATGGGTTTTTGAATTTTTCAACACACTCAAAAATAGAACAAGCAAAAAAAGATCAACATAAACAAGGTGAACAACAAAACCTTTTAAAAGAAACATATGATAACATGTGAGACCTTTTCAACATGAATGCACCAATAATCAAGTGTAGGTCAGACAAGAGATATTAGTCAAGGGATGATACCGACACCAATGGTCTTATGAAGAGATTCAAACCGTGGACCATCAAGTGGTTTAGTGAATATATCAGCATTTTGATTGTTAGTGGTGATAAATTCCAGCCATACAATTTTCTCTTCCACCAAGTCTCGAATGAAATGATATCGAATTTCGATATGTTTGGATTTTTTAGTGTTGAACAGGGTTCTTGGATAGATTGATGGCACTAGTGTTGCCATAGAAGACGCACATGGTGTCTTGAGAGATCCCATAATCATGAAGAAGCTTTTTCATCCACAATAGTTGAGCACAACTACCCGCTACTATGTATTCTGCTTCAGCAGTTAACAAAGACACTGAATTTTTGCTTCTTACTCATCCATGACACTAAATTGCTTCCAAGGTAGAAGCAACCTCCCAAGGTGCTTTTTCTATCATCAACACGACCAGCCCAATTAGCATCCGAGTATTTGGCTAGGCAGTCATTTGAGTCTTATGAGTACCAAATCCCATAGTCAGATGATCCATTGACATAGCAGATGATTCTTTTGACTGCTGTCATATGGGACTCTTTGGGTGTTGCTTGAAAACGAGCACATACCCCAACACTAAAGGCTATGTCCGGCCTACTTGCAGTGAGGTAAAGGAAACTGCCAATCATACTGCTGTAAAGGGTTGGATCTACTTCCACACCGGCTGGATCTGAGCTCAGTTTTACCAAGGAACTCATTAGAATGGATGCATGTTTCTTGGAGCCTAAACTGAATCTCTTTACGAGATTTTTGGCATACTTCTCTTGAGATATGAATATCCCATCTTTCCATTGCTTTAGTTGAAGACCTAAGAAGTAGTTTAGCTCCCCCACCATGCTCATTTCAAATTCCTTCTTCATTTCTTCCAAAAATTCTTGAGCAAGGTTATCAATTGTTGACCCGAAGACAATGTCATCCACATATACTTGAGCAATAAGGAGAGATTTCTCATCTCGTTTGACAAAGAGTGTCTGATCAGCTTAACCTCTCTTGAAGCCATGATCTAAAAGATATGACGTGAGATGATGATACCATGCTCTTGGTTCTTGCTTCAACCCATATAAAGCTTTCTTCAATCTTAGAACATGGTTCGGAAAATGTGGATCTTGGAACCCCTTAGGTTGCTCAACAAATACTTCTTCGTGTAGAAGTCTGTTCAAAAAGGCACTCTTCACATCCATTTAATATAGTTTGAACTTTATAATACACTCTATGGAGAGAAGAATTCGAATGGACTCAAGTCTTGCTATTGAAGCAAATGACTCACCAAAGTCTACACCTTCAACTTGAGTATATCCTTGAGCCACCAATCTAGATTTGTTTCGAACAACTTCACCATTTTCATCAGTCTTGTTCTTGAAGATCCACTTGGTGCCAATTACGTGAGTGTCTTTAAGCCTTGGGACCAACTCCTATACATCATTTCTAACAAATTGATGTAACTCTTGGTGCATGGATTCTATCCAATTTTCATCTTTCAAGGCTTCTTCCACTCTTTTTGGCTCAAATTGAGCAAGGTAGCAATGATACGTCACATGATTTACACTATAGTTCGGTCCTCTTCTCAAACGAAGTCCTTCATCCAAATCACCGATTATGTTGCTTTTAAGATAATTGAGAATTAGTCTTGACAAAGGTTTCTTGGAAGTTTAGGGTTCTTCATCACTTGAGATTGGAGGCTGAACTTCCGAAGGAGTGAGTGGACTTAATGACCCTTGAGTTGATCTAGTCTCCCTTCTCGATGCAGTAGGAATAGACTCCTTTTTGGTGATTGTCTCTCACCATCATCACATTGAGACATGTTACCATCACCATCATTCGTCTTAAGGCTTGGAACTTCTCCATCCCCAATACTCTTTTCCATAATGATGTCATTTATGACCATATTTATTGATTCCATCACCGTTTTTGTGCACTTGTTGTACATTCTATATGCCTAGCTATTTACAGAGTATCCTAGGAAAATCCCTTCGTCACTTTTGGCATCAAACTTCCCAAGATTCTCCCTGTTATTGAGAATGAAACATTTACTTTCAAATACTTGGAAGTATTTCACCTTAGGCTTATTTTCCTTCCAAATCTCATATGACGTTTTCTTTGTTCCCGCTCGAAAGAAAATTTTATTCCCAATGTGGCTTGATGTGTTCATCACTTTAGCCTAACATTTCTGTGTAATGTCTTTGTTGAGAAGCATCACTCTCGCCATCTCTTGGATCACCTGCTTCTTCCTTTCAACAACCTCATTTTGTTGTGGAGTCTTTGGGGTTGAAAATTCCTTGTTGATACCATGCTCATTGCAAAATGCTTCAAATTTAGCAGTCTCAAACTCCTCCCCATGGTCACTTCTGATTTTGATGATGGGAACTCCCTTTTCGTTTTGAAGCTTCGTGCATAGTCTCTCCATCTTTTCGCATGCCTCCGACTTCTCTCTAAGGAATTCCACCCAAGAGTACCTTGAGAAATCATCAACCATAACTATGATGTATCTTTTTCCATCCATGCTTTCCATTCTCGTTGGACCCATTAGATCAACATGAAGCAACTCCAATGGACGAGATGTAGCAATGACATTTACTTTGGGATGGGTTGATTTAGTTTTTTTTTCCCAATTGACATGGGCCATAAACATTTTTCTCGATCTTTCCAAATTTTGGCAAACCAATCAGGGCTTCAAGCTTTGAGACTTTTGCCACTTGCTTGTAGCACTACCCTAAGCCATATTCATCTATTATTAACAATAAAATGAAAGCTTAAAGAGTAGGGAAGAGAAATCCAAACACAAGATAACACCAAGACGTGTTATCGAAGAGGAAACCGAATAGCTTGGGGAAAAACCTCTCCGCAACCCTTCAAGTCAAAATTGATCCATTAGAGAATAAAGCTGGAGTACACAAATAACAAAAGACCCTCCATGCCTAGTCTACCCAATGTACTTGAGTCCTCCAAGCTCCTACTACTAACTGACTTCTCAGAATCTTGTCTTCTCTAGCTTTCCGGATCCCGCAATTTAGCCCGATTGCATCTGCCAATGAATGGCTCCTTCCAATGCTTCCCCGCAACACCAAAATCTCACTTTAACAGTATGGGTGTGGTAAGTGTTTAGGCTAACAACCTCTCAAGGATGCAGAGATGGAGAGGTAGGAGTTGAGGAAAACCACAAGGAAATGTGTAGATGATTATGGGTATAACAATCTCTAACTCTCAAGTGTATTTTCTAGGGTTTTCTCTCTAAAAAGCACTCTTACAATTTGTGGGTAATGAGGGTATATATAGTGTGGATAAAGACATGGTAAGGCAAAACATAACTTTTTGCCAAACAGAGAGTTTCATGAGTCTTTCACTGAATGGCCTTACCCGCGAGACACTCGTGAAATATCTAGCCTGGCAACACTCTTCATCTTCCAATCATGTGCTCTGCACGTGGCTCTTTTCGCGAGTTAGCTACTCGCGAGACACTCGCAAAAACCACTTGTTCATCCTTTGAAGCTTAAGTCTTTATCGATCTCTCACACTCATCCCTTATAATTAATCCCACATACATACAGGGAAAACGATTGAAAAAATTACAATCACATTTGGCATAGAATTAAAGCCAACACGTAGTTGGAAATCACAATTTTACAAGTATCCTTTTTCACCCACACTGTACGAATGTTTTGGGTGAGATCCTTAGAAGGAGGGGTACGACCGACATAACTTTCAAATTTTAGGGTGAAGCTAGCTAGGCATAGTGAAATGTTTTTCATTATCTCCATAACATCTCCAATGAGTTGTCCCTCATTTTCTCCTTTAGCTTGAATTCCCTTTGGCATTCTTCTTGAGTTGTCTTGACCATGCAAAGAATCAGCCTTCTTAAGTACCTGAAGCTTGAAGCAATTTGGTCTTGTATGTCCTCGTACACCACAATGATGACAAAAATGCTTCACATGAGATCCCCTTTGATCTTTGGGCAATGACTTCCCTTTTTCCTTTGGTCTTGGACCAATAACTTTCTTCTCAACAGTGGGGTTCTCAACCTTGGGCTTCTCTATCGTGGGCTTCTCTACATTTTTTGCCGACACAAACTTCACATCCTTCTTAGGTCCGCTGCTTGAGCTTCCTTTACCAGTATAGCCTAAACCGATCTTGTCATTTGAAGGTTTTTGAGAAGAGAAAACACTGTTATGCTTCTTGGTGGAAATGTGCTCCACTTTGACGTTTGCTTGAATTATTTCAAGTTCAAGAAACTTGATTTGGAATAGGCATTCAACAACTCTTCCTTTAGCTCTTCAACTTCACATTTCGCGTCCTTGAGTTGTACAAGTATGGACTTATGCTCTTCTTCAATTTTCCTCGTCTTTTCAACAGCATTCTTTGCAACTTTGGCATATTTGTCACAATCTTCAAGCAACACATCATACACTTCTTAAAGGTTCTTCTCACCTTTATTGAGGTACAAATCCTCATCTTTCGAATCATTAACTTCTTCACCTTTAGAATGTACACCAAGTTCATCAACCAAGTCACTCAACTTATCTCTCGAATCAACGGTGGTAATTGCCATGAAGGCTAAATAGTTTCCATCACTATCACATTCTCCTTTCGCGCCGAAGTTTGAGTTCTCTGAGTCACTATGGGTAGTAGCAAACACTTAACCCTTTCCTCTCAAGTAGTTTGGACATTCTTTCTTTAGGTGTCCATGACCGCTGCATTCATAACACATAATTCATTGGGTTGATGACGAGTCTTTCCCATCCTTCTTCTTGAACTCTATCTAGTCATTTTTAGGGGATGAGAAATTTCCTGTACCAAACGACTTCCCATTGTTCTTCATCTTGAGAAATTTCTGGAAGTTCTTTGCAAGAAATGCCACCTCCTTTTCTACATCGTCTTCATCGAAGGAATCACCCATTCTCTCATTTATAGTTTTGAGAGCAAGTGATTTGCTGGACTTGTGAGAGGGTAGTCCGAGCTCATAGGTTTGGAAAGATACAATGAGTTCTTGAATCTTTATCTCATCCAAATCTTTGCTCTCCTCTATGGCGGTGACCTTAGCCCGGAAACTTTCGGGTAAGGATCTCAAGATCTTCCTCACCACTTTGGTGTCTTCAATCTTCTCCTCAAGATTGAGCTTGGAAATCACTATCTCGTTGAGTCTCCCATAAAAGGAATCAAATGACTCATTGTCGCTCATTTTAACTTCCTCGAACTGAGTAGTGAGCATTTGAAACTTGGTGTCCTTGACCTTCTTGGTAACTTCGTAGGTTGTCTCAAGAATGGTCCACGACTCTTTGGCAGTCTTCACATGCGAAATCCTGTGAAACTCATCAGTAGAAACACTATAGAAAATAGCATTAATCACTTTGCAATTGGCATTTGCCAAAGTAAGAGCAGTCTTATACCATTCGAATTTGGCTGTTATGGATCTTACCCAACCATTTTTGACAGAATCCCGCACCATCTTATCAATCGCACAAAGAAAAACACGCATATGTGATAGGCCATGAATGTATTGACCTCTTGTGATAAATTAATTAGCCAAATTTATTAATTAATCAAATTAACATGTAAAAGTGTGGTAGCACAAACAAATCACCAACTAAATAAATATGCAGCGGAAAATAAAATTGACGCAGTGATTTGTTTTCGAATGGGGAAAACTAACACGGCAAAAACCCCACCGGATGATTTTAATGTCACCACTCCCGAAAATTCACTATTATCACAACAAGCGGTTACAAGTAAAGGAATCTTAGTACCTTATACCAACCTACAGTTGAACCTTTACCCCAATACCCAATTAAACTTGTTCTGTAGTGACAATTTCTCATTTTCAATATACGACTCCCAATATGTGACTAACCAATTGTGTGGATCCTAGTACGTAACTTAATCACCAACTTGAAAAGGATGTTGGCTGCAAAGTTATTTAGTTCAACACATGATGAAGATCAAGAAGCTCCTTGGTCACAAAACCCTACGGTCTACAAACACAGCAGCTTCTTCAAGAGATAGATGAACTAAGGCAAATTTTGTCTCCAGTCACAATTTGCATGAACAAAACTTTGCTCTACACTTGTGCAACTTGTGTCACTTTTGATGACCCTTAAAATAATCCTTATATATGTTTAGGGTTGTGAGAAAAGAAAGCCTAAACATACATTCACGTATTAGATGAAAAATAGACTAGAAAATCTGAATTTCATAAACCTCGATAGATATCCTATTTGTCGAGCACCTGTCGAGCCATGGGCTGAACAGCTCTCTTAAACTTCAATAGATGCTAGCTGTAGAGCTAGCTATTGAGCTTTAATGAACATCACTTTCTCACTTGATTCTTGGACAAACTTGCATGGTTTTAACACTTGAACTTGAAATCTTATTTCTTGAAGCATTAAACACATCTTAGATCTACCTAATTACAAGTAAAGTACGTTTTGTCAAAGGATTAGCCAATTACATAAAATAGTGACATATGTTCCTAACATTGAATCACATATGTCTTAACAATCTCCCCCTTTGGCAATCTGTGACAAAACCACAACAAACAAATGAACATATGAGAGAAGTCATAAATCACTCAACTCATATTTACTTGTTGAATACAATAAAATCTATCCTAACACAAACTCTTGAAAAACTCTGCAAGAAGAGAGTTTATGGCAAGTAGACTGTAACAACCTGTATTTCTGAAACACTTTAAACAAAACTCATCACGGCATCTTAGTGTGAAACAGAAATAATAGATTTGCATACAATAATAAGAAACATGTGCATAGAGAGAGAAAAGAAACAACACATGTAGAGATAAGTGAATAACATACATCAATATATCTAAAAATCAAATATAAGTACAATGAATGTCAAAACGGTATCAAGACCAATGTACAAGAACAATGTATCTAAAATAGAGAGAAAAGAAAAAAAAATACATAAAATCCTCACTACATCCCTCAATATAAACACTCCCCCTAACAAAAATCTCCTATACTAACCCTCCCCCTATGAGTATGACTATTCTTATATAAAAAACTACTCCCTCTTTTTGTCACGAGTGACAAAGGGTAAGAGTATCAAGTAGACATATCGTCAGCACTAGAAGAGCTAGCATCTCCATCCTTATCATCATTGTTGTCGTCAAAGTCATCATCGTCCTCGGATGCCTCGTCGTCCTTGGATGCCTCAGGAGAAGGAGAGGGAGATTCCACGAAGCCACTAAGGCGAGCCTTCCGTCTGGCAATACGGCCGACACGGGTGTTCACCTGACATAACTCATCACTGAGAGTGTCAATGTGAGCATCCATGCGCTAAAGCTGCGCCATGATCGCATCAAGAGTCACACCACCCGCAGAAGAAGAGGGAGCAGAGGTGGATGGAGCTGAAGGAGTGGAAGGAACTGCCGACCCGAACCTCCTCAAATGTAGCTATGCCTCTCTCCGTTTAATGGTAGCGGCATCTATAGCACACATAACTTAGAAGTGGTCGGAAATGAGAAAGGGAACAGAAAAATGGCGTAAAATCCTTGTGATAGCCGAAGGGAAGATGAGCTTATCGTGGGTCGCCAAATCCCTATGTACATCTATGATGGAATAATAAAATGAGAGGGAAAATCTATAGTAAGATGCTCTAAAAGGGAAAGCAAAAATCGAGAATGGGGCTCTGTAATGGAGTTATAATGAGATAAAGGATGCAAAAAAAAAGTCATGACCATGTTAAGAAACCTAGGGCCTTTAGCAAAGGCCGAACAAGAAGTGAACTGACGCTCACCCCAATCAGAAGGACGCTCACAAAAAGAAGAAATAAGTTCGTCTTCAGACATGGTGTTAAGACAATCACAACCAGGGTAGTCAAGATGCTCTACCCTGGGGACACGGAGCACATTGGATACAATATCCAGAGTGACCACTATGCGTGTACCTCAAACGCAAGTAACAAAGAAAGGTACTGAATAATCAAATCCATGCATGTTGGAGTAGAACTCCTGAATAAGCACGGATGGACAAGTGACTGGGACGTCATACAGTGACCCCCAATCCCTATTGTAGATGACAGTGGGAAGGTTAGTGTTGGAGAAGTCCGACAAAATGACTTGGCGTTCCGAATGAATGCCTCGTCTAAAAAAGTTCTCAAAGAAGTCAGATTTGGCCTTCTCATCACGGAACTGGACGTAAGAGGGAGTAGGATCAGAAGAAGTGGATGCACTAGAACGAAGAGGGTTTCAGGACGGAGTAGATTTGCATTTAGGTGCCGTAGAAGTAAACTAATGCAAGAAGGAGAGAAAGAGAGAGAGAGAAAGAGACAATCAGAAATGTCCCAATACAGTTCAATATATAAGAATATAGAGAATGTAACGTATGTATGCATGAAAATGCATGAGCATGTGATATGCAATAGTAAAAACATCATGGGCTCAGCCTAATCCAATCCAACCAGCACACATGTTTGCAACAAAGTAAATACACATCTAAGAATACATGAAAACGTTGTTATAATGCAAATGAGATGCAATGCATGATGTTTTAAGATCAAACATACAAAACCCATCCCAAAATTTCACAAAAACTCAATCAATTTTGAAAAACCCCAAAGTTTAACAAAAATCCCAAAAGTTAGGTTAGAAAGCATGAAATGCATAATAGATGAGAGAAAAGAGATCTTACCAGAAGAAGAAAGATCAAACTAGGCCGAAAAACCTTTGGGAAAGGAGTTTAAAGTGAGAAAGAGAGGTTTTAGAAGGTGAAGAGTCTGCAGGAGTCGAGAGAGATCGAGAGAAATGAGATCTGAATCATGCTGACCCTATATATAGAAGCTCAGTAATTCTCAATAGATCAAGAGGTGTCAAGCTTTAAAGGGTCGATAGATACAGTTATTGAGCAGCTGTCCAGAGGTGTCCACAGCAAAAACAAGCTTGATGGATCGAGGAGCTATCGAGAGATCAGAAACTTTCTCGATGGATCGAGGAGCTAACGAGCAACTATCGAGATTGCGATAAAAAAGAAGCTGAAGAGCTCGATAGATAAGCTAGGTGTCGAAAGGTGTCGAGATTACTTAAAAACAGTTTTTTCTAAGAAGAGAAAAACACATACATGAATGCAATCAAACATGCAACTCAATCAAGGACCCAAACAACATTTTAAACTCTCAAAATCATCTCTCAACAAAAAAAAATGTTAAGCATATAGATCCTAAAACACACACACACTAAATAAGTCTAACCAATTTTATATTTCAAAAACAAGTCAAGACAGTTTAGTGAGCATACATTAACACATGTAAATCTTGTAATGGTTAAATCACATTGTACCTACACATGTATCAAGAGTAGCAAAGAATATTGCGTGTTGTGTGTGAAAAACATCGCCAGATTGCATAAGTGTCTACATGTTATGACGATTTAAGATATGAGAAAATCACTTTAATTCACACACAGTCATAACTGTTTGATGGGGACTATCACCTTCGAGGTACATCCTATAATTCCCACATCTCCTAGAAAACACGCTTACAATCATATATAAAGCATTTGATTTTTTTTTTCTTTTGCTTTTTATTTTTCTTTGCATATTTTTTTTCTTTTAAGCAAACCATGCATGAGAACATAAGAGATAGAAAAGAAATACCCAATTATGTTAAGAATTTTACATTTCACTTTTGCTATGTCGAAGCATACAAATGTCATTTCATGATTGGCAGACAACAGTGGTGAGATGGTTATTTATGTTTTTCTCTTAAGATTTTCTAGTATTTCCCATCAAAAAGAGTTATACGAGTGTTAAGTACAAGAGATAACTTAATCTTACTCACCACAAACTGATAACGCCTTAAAATGTATACTTGTTATATATTTATATGGGCGTTATCTTCTTATTATTATGCTTAATTTGTATAATTAAGTCATGATTTGCATTAGTTTCTATTATTTATCTTTACATAATTTCTTAAATAAAATGCTATTCATTGTGTGTAATTTTCTACTTTCAGGAAATTATGTGAGAAAGATGAGTTTAAAGGAATTTGTGAGAGAATGGAGGCCAAACTAGAATTAAAGTGGAGCTAAAGGACCATGCTTAAATGTCTAAGGAGGTGCAGCTGGAGTGCTTGGATCGTCTACCATGATTGAAAGCTTCAAATAAGGAAAGAAATCAAAGAGGCAAAATCTGAAAAGGAAAAATCTGATTTGAGCACTGATCAGTATTTTGGGCGTATCTCTCTTCTCAAAAATCCAATTGACATAAGGCCAGATGGGTTGGAACCGTGACTTAAATATCTACAACTTTCCAGTTTTGAGTTTTTCGAAATTCTCAATTTTTGAAGGCCGAAATTAACTCACAAGTTACCGCTGTAAACCTGGACGGAAATTAAAATAGTAAATGTTTTATTTTCTTGGGACACTTAGACATTAGGGTTTCGAGGGAGGTTGGGTAGAACGAATTTTGGGGAGAAAAACTTGTATTTTCCTTTCTCTAATGGTAGTCTAAACTCTTTGCTAGGGTTAGAGGTTATGTTTCTTCTATACGGTATGAATATTTAATGTGATTCTTTCTAGGATTTTATCAACAACATATTTGATTGTTCAATTAGATTTCTTTTGATGTATTAGTCCTGCCATGCTTTCAATAAGTTCAATCATGTTTTTCTTATTGTTTAGATGAATTTCTAATAGTTTCAAATAGAAATCAGGTTTTAAAGTGAATGGGTTTTTCTGAAAACTTTTCTAACCGCATTATTAATCGAGGTTATCATGCGTTCTTGAATTGTCTCAGTTCAACCGAATCATAAGTTTTTAATTGTATAAGAACAATCAATTATGAAATAGATATTTTCTTAGATCACAAAGAATTTCATATCGATATAGGAAAACACCCCGATGCCCTAGTATTTACATTATTGATTTAAATAAGTTATCATTGTTATTCTTGTTTACAATTACTAGACAAAAATTATTCTTCATCTTCACCAAAAGTTTTTTTTAATTACATTGTCTTTGAATTTACCCCGCTCCTTGTGGTTCGACCTCGATACTCCGAGAATTATATTGCTACAATCTCCTGCACTTGGGAGTGAGCAAGCACAAACACGAGATCAATCCATGGAGATGACACCAATGTTTTAACGAAGGAATTCAAACCGTTTGTTGTCAAGAGGTTTGGTAAACAAATCAGCCTTCTGATCATCAGTGTGAATAAACTCAAGAGTAAAAGTACCATCTTCGACAAGCTCCCTAATGAAGTGATGTCGAATCTTTATGTGTTTAGTTTGAGAATGTTGAATTGGATTCTTAGAGATGTTAATGACACTGGTATTGTCACAGTAGATGGTAAGATGCTCTTGGCAAATACCATAATCATGGAGGAGTTTTTGCATTCATAGGAGTTGGGTGCAACAGCTACCGGCAGCGATGTACTCAGCTTCTGCAGTGGATAATAAGATGAAATTCTGCTTTTTTCTCATCCAGGAGACAAGATTATTACCCACATAAAAAACAACACCTCGATGTACTCTTTCTATCATCAACATTCCCAGCCCAATTAGCGTCAGAATACCTAGTTAAGACATCATTTGTGCTTTTGCTATACCACACACCAAAGTCAGCAATGGTTTTGACATACTTTGTGATTCTTTTCAAAGCAATCATATGAGACTCTTTGGGATTAGCTTGATATCTAGCACACACTCCTACACTATAACTAATGTCAGGTCTACTAGCAATAAGGTAAAAAAGACTACCTATCATGCTTCTATATAAAGATGAATCTACACTTTTACCTAACAAGTCAATAGTGAGTTTAACATTTGGATTCATAGGGGTTCTGACAGAACTAGCCAATTCCAAACCAAACTTTTTCACAAGATTCTTAGCATATTTCGATTGAGATAGAAATATACCTGAATCTTGTTGACGAATTTGCAATCCAAGGAAGTGAGTCAGCTCTTCTATCATGCTCATCTCGAACTCGGCCTGCATGAGTTTTGAGAAGCTATGTGCAAGTTCATCCTTAGTTGACCCAAAGATGATATCATCTACATAGACTTGAGCAACTATCAACTCGCCATCTTCCCTTTTGATGAAGAGAGTCTAATTAACTTTTCCTCTTGTGAACCCATGTGACACTAAGTATTGTGTGAGCTGATCATACCAAGCTCTAGGGACTTGCTTTCAACCATAAAGTGCCTTCTTTAGGTACAACACAAGATCCTGAAAGTGTGGATCAATGAATCCTTTTGGTTGAGCCACATAGACATCTTCTTTAAGGAGCCCATTCAAGAAAGCAGTCTTTACATCCATTTGGTAAAGCTTGAACTTTAAGTAACATGCTAGGACTAGGAGAATTCTGATGGACTCCATACAGGCAATTGGGGTAAATGTCTCATCATAGTCTAGTCCTTCCATTTGTGAGTATCCTTGAGTTACAAGACAAGCCTTGTTGCGGGTCACATTTCCCTCCTCATTAGTCTTATTGCAGAATATCCACTTTGTGCCGATGATGTGCTCACCCTCCGGTCTAAGTACTTGAGTCCAGACATCATTCCTCTGAAATTGAAGTAGTTCATCATGCATTACTTCAACCCAGCTTTCATCCTGAAGAGCTTCCTCAACTTTAGTGGGTTCAACCTTTGACAAATAACAAGAATAAGACATAAAGTTAGCAACACATTTATCAACTGTACGCTTCCTTAATGTGAGCTCATTCATGTTTCCCAAAATAACTTCAGGAGGATGATTTAATTTAATCCTGGAAGAAGGTTATTTCTCTTCATGGAATTCAGAATCTAGTGAAGTGGATATATCTGCAGAATCTTCCACAACACTCGAAGTACTAGGAGTACTTGGAGATGCGGGCTCTTATTCAACAATTTCTTGAACTTCCTTTGGCTCAGGGGGAAGAATTTCTTTGGGGAATTCCTCACTAACTTTCTCAGAACCAGAATCTGAAGATTCATCAATAACAACAGTCACTGTTTCCAATACCTTCATGGTTCTTTTGTTGTATACCCGATAAGCCTTGCTTGTAAAGGAGTATCCCAGAAATATTCCTTCATCGCTTCGGGAATCAAATTTTCCAACATTCTCTCTATCCTTGAGTATGAAACAAGTACTTCCAAAAATTCTGAAGTATTTCACATTTGGCTTTCTTCCTTTCCATAACTCATATGGAGTCTTCTTAGTACCGAGTCTAAAGTACACCCTATTAACCGTATGACATGCAGTGTTAATGGCTTATCCCCACAAGTTTCTAGCCATATCCTTATTGTGCAACATGGCTCTAGCCATCTCCTGAATAACCCTATTCTTTCTTTCTACTACACCATTTTGCTGAGGAGTAATAGGAGTAGAGAATTCTTAAGGTATATTAATCTTCAGGCTCTTTTCATTCTATAATCTTGTGCACAAGGCTTCAATGTGCTCAAGAGCATCAGACTTGGATCGCAGAAGGATAACCCAAGTGTACCTAGTGAAGTCGTCTACCACAACAATGATGTATCTCTTACTACCAAAAGACTCGGTTCTAGTTAGACCCATAAGATCCAGATGTAGAAGCTCTAATCGTCCAGATGTAGCATATGTCTGAGTGCCCGGATGTTTAGCTTTCGTTTGTTTCCAAAGCTAACATGGTCCACACACCACATTGCTCACTCTACTGAGTTTTGGTATCCCCAAGACTGATTCATGCTTAGATTCAATTAAAAGATGTTTGTAACTAGCATGTCCCATCCTTTGGTGCCATAAATCTTTATTTGGTAAACAAATGCTATTGCACACAATATCAGCATCAGGAACCAATCCATAACAATTGTCTAGAGTGCGAACACCACTTATGAGTTTCTTTCCAGACTTATCCATGACCGAGCACTTTCCTTTCAAGAATAGTACCATGAAGGCTTGATCACATATCTGACCTATGCTCAACAGGTTCACTCTCAAACCTTCTACATATAGAACATTTGCAATGTTCAACAGTCTAGGTAGAGAGATGATTCCCTTTCCTTTAATCTGTGATTTGCTCCCATCACCAAAAGTGACATTACCACCTTTCTTAGACTCGAAAACCTTGAAGAGAGATCGGTCTCCAATCATGTGTCTTGAGCAGCTGCTATCAAGGTATCACAAACATGTGTCCATAACCTTAAATGCGAACTTCATCATGAAGCACACTTTGTGCTTAAACGAACTCCTTTGCACATCTGCCTTTGATGAGCTAAACCTTTAACCTTCACTCTTCTCAGATGAACTCCTTTGTACATTTTCATTCTGAGACAGTCTAGTTTCTTCTTTGTCAACCTGAGATCTTTTCCAATAGTCATCATAATAGAATTCAAATAACTTTTAGACTTGCATTTTCTGATACACTCAAACAAGTAGAGATTAGAAAAATAAGATGTATTTGAAAACAAAGATCTCTTCAAACTGGTTGTAGCCATGACAACAGGGGTCAATGGATCACATAGCAAAGATTAACCCTAATCAGAGTGTGCTTGCACTGATACCACTTGATAGGCCAAGAATATATTGATCCCTTATGATAAATTAATTGATTAATTAGCCAAGTTTATTAATTAATCAAATTAATATGCAAAAGAGTGGTAGCACAAACAAATCACCAACTAAGTAAATATGCAGTAGAAAATAAAGTTGACAAGATGATTTGTTTTCGAATAGGGAAAACCAACATGGCAAAAACCCCACCGGGTGATTTTAAGGTCATCACTCCCGAAAATTCACTATTATCACAACAAGTGGTTACAAGTAAAGGAATTCCAGTACCTTATATCAACCTACAGTTGATCCCTTACCCCAATATCCAATTGGACTTGGTCTATAGTGACAATCGCACCTTTTCAATGCATGGCTCCCAATACGTGACTGACCAATTGCGCAGATCCCAGTACGCGATTTAATCACTAACTTGAGAAGGATGTTGGCTGCAAAGTTCTTCAGTTCATCACACAATGAAGTTTAAGAAGCTCCTTGGTCACAAAACCCTACGGTGTACAAACACAGCAGCTTCTTCAAGAGATAGATGAACTAAGGCAAATTTTGTCTCCGATCAAAATTTGCATGAACAAAACTTTGCTCCACACTTGTGCAATTCGTGTCACCTTTGACAGCCCTTAAAATAATCCTTATATATGTCTAGGGTTGTGAGAAAAGAAATTCTAAACATACATTCACAGATTGGATCAAAACAGACCTAAAAATCTGAATTTCATAAACCTCAACAAATACCCTATTTGTCGAGTAGCTGTCAAGCCACAGGCTAAACAGCTCTCTTAAACCTCGATGGATGCTAGCTGTCGAGCTTTAATGAACAACACTTTTTCACTTGATTCTTGGATAGACTTGCATGGCTTTAACACTTGAACTTGAAACCTTGTTTCTTGAAGCATTAAATACATCCTAGATCTACTCAATTACAAGTAAATTGCATTTTGTGAAAGATTAGCCAATTAAATAAAATAATGACATAAATTCCTAACATTGAATCACATATGTCCTAACAATATGAACTTTCCAAAAAGCATAGTTACTCTCATCAAAGTAGGGAGGTGCATTAAGGGATTGAGATCTATCCATCTCACATGGGGTTTTGGATCACACAAGGATATTGAAATGTGACAAGTGTATCCGTTCATATACCAACTAAAAGCTCAGATTTGTGCTAAAACACAAGAGCTTGTTCAGGCCCCCAATTAAAAATTATGGCTAGATTGCTTTTACTCTAACTTAGACTAAATGCAGAACAAGAGTAAATTAGTGCAATGAATCGATAAAACTACCTTAATCCATATTCATCCGTCATCAACAATAAAATAAAAGCTTAAAGAGTAGAGAAGAGAGATGCAAACACAAGATAACACCGAGACGTGTTAACGAAGAGGAAACCGAAGAACTCGGTGAAAAACCTCTCCGCGATCCTCCAAGTCGAAATCGATCCACTAGAGAATAAAGTTGGAGTACAAGAATAACAAAAGACCCTCCAAACCTAGTCTACCCCATGTACTTGAGCCCTCCAAGCTCCTGCTACCAATGGACTTCTTAGAGTCTTGTCTTCTCTAGATTTCTGGATCCTGTTATTCAACCCGATTGCATCCGCCAATGAATAACTCCTTCCAATGCTTCCTAACAGCACCAAAATCTCACTTAACACTTAGAATGGTTATGGTAAGTGTTTGGGCTAACAACCTCTCAAGGATCTAGAGATGGAGAGGTAGGAATTAAGGAAAACAAAAAGGAAATGTGTAGATAATTGTGGGTATAACAATCTCTAACTCTCAAGTGTATTTTCTAGGGTTTTCTTTCTGAAAATCACTCCTTACAGTTTGTGGGTAATGAGGGTATGTATAGTGTGGGTAAAGACTTGGTAAAGCAAACGCATCTTTTTGCTAAACAGAAGCTTTCGTGAGTTGGCCCTTCTTGCAAGACAGTCGCGAAATTGACAGCCTGGCACAACTCTTCATCTTCCCATCATGTGCTCCACACGTGGCCTTTTCGTGGGTTGCTTCTCATGAGCTAGTCGCGAGCTAGTCGCGAAATCCACTGATTCAACTTTTGAATCTTGATTATTCACCAATCTCTCACACTCATCTCTTACAAATAAACCCACATACATACAGGGAAAATGATTGAAGAAATTACAATCAAATTTAGCATGAAATTAAAGCCAACACAAAATAGTTAGAAATCACAACTATACATTTTGTCTAAAATATTTTAGATCGTTATTTTGTCACATTTTCCACTAAAATCAATGATTGTGTTCCAATGCTTAACCACATTGAAATTTGATAGTTCTTGCACTTTAAAGTTTACTTTCAATCTTTAAAGAAAATATTTTTTAGTGATCAACAAAGTGGCATAAGATAATGAGGTGACAAATTTTTTTATTCATATGAAAAAAAATAGAGTTGCCATACCAAGAGTCTTAATGACAACTTAAGTTTGTTTATTAAAAAGAACTAGTAAGTTGCCCGTGCGATGCACAGATAATATTGTAATGTTTTATGTAAGATAATTTTGGAGAATGTCGTACATATATTATACCATAATTGTCATAGAACTATGTTAATAATGAATTTATTATAAGAAGTAACAAAAGCTAAAAAAAATAATGAAATAAATATGAAATTTAGAATTATTTTTTTTAAAAAGAAAAACCTTAATGAACCAAACGCTAAAATCCTCGATTCATACGTTATTGAAATTCATAAAAACAACTATTTGCTTTGCCTTTATATGTTTGTATGATGTTCTTTATCATTTTTGTTTTCAAAGTTGGTCTACAAAACTTTCTGCAAGTGAATTAGTAGAGAGATTGAAAAATTAATTGAAACTTAAGCAAACATATGACCCAAAAGTTAGTTTTTGTTCAACTTATCTGTCATTCCCATATTTGATAAAATAGAGGATTAGGAGCCTCATTAACAATCTTAAAGGATTATCAAATAGTCATAATACAACTGTAGGATAGTTTATGTACCTTAACTTTGGTTTTCCACAATTCATTTATTTGTTTAATTGGACATTGATCTTACTTTATGAGATTTCGAAAATTTTGATACTAGGATTTGCGGTAAGTTTCAATTTTAAGTAGAAGTTGAGACTAATCTTGATATCAAATATGTATTCTTGTATGATTAATTTTCTTTGCACTTATTGTTGATTGCATACTGCACCTTTTGTAATGAAATCGTTGTTGAATTTTAGGCATAGGTTTTTATATAGCTCAAATTCAAGAATTATTCATCACTTCCTATTTTTGTGAGCCTCTATTGAGTAAATACAGAATTTTGAGAATTTTGCCTCGCTTCAAAAGGGTGAATGTGTCACTAAAGTGGATATTATGTTTTAATTCCATTACTTTTAGATGAATTGCATGAGTTTGATTAATAATCTTTCTCTAATTGTATGTCTTAAATAATTATATATATATGAATCAACGTATATTATCAAGTGGTAGAGAGAGAGAGAGAGAGAGAGAGAGAGAGATTACTTATTTTCATTCATTCTCAAGTCACCATCCCTTCAAGCAAAATAAATGTGTAATTTTTATAAAAATATTACATGCATCGCACGAGTTAGCAACTAGTTTATTGTGAATGTGAAATACTAAGGGTCCTTGTTAAATTCACAAAAGTGAGCCAATAAAAAAAAATGGAGTTACAAAACTTATAAATTTTCAGAAATTGTTTATACCACCATAATCTATCTTTTGCCAAGTTGTTTATGAAAAGAAAAAATGATATAAACATCGAGGGAAATGAGACTAAGACCAAAGAATAATAAATTACCTATGAGGATACCTTACCTAAAGACTGGAGATACCAAGAACTAAGTTCAAAGGGAAGAACGAATCATAGAGAAGTTTGAATAACATGCACTAATTTAGTATTGAGTATTAGTAGTCGTGTCCCTTCCTATGGTGTAAGTGCATGTATCTTGTAATGTTATATAGGTTGATTTTCCTATCAAAAAATCTTAATGTGGTTTATACCTCTAGAGGTATAAACCATATTAAGATTCTTATGAGTGGAATGTTAGAGTTACAAGAGCATGCTTGATAGACACACCTAAATGAGCACAAAAGTGGGAACGCTTCCTATGAGAATAGGGCTAATTCTCTAAATTGTTCTTGAAAGCTAGGATTAAGCACAAGGCCAAAATGTGCTAGCATAAAAACTTGTGGCAGAGTAATGGAATATTATTTGTGTGATGCAATGTCTTGTTTCCACATAAAAAGTCATAGTTTAAGACATTATCCACTATTGAGTGACGATTCAAGTTGTTGGCACCCTCGTTATGCATAATATTCTATCTTAACCCAGAAATTTATGTACCTGCATTTTTATGGAAATAAGTGGAGGATTTTTGTAATATTTTTATATAATTGCTATATTTTATTTCTCTCTCCTAAAGTCAAACTATGTAATTTGAAAAAATAAAATAAAATATTTCTCTTTATACGTTGGATGACAACTAGGGCTGAGCATGGACCCAGCTTGCTCAACCCACTTGACTCAAAAATAAATAAATAAATAAAAAATAAAAATAAAAAGACAATTCTTTGCCGAGTCTTTTGGGTAAAAATTGCAAAATTTAAAGTTAATTTGCGTTATAGCTACTGTTCGAAGTTAATTGGGAAACTGAGGAGAGAGGCTAAATTTCGGCAATGGCGTTGCCGAAATTCAGCCAAAAAAGCAGGAGAGAGAAGGATACCGAAATTCGACTAGAAAGCAGGAGAGAGGAGAGAGAATAACCAAAAGGCAGGAGAGAGGAGAGAGAATAACCAAAAAGCAGAGGTAGAAAATGTAGAATTTCGGCAATTGAGTGCTCTTAAAAAAAAAGGCAATAACGGCAATGTCATTGCCGAAATAGGGGAATAAATTTTTTTTTTTAGCAATTGTGATAATGGTATTGTCGAAAATGGAAAAAAAAAAGTGGTTTCGAAATCTCTATAAGAGTAAAAAACAGGTTTCATGTCCATAATATTTTCACAATAAATCACATATAATTAGTCCACAATATTTTCACAATAAATCACATATAATTAGTTATTATTAGTTAAAAAAATTTGTGACAACTAATGGTGGCAATGACATTGCCAAAATAGGAAAAAAAATTTGTGGTAATACCATTGTCGAAATAGGGAGAAAAATAAAAGTGACAAATTACTTGAGGTAATTGCATTGTCGAAATAGAAAGAAAAAAAATTGGAAATACCATTGCCGAAATAAGGGAATAAAATTTTTTTTAGCAATTGTAACAATGGGATTGCCGAAAATGTGAGAAAAAAAAAGAGAGAAGAATTATGGCAATGGGATTTCCGAAATAGGAAAACAAATTTCGGCAATTCCATTGATGAAAATGTGGGAAAAAAAAGAGAAAGAATTGGGGAAAAAAATTTTCCCTATTTGGATTACGGCAATAGCATTGCCGAAAATGTGAAAAAAAAAAAGAAAAAAAGGAGAAAAGGATTACGGCAACGGGATTGCCGAAATAGGAAAAAAAAATTTCCCCTGTTTCGGCAATACCATTGCCGTAAATGTAAATAAAAAATAAAAAATAAAAAGAGAAAAGGATTACAGCAATCCCATTGCCGTAATAGGAGGAAATATCTATTTCGGCAATAGCGTTGCCGTAAATGTAAATAAATAAATAAATAAATAAAAAGAAATTGGGGAAAAATTTGGAAAAATAATTTCCCCTATTTTGGCAATAACGTTGCCGTAAATGTAAATAAATAAATAAAAAGAGAAAACAGCAATGGGATTGCCGAAATTGAGGAAAAATTAAATAATTTCCCCCTATTTCGGCAATAGCGTTGCCGTAAATGTAAATAAATAAATAAAAAGAGAAAACAGCAATGGGATTGCCGAAAATGTGGGAAAAAAAAAAATTTTTCCCCCACAATTTCGGTAATGACATTGCCAAAATTGTGGAGGAAAAATTATTTTTAGGAAAAAAAAATTTTTTTTTCCCACAATTTCGGTAATGCCATTGCCGAAATTGTTGGGGAAATTTTTTTTTTTCCCACAATTTTGGTAATGCCATTGCCGAAATTGGGGAGGAAAAAAAAATTTTTTTTTTCCCCCACAATTTCGGTAATGCCATTGCCGAAATTGTTGGGGAAAATTTTTTTTTTCCCCCACAATTTCGGTAATGCCATTGCCGAAATTGTGGAGGAAAAAAAAAATTTTTTTTCCCACAATTTTGGTAATCCCATTGCTGTTTTCTCTTTCTTTTTTTTTATTTATTTATTTACATTTACGGCAACGCTATTGCTGAAATAGGGGGAAATTATTTAATTTTTCCTCAATTTCGGCAATGCCATTGCTGAAATTGTGGGAAAGAAAGGAGAAAAGGATTACGGCAATAGCTTTGCCGTAAATGTGAGAAAAAAAAAAAAAGAAAAGAAAAGTACAAAAGGATTAAAAATAAAAAATAAAAATAAAAAGGAGAGAAAACGGCAATTGGATTGTCGAAAATGTGGGAAAAAATAATTTCCCAATTTCGGTAGTGCCATTGCTGAAATTGTGGGAAAAAAAAAAGAAGAAAAATTGTGGTAATGGTATTGTCGAAATAGGGGGAAAAAAATTTGTGACAAATTAATTGTGGCAATGGTATTGTCGAAATAGGAAAAAAAATTTTGTGACAATCTAATTGCCGAAAATGTGAGAAAAAAAGAATTGTGGCAATGGTATTGCCGAAATAGAGGAGAGAGATATAAAAAAAGTACGCATATTATTCTTTCAATATATTTTTGACTGAACCAGTTTGATTTGTCACGTTCTTTTAGAAATAGATAAGGATAGATTCAAGTACACTGGTACATTGAATCTTTTTCTAAAGTGCACGCTGTAAACAAAAACAAAAAAAAAGTACATAGATTCTTATAGAACGAAAAAATGACTGATGTGCACGCTGTAAACAAAAAAAACAAAGAAAGTACGGATTCTTACCATAGAAAAGAAAAAATTATTGATGTGCACACTATAAACCAAAAAAAGTAAACAAAGTACCTAGATTCTTACAATATAGAAGAAAAAAATTATTGATGTGTACACAGTAAACCAAAAAAGCAAAGAAAGTACATATATTCTTACACTACGGAAAAAAAAATGATTGATGTGCACGCTTTAAAAAAAAAAACAAAGAAAGTACATAGATTCTTACATTTGCATGTACGTTGTAAACAAAAAAAAGCAAAGAAAGTAAACCAAAAAAGACAAAGATTCAATCAACCAATCACCTCAACTCCTCATCTCATTTGATTTTTATTCTCTGCAGAAAATATATTTTGCCACACCTCAATCTTTAACGTGATTCTTTTTTGTCTACTCCTCATCTCATCTCACCTCATCTCCATTCTTTTTTGTCTGCTCCTCGTCTCATCTCCAACATGATTCTTTTTTGTCTGCTCCTCATCTCATCTGACTTTTATTCTCTGCAGAAAATAAATTTTGCCACGCCTAAATCTTTCTTTTTTGTCTTTTTATTGTTCAATTGGTAATAAAAGAGAAGGGAAGTACATAGATCCTTATAGAAGGAAAAAATGAATGATGTGCACGCTGTAAACAAAAAAACAAAGAAAGTATACAGATTTTTGATGTGCACAATATATATTGATGTGCACACTATAAGGTGTTATTGAAACCCTAAACTATAATGCACAATATATATATAGACACACACAGACACAAAATAAATAAACGTACACCCCAATCTAACTTGCAGTGCTAGAAAACATCATAGCATATGGAATTAGTACCATGTTCTTTCAAATAATACAAACTAACAATATGGTCCAACTCCAAAAAACATAATTAAAAAAAAAAAAAAAAACAACAGTCCAACCAATCCATTGAAGTAGATTGAATACTTATGTTGGGTCATTTAGTTTAGCCACTAGTGGAGCCAGCCACAGTTCGAGTGGGGCATGTTCTTCTATTATGGCCTTCTTGCCTACAGAGACTGCACAATGACCTTGGTTGATGCTCTGCCCCTTCGTCCATTTCATTTCGAAGCTGAGTTGTTCTTGGTCGACCTTTTTCACGGCGCAACTTGACATTAGGATACAAGACCGGGAAATTAGGCTCATTCCAATGTACATTGTCCGGAACTATGCGAAATCTAGGTGCATAACAAGCAACTTGTTCTTCCAAATGGTAGCAACGGTCGATATATCGCATTGCAGAGATGCCTTGATATTTACACACGGCAATGACATGTGAGCACGGAATCTTATAAACCTGCCATTTTTGACAACTACAAGTGTTCTGCCTCAAATTTACCTCATGACGATGATTACCCCTATATGCAGAGTTAGGGTTTATTGGTGTTCTGACTTCAAATAGACCATCTTCATGACTGAACACGGTAACTGAATGCTTTGGTGTCTTTTTTTCGTATTTATTGAATTTATTCTTTGCATAGGCTGTAATGCGTTCACCGGCAGTAACCTCTGCACATGCCTTAGTATACCGATCGGCAAAGTAGGCGACACAACGATAGTATGTAAGTTCAACTAATGCAGTTATGGGCAGATTTCTAGCACTCTTTAGAATTCCATTGAAGCTTTCAGACAAGTTTGTGGTCATTGCCCCATAACGATGTCCACCATCGTATGCTAACGTCCACTTTTCCACCGGCATTTCCCTTAAATACTTCTCACCATCTGCACTTAATTGAGTAATTCTATCCCTGGTGATTTGATACTTTCGTAACTGATTCTCCATGCCTGCCCACATTACCATAGCCTTCAAGTTTTTATTCCCAATTTGTTGATTGAAATTGCTAGCCACATGGCGAAGGCAAAAACGATGATACCAACATGTTGATTGACATATAGTCCGTATCGCTGCCATTATACCAGGATGACGATCAGATATGACACATAACCCTTCTCGATTAGTGACATTAATCTGAATACAACGCAAAAACCAATACCAGCTATCATCAGTTTCCTTCTCCACAATGGCAAAGGCAAGTGGAAAAAGTCTGTTGTCACCATCCCAAGTTGATGCAATCAGTAACGTACCTTTATACTTACCATATAGGAAAGTTCCATCTATACTAATCACTGGCCTACAATGTTGAAAACCTTCAATTGATGGATCAAAAGCCCAGAACACTCTCTCGAATATCGCACAGCCTGGCATAGTAGCAGGTATTGTTCTCCAAATAACCCTGCTGTCCGGGTTTGAATCAGTCAAAGCTTTCAACCATTTTGGCAATAATTGGTAAGATTTGTCCCAATCACCAAACGCTCTACCAATTGCTTTCTCTTTTGCCTCCCACACCTTGAAATAAGAAGGCCTGTATTGGTACTTATTGTAAAGAGTCTGTTGAAGTGAAGCAATATTTATGGTTGGATCATTTTTGACAACATCCCTCAACTCTTTCTCAATAACATGGGTGTCTAATTGCTCGTGATCTTGTGTGAGCGTAGACTCTGTACATGTGTGTGGACCATTGTACTTCCTAACCTCAAACAACCCATATGTAGCCCGGAAGCATGCTCGAAGACGCCAAGAACAATTTTTGCACCCTACAGACCAACATTCTGGATCTGACTCTCTTACACAAAATGTTTGGTTCCTCTTGATGTGATAGCGTTTAACAGCAGCTTGTAGTTTATCATTATCGGCAAAAAGCAAGCCCACATAAAACTCTTGGGTAGGGTCCCAAATACTCTGAGTGGGCTTTTCAAATGGTGGGGTTGGATCAATTATATTATCCCACGTGTTCTGTGAAAAGCTTAGTGATGAAGGTTGATGGACTCCCATAGTTGGACTGCTTTCATGATTACCTTCATTTGGAGGCTCCTGTTCATCTCCAATATCATCAAGGACCTCATCGTCATCAAGTTGGTCATCACTATCCATAGTCCGCATCCTTTCTGATAATGTATGGACCGCATTTTCAGTAGTAGCAGCTATGCGATGTGTATCATTAGGATCATTAGCAGCTCTCTGAGAGGCGGTTTGGTCATACTGAGCTTCAAACTCAAAACAAGTAGTCTCTTGTGTGACATGCTCAGTTGGATTATCATAGTCAGCATCACTGTTGGAAATTGGCCGAGAAGGAACATGTTGGTCCTCAGTTGCAACATGGGTATATGGAGAATGATAGTTAGCACCGCCAATGTTGATTGGAGAATGAGCCGCATCTTGAGAATAATGACCAATATGAGTGGCATATGGATCATGGAAGTGCCCGCCATGTGAATAACTAAACGATGCACTCGGTCCTTCTTTAGCATATCGAATGGGGAAAACATCTCGGTGGCTTCTTATAGGCTCTACACCCACGTATAACTCTACACCTACAAATCCATATTGGCGGTCTAACATATCGAATATTGCATTGACACCATTATCATCTGCTACCAAAACTTGCTGGTAAGTCACAGGATGTGAATGACATTGAAATGGAAATCTATACCAAATAGTCAATTTTGAATCTTCTCTGTTTATATGAAGCGTAGATGCTACTCTATCACATAGATCTTCAAATGTAACACCCCGGCTTAATGGAAGCATAGAAGGAGGTGGCCCTTCGTAATAAACCCCATTTTCTCCATGTTTAATTATTCCACCGGAATAGATGAGAAAAATGAACAACTTTTCTGCCATCTACAGTAAAGCATAATAATAGTATTAATAAATTAACACAACACAACCATTACAATGCAATACAAGAAGGTAATCCATTAAAAATATTCACTGATAATAATAGTATTAAACATACGTGTATATTATAGGCTAACAAACTAAGTATTTCTTTAAGGAAATATACGTCAATTTTGAAATTTAGGCAAGAATTCATGGATAAATAATTTAAAACATATCATACAAATCAGTTCATGTTGCAAAACACATAATACAGAAACAAGATTTGCATGAACAAATAATTTAACAAAAAAAAGATTTTCATGCTTAGCTATGCCCCTAAAACATATCAACATGAATATTATAAAAAGAAAAGTAACTACTTAAGAAATATAACTCACCTTCTAAGAGATAACGAACGGATAGATATTTGCAAGTGTTGTTACTTATAGTTGTTTGTAGAATATATGGCACGCATGATTTGAAAATGGTTGGTAAAATTATGAGGGGAACAAGAGTGGAGAAGAAGGTTGATGGAATTTATAGGGGAAAAAGAGTAGAAAATAAGAACGGTGGAAATTTCAGTGACATTAGTACTGTTTAAATAGGATGCAAGTTTCATATCAGTTAAATTCAGTGACATTATAGGGTACTTTTACCATAAAAGAACATGACAAACAAAACTCCTTCGGTCAAGAAAGTACTGAAAGAATCTCTGCAATGCCACTGCAATGCCATTGTACTTGAATCTATCCTTATAGGGTACTTTTTTTTATATGCGTACTTTTTTATCAATCTCTCTCCACTATTTCGGCAACAAAAAAATACTGAAAGAATCTCTGCAATGCCATAAATACTGAAAAGAATCTTTGCAATGTCATTGTACTTGAATCTATCCTTATAGGGTACTTTTTTTCATATGCGTACTTTTTTTTTTTTTATATCTCTCTCCTCTATTTCGGCAATGTCATTGCCACAAACCAGATGAGATAAGGAGTTGAAGTGATTGGTTGATTGACTTTTTGTTTTTTTTTTTTTACTTTCTTTGCTTTTTTTGTTCACAGCGTGCACGTAAGAATCTATGTACTTTCTTTGCTTTTTTTTTTTTTTTTTTGTTAACAGCGTGTACATCAATCAATTTTTTTCTTCTATATTGTAAAAATCTATGTACTTTCTTTGCTTTTTTGGGTTTACAGTGTACACATCAATCATTTTTTTCTTCGGTATTGTAAGAATCTATATACTTTATTGTTGTTTACAGTATGCACATCAATCATTTTTTTATTCTATATTGTAAGAATCTATATACTTTCTTTGCTTTTTTTTTTTTTGGTTTATAGTGTGCATATCAATCATTTTTTCTTTTCTATTGTAAGAATCTGTATACTTTCTTTGTTTTTTTTTTTTTTTTTTTTTTTGTTTACAACGTGCACATCAGTCAATTTTTTTCTTCTATAAGAATCTATGTACTTTTTTTTTGTTTTTGTTTACAGCGTGCACTTTAGAATAAGAATCAATGTACGAGAGGCTGTGGAGAATAAGAATCTATGTACTTTTTTTTTGTCTTTGACACTTTTACGAGAGTTTGGAAGAGAGGCTGTGGAGAATGAAAATAAAAATGTACACCACAGTAGCCATCATGCAAAGGAAAAAAGATTTACCAAAGGAAAAATGTACACATTTCTTGTTTTCACAAAGGTCTTACGGTTAGTAGTATAATGTGCTATGTATACTATTTAGGCATAATATTTTTTGCTACAATGATGCATAAATAATGATAATACTTTAATATATTTTTAATAAACAGTCATTTTACATTGATTAGTGATTGCGACGATGAGGTACATTCAATTTTTGTTGTGTTCCACAACATGGAGGATGCCTATTTTCTCGTTGTGGGTACCTTCGTACTTGCACAGGACTTCTCCCCATGCGCCTCGGCTGTGTTCTAATATCAACCTCCGTTTGATAATTACCATAGTCATCATCTTCATTATCTGAAGACACCTCCATCTCTTGGGTATCTTCTGCATCTTCCCCACTATCCTCATTTGAGGCATCTTCCTCAGAGTCTGTTACAGAGGCCTCTTCTTCAGAGTTTGGAGCACATACCCATGTATTTTGTGGTGTGCAAAAATCACCAACATGAGGGGGTGGTTGGGAAGGTTGTGGTGTGCAGAAATCATAGTTGTACTGGCTATCTTGGCCATAATTGTATTGCCCAGCATAAGATGGAGGTGGCGATGGGTGATAGGAGGAAGGTGTTGAATTAGGTTGGGGATAATGGTCATAGCTAAACAAACCCTCAAATCCTTGTCCTATGGAAGTGGATGACCCAATTTGTTGATATAAATTCATGCAATACTCGTTGACATTAATTGGATTATACTCACTGAAGGTGGTTGGCTCATTACCAGTAAATGTTGATGGCCCAGCTTGGGTAGAGCTGTACATATTGTGTTGTGCGGAGGTGGATGGTCCGGCATCATCATTTCGGCATTGTCCACGTTGTGCAGAGGTAGATGAGTGGGTTTCAGTATAGGTTTGCGGCTGTCTTCCTTGGCGCCTTTGTCGTCGCCCGAAGTTTGTCACCCTTTCAGTAGGGACGGAGGAAATATTTGCTTCCATTGATAACTTCAGTCGAGTAAGGCCCTCTACTATTGGTGGAAGGACTTGCTGTGCTGTGAGATCATTCCTCTGTTGATTTGCAACAGCTAAATTTAACATTTTATTGACCTCAGTTTGCTGCCGCAGAAAAAGGAAAATAACATTTATTAGTGCAGTAATATTGAAAAAGTGAAAATAATAATTTGTTATCAATATTAGTGCAGTATTTGGATGTGTAAATAACTTGTTATCAATATTAGTGCAATATTATCGAAAAAGCTAAAATAATAACCTGGTATATATGGGCAGCCGCCTCTGGTGTTGTGAATAGGTGACCATTTTGCTGGTACCATGTTGCGTAGTCCACACTTGAATCAAAATGGTCATCTCCAACTAGAAGTTCAGCTCGCATATTCCAACGCTGGTAGTATTGGTTATGCTGCCTTCTCCAATTGACAGTGGACTTTCCTGTCAACTTTACACAATGCACAGATTTATCCAAATTGTCTGTAGGCCACCTTGGACATCTTTGTAACAACCCAAACTGTTGCATGACTCTTTCTGGGTGGTAATACTCTACAATTTGGAAGCACAGCAATGGCGCTGTTGTAGTCCATATATTTCTTTCTGCAAGACACCATGGATGCATATAGTTATCGTATGGTGTCCAAACAACCTGCAATTCCAATTACAATAACTATGTTATAATCAATCAAGACAATAATATAACTAGTAAATTAACCATTGATGCATTGTGATATATTACCTGTTTATTATTATGTGTATCGTGATTAGAACGGTATGAACGCAAAACATGCGTTGGTGTATGAGTGAATGTTCTTTTGGTATCCCACCTATACACAATTAATGATTGTCATACAATATTTAGAGTTTGGAAGTATCAAGGATTACAAAATTGTATAGAAATAAAAAGTAAATATTATACCTGCAACCGTATGGGTCGTCGCCATTTAAATTTGTTGGATTTATTGGAATTGGGGTCAGATATGGAAGATGCTCCCACGCCCATAATTGTAATATGAAAACAGGACCTGCAATCTCCGTGCTTTTTTTAATAGAAGCAGTACACAGCTCTTTATAAAGGTAAACTAGTGTAGCACTACCCCAGCTATATTCCCCAGCTACACCAAAGTCGTTTAACAGCTTGAGAAAGCAGCAATGCAATCTACTTTGGCTCTTATTTCCAAATAGTAAAGCCAAAACCTGAAACATGTATGCCCTAGCATGCTGTTGGGTTGTTATAGCATTGGCACCCTCTGGTAGGTTTGAGAATGTATCCCTTACCCATGTTATTTTAAGGCCACCAAATTTCAATGCTGTTTCAGGTGGTGTCACCCCAAGTAAATTACGACATTCTGTACTCCAAGTCAAATTTATTGGCCCGCACACTGCATTGCCATCAATAGGCAATCCTGTAAGGATTGCTATATCCTGTAGAGTTATAGTCATTTCACAATTAGGTAGGTGAAATGTATGGGTACTACATTGCCATCGCTCTACCAAAGAAGTGATAAGACTCCAATCAATATCTATATGTGGTAGGCGGGTAACACGGTATAATCTACATTGATGCAAATATGGGGCGATACGCTCGCCTAACTGCGGGAGGGGTGCAAACGATTGAGGTCGCACTCGTAAGGTGGAAACCTGAATTTTTTATAAAAAAAAATATACAATGTTATATTGCTAATGTATAAATTATTTTCATGTAAATTGAATAATTGTATATATTATTAGGACATTAATAAATTTGGATCTTGCAACGTACATTGCCTTCCATTGCATCATTAGAGATGTGGTATTGTTGCTCCATTTCAAATATATCTACAACAAAATTGAAAGAAACTCAAATAAAGGATTTATGAAGCAAAATTTTTAATAATAATAATAATAATAATAATAATAATAATAATAATAATAATAGTTTTAGCAAAAATAATCATACACACAATAATTCGTATTAACTATAATTGAGATGCTTACCACAATTGTGATGCCAACTAAAAGAGTGAGAATTATAGAGTGATACTTGCAAAAAAAAAAAAAAAAAAAAACACACAATCAGATAACCATAAAAAATAATTCATTAATCTAAAATTTGAATAACAAGAGCAACAACAACAACAACAACACCAACAATTATCATAATCATAGGCATACAAATAATATTAATTACAATTACAACAATACATAATATTTTACAATGTATTAGCTTCTAATATTTACAAAGCACATGTTTATATAATAATAATAAATTTGTTAATTTCTAGAGCTATAAGTTAATAAGCAAAGCAAAAAAACTTACATTAACAAAAAACTTACAATCCTTAGTTGTGGCACATTGAAACAAAGTAAAAGAATAACTTTGCCGCCTGAGGAATTGTGATGAGATGCAATTCTACTTCGCACTTCCCTTCTCTTTTATTACCAATTGAACAATAAAAAGACAAAAAAGAAAGAGATGAGGTGAGATGAGATGAGGAGTAGACAAAAAAGAATCACGTTAAAGATTGAGGTGTGGCAAAATATATTTTCTGCAGAGAATAAAAATCAAATGAGATGAGGAGTTGAGGTGATTTGTTGATTGAATCTTTGTCTTTTTTGGTTTACTTTCTTTGCTTTTTTTTATTTACAACGTACATGTACATGTAAGAATCTATGTAATTTCTTTGTTTTCTTTTTTAAAGCGTGCACATCAATCATTTTTTTTTTCCGTAGTGTAAGAATATATGTACTTTCTTTGCTTTTTGGGTTTATTGTGTACACATCAATAATTTTTTTCTTCTATATTGTAAGAATCTAGGTACTTTCTTTACTTTTTTTGGTTTATAGTGTGCACATCAATCATTTTTTCTTTTCTATGGTAAGAATCCGTACTTTCTTTGTTTTTTTTGTTTACAGCGTGCACATCAGTCATTTTTTCGTTCTATAAGAATTTATGTACTTTTTTTTTTGTTTTTGTTTACAGCGTGCACTTTAGAAAAAGATTCAATGTACCAGTGTACTTGAATCTATCCTTATCTATTTCTAAAAGAACGTGACAAACCAAACTGGTTCAGTCAAAAATATATTGAAAGAATAATATGCGTACTTTTTTTATATCTCTCTCCTCTATTTCGGCAATACCATTGCCACAATTCTTTTTTTTCTCACATTTTCGGCAATTAGATTGTCACAAAATTTTTTTTCCTATTTCGACAATACCATTGCCACAATTAATTTGTCACAAATTTTTTTCCCCCTATTTCGACAATACCATTACCACAATTTTTCTTCTTTTTTTTTTCCCACAATTTCAGCAATGGCACTGCCGAAATTGGGAAATTATTTTTTCCCACATTTTCGGCAATCCAATTGCCGTTTTCTCTCCTTTTTCTTTTTATTTTTTATTTTTAATCCTTTTGTACTTTTCTTTTCTTTTTCTTTTTTTCTCACATTTACGGCAACGCTATTGCCGTAATCCTTTTCTCCTTTCTTTCCCACAATTTCTGCAATGGCACTGCCGAAATTGAGGAAAAATTAAATAATTTCCCCCTATTTCGGCAATAGCGTTGCCGTAAATGTAAATAAAAAAAAAAGAGAAAACAGCAATGGGATTACCGAAATTGTGGGAAAAAACAAAATTTTTTTTCCTCCACAATTTCGGCAATGGCATTACCGAAATTGTGGGGGAAAAAAAAAAATTTTTTTCCTCCCCAATTTCGGCAATGGCATTACCGAAATTGTGGGGAAAAAAAAATTTTCCCCAACAATTTCGGCAATGGCATTACCGAAATTGTGGGGGAAAAAAAATTTTTTTTTTTCCTCCCCAATTTCGGCAATGGCATTACCGAAATTGTGGGAAAAAAAATTTTTTTTTTTCCTAAAAAAAATTTTTCCCCCACAATTTCGGCAATGTCATTACCGAAATTGTGGGGGAAAAAAAATTTTTTTTTCCCACATTTTCGGCAATCCCATTGCTGTTTTCTCTTTTTATTTATTTATTTACATTTACAGCAACGCTATTGCCAAAATAGGGGGAAATTATTTAATTTTTCCTCAATTTCGGCAATCCCATTGCTGTTTTCTCTTTTTATTTATTTATTTACATTTACGGCAACGCTATTGCCGAAATAGGGGAAATTATTTTTCCCAAATTTCTTTTTATTTATTTATTTACATTTACGGCAACGCTATTGCCGAAATAGATATTTCCTCCTATTACGGCAATGGGATTGCTGTAATCCTTTTCTCTTTTTATTTTTTTTATTTTTTTATTTTTTTATTTTTTATTTTTTATTTACATTTACGGCAATGGTATTGCCAAAACAGAGGAAATTTTTTTTTCCTATTTCGGCAATCCCATTGCCGTAATCCTTTTCTCCTTTTTTTCTTTTTTTTTTTCACATTTTCGGCAATGCTATTGCCGTAATCCAAATAGGGAAAAAAATTTTCCCCAATTCTTTCTCTTTTTTTTTCCCACATTTTCGTCAATGGAATTGCCAAAATTTGTTTTCCTATTTCGGAAATCCCATTGCCATAATTCTTCTCTCTCTTTTTTTCTCACATTTTCGGCAATCCCATTGTTACAATTGCTAAAAAAAAATTTATTCCCTTATTTCGGCAATGGTATTTCCAATTTTTTTTCTTTCTATTTCGACAATGCAATTACCTCAAGTAGTTTGTCACTTTTATTTTTCTCTCTATTTCGACAATGGTATTACCACAAATTTTTTTTCCTATTTTGGCAATGTCATTGCCACAATTAGTTGTCACAAATTTTTTTAACTAATAATAACTAATTATATGTGATTTATTGTGAAAATATTGTGGACTAATTATATGTGATTTATTGTGAAAATATTATGGACATGAAACCTGTTTTTTACTCTTATAGAGATTTCGAAACCACTTTTTTTTTTTTCCATTTTCGACAATACCATTATCACAATTGCTAAAAAAAAAATTTATTCCCCTATTTCGGCAATGACATTGCCGTTATTGCCTTTTTTTAGAGCACTCAATTGCCGAAATTCTACATTTTCTACCTCTGCTTTTTGGTTATTCTCTCTCCTCTCTCCTGCTTTTTGGTTATTATCTCTCCTCTCTCCTACTTTTTTGTTATTCTCTCTCCTCTCTCCTGCTTTCTGGTCGAATTTCGGTATCCTTCTTCTCTCTCCTGCTTTTTTGGCTGAATTTCGGCAACGCCATTGCCGAAATTCAACCTCTCTCCTCAGTTTCCCAATTAACTTCGAACAGTAGCTATAACGCAAATTAACTTTAAATTTTGCAATTTTTACCCAAAAGACTCATTCTTTGCCAGCCATATAATTAGCATCTCTTAAAACCTTGATTTTCAAATTTGAGTCCCATTTTGAAATTGGTCATCCATGACAAATTTTGCTAAACTAGATGCCAACAAAATTCAAACATAAATTCATTAGTTAATGAGAAAATCAAGCAATATAAATATATTTTAAGAATTTAAACTTATCAACGGGGATGTAGTTGTATATGCTAATTCTTTTGTTTTTTTACCGAAATTGAAATTTACCTAAGTCAAATTTGTGATTTAAAAAGTTAAATTTCCTTTTTAGTCACGTCTTTCATGTGTGACATATCTAATTTAGTCAAATTCTCATCTAATTATATTTCATTTTGAATTATGGACATGATTTATGGAGTCCAAAATAACAAGTGCTCAATTAACAAGTGCAGGTCAATCTTAATTATAGACAATATCCCATACTAGTAACATACATGTAAGGGCTCATTAATATTGAAAACAACGGCAATTAGGCACTAATTATTTTGAAAATTCATAATGCATAAGTAAAATATTTTTTTATTCTTTCAACATCAATCATCAATAGCAATATATATATAAAAGCAGAGACCTCTTGTGAGAGTGCATGAGGTCCTAAATATATATATATATATATATATATATATAAGTAGAGACCTCTTGTGAGAGTGCATGAGGTCTTGCCACATGGAACTCTAATGTTGTATTTAGCCTTTTTTACTTCTTCTCATTAAGTTTTTTTTACTGTTACCCAATAGATCATAGTAACTTATTTTTACTATTATATAAATTTATCATTTTTTACCTCTTTTTATTAAGTATTTTTTACTGTTACCCAATAGATCATAGTAACTTCTTTTTACTATTATATCAAATATGAGCTGTTCTTGACCATTACACTAATTAGACCAAAATTTATTCACTACAAAATGTGTCACGACCCAAATCCATGGAATATGAATTTAGATACATAACTAACTTGCTGAACTTATATAACTTACTAAACATAATTAATCCAAAATAAATTAAAACTCTAAAGAAACAATACTCTTAAAAACCTCTTACAAAAATCCAAACTCCACAAATTTAGAATAATCTCCAAAATACAGTGAAATCTAAAGCGGAATTAAAAAAAAAAAAAAAAAAAAAAAAAAAAAAAAAAAAACTAATAATCTTTTAAGACTTCAAGTATTATTGACTTCGCCTAAAACTCCCACGCTCTACCTTGCACCTTATGAAGCAATCCAAAGGTTCTGTTCCCCAACTAAACTTTAATCTAGAAATTGTAATTGATGGGGTGAGCCACACATCCAGTAAGTAATTATACAGAATACACAACGGAATAGAGTCAAGCAAAGCACGAGTATTTTGACTTTTCACAAACTCATTCAATGGTATCAAAATAATATTCCAAAGCATATAATGAATCATTTTATATATATATATATATATATATATATGTAATCGCATCTTAAAGTCATTTGAAATCACATACATATAATTGATCAGAGCACAATGTCACATATACACATCACATATTCTCACATACAATCTTGTGAGCGGATACCAACATCTAACCCCTACTAGTGAGGGATCGACACATATTCTCACATACAATCCTGTGAGCGGATTTACACATATATCTGATATATCTGATCAATTCTAAAAATACTTATTTTGAGTCACATATTACAAAGCAAAGTTTATACAAAATATAATAATTTACATGATATTAACAATTTCTTTTCAAATACAGAGGCATATCAAAGATCACAATATCGAATAGAACATAAATCAAAGGATGCTTGACTCTCATGGGGAACGAATAGAATTTGAGGAGTTTATATAAATATATTACAATTCTTGAGTAAACCTGAAAATTCAATTTGCTAAAAGAAATATTTTAAATACCATTTGGAGAATAGGAATATGACCTTGAAATCACTTGGTTTTAACAAATCTAAAAAACAAGGACCTTTTTAGAAAACTTACATTGAAACTCAATTATTTACGAAAAATAGTTTAGTTTAGAAATTGTTGAGGGCCATTTGTGAGAATCCAGGCAGAAAGAAAGAAAGCCTAATAACAAGGGCAACAAAGAATTGACAAAGTAGACAGCAAAAAACCATTAGGCCCAAGTGGCAGGAATAATGGATCACAGGCCGAAGAAATAAACAAATGGGTCTTGAAGAGGCAAGTGGGCTCAAAGAAGCTCGGAAAGAAAGAAGTAGCATCCCATGGGCAGTGTATGAGGTAGAAAAGCGAGAAAGGGCCACCGCAGGCCCAAGGTAATGCAAACTAAGAGAGTAAAGGATTTATGGCAGGCCCATGAACCCCAAGGATGAGAATAAGGTTATTGGGCCAGGGAAGCCCAATGAAGTTAGTAAAAAGCCCATGGGAGTGTGGAATTAATAAAAAGGCCGAGGAAGCCCAAGGAAAACAAACGGGCCAAGCATGCCCAAAGGAAAGCCCAAAGGGACATAGGAGCCCATGAGCGAAAGCAAACCAGTGGCCATGCCAAGCCACTGAGAGAAGGAATAAACGGTTGGCCCAAAAGAGGCCCAGCAGGATTAAGTTATTATAGCAAGATTAAGTTATTACAACAAAAATAACAGAACAACATTGCAAGAAATAAAGGAAATCAAGAAATGGGCCAAAGAAATATAAGGCCCATCATCAGACAAAGCTCAGCTCTTGAATGGAGCGGGAAAACAAAGAACAGCCCACATAAGAGGTCAAAAAACACGGATGGCGAGCCTTCAGACCACGGCAGACGAACGGGCAACAGGCAAGTTTTGGACACATACGGAATGAAGGCACGCGCAAGGCCTAGGCACCACCAGCCTGTACCCAGCCAATATAGAGCATGGTGAGGTCGAGGGGTCAGAGGATCAAAGGGCATGGTTTGGTGGTGGGGAGAGGGGAAAAATCTATTTTTATGGTTCTGGCTCAGGCTCTTTCGGGGAGGTGTCCTGCTAGGATGGCTTACTACCCAAAAGAGGAAAACTGAGCTGGAACCATTAGGTGCATGCCATGAGGGATAGGGAGAGAGAAATAACTCAGACCGTGGCAGGAAAGGGTGCTACGGCAGACTAGCAAACAAAATACACTTCCTTGTCTGGCGATGGGAGGACGACACACAGACGGAACAGTGATGGTTGGCTAGTACACCCTGACCAGACAAAGGAAGTTAAGGGTCAAAACAGTAAAATCGGGTCATAGCAGGCACTATAAAAGGAGGGTCTCGCCGTGAACAGAAAATGTGGAAGAACAACGGAATTGGAAAAGGAAATAGAAAACTTAAAAGAAATAGAAAAGGAAAACATAGTGAGAAGAAAGAAAGAAATAGTGAGAGTTAGGAAGGTGGGCATGCACCGATAGATTAATCACTTCTCTCCCTCATGAAATTTGGCCCTCTGTAAGAAAAGCACGAAAGTACCCACGCAGAAAAGCACCCAGACCCGTTTCCCTCAGGGTAGCTAATCTCTACGGCAGGACTATTTCCTGAGAGGTTGGCTGCTTTGAGGAGGGACGTTCTTCCCTTTGTGGTTCTGCCCTTGCAGATTGAATTTCCTGTTGATTTCCTCTAACATTCCGATTAACCTATTTGATGTTCTTTGTTATTCTTTCTTCTTTCTTTTCTCTTCCGTAAAAAGGAAAACAAATAGTATTGTTATTGTAATTAATGTTAAGGGCTATTTGGTTAATTCCTCATTAAAGTGGCTAGATGTTTTTCTGTTTATTTTATTATTATTATGTCTGTCTGCCACAATTTGTCTGAAACTGTTTTTGCTTGCCGTGAACACGTTCCTGGCAGACTTGGCCTAGTTTGCGCACAAGCCGGACCATCTTAAGTTGAAGCTGGACCGGTCCCGACTCTCTTATCCAAAAAACTTGGGCTTAGTGCAGCAGGAGGCAGCCCAATACCACTAGCAAAGCCCACCCCCCTTTACAAAAATCATCTTTTAAATGAGGTTTGGACATTCAGAACTTATTTAAAGTTCAAAATATCTCTTTAAAACATTATTTAATAGTCAAAATTTCTCTTTCAATGATACAAAAATACTTTTGACAAACTTTAGAAAATATAAGTTTGAAATACAAAACTTTTGAAAACTTTTAACTTCTATGAACCTAGTGGACAAAACTTGTGCATATTATGCATAATTACTTACAACACTTGAATCACTCTGAAAGTCCAGCGGAAACAACCTCCAAAAAGCCTCAAAACACTCTTAAATAAGACCTATAATCAATCATGGAAATTACTAAATATCCTTCACAAAATATAAAACTTATCGAATTATACAAACTAACTCACTAGGAAAATACTTTGCTGAACTAATAACACTTTTAACCTTAAATTAAAGTTTCTCTACCTAAGAATATGTTTCCTTGAATTTATCAAAACTCTGGGGCAGCAGCTAATACTTTAGGATTTAAGTTAATATACATAACCCCAAAAACGTTAAAGCCACCTAATATATATATAACCACAATAGAAAACCTTACAGCCATCCTAATATATATATAACTACAATTGAAAAGGTGAAAGCCTTATACCTGAAGATTTGATCCGTGACTTGTTCATGGATATACACGGTGGCCAATTCTAGAATTTAGTATATATATATATATAAAAACCAATGAAGACGTAAAGCTATATAAATGGATTGAGTTTCGTAATCCGTGGATTTGTTCTAAAATACACACAATGGCTACCTACGATTTAATATACATATAACCAAAAGGAGATGTAAAGCCATATACATAACCTTTCTCAATTCACGGCTTCTACTAGAATGCACATAGTGGGCAACATGGGGTTTAATACATATTAACCCTATTGAAAACGTGAAAGTTCTATACATGTATTATGATTGTAATCCATGATAAAATTCTAAACCTTTGATTCTTTGATTCTAACAATTGAAAAAATCGTACCTGGAATCCTTTGGTTGCCTCTTTAATTAACTCCAAGGAAAAAAATACACCTTCTAGCCTCCTTAGTGATGAAACCCTAGCCTCCTTAGTGATGAAACCCTTCTTATCCCAAAACCCTAATTATCTTTTCCTCCAACTTATATTTAACACATTAGAGATGTGGGCTTGGTGGGGTAGTGGGCTGGAGTTTAAAATCCACTTGAGCTTATCTCTTTAGTCTCCAAGAAACCTATAAAACATCTTCATCTTTTATTTATTTATTTATTAGTTTAATTGCCGCACTAAATTGTATGCACTAAAACTTTGATTTTTCTCGGCTATTTGTAGCACCACAAAATTGTCTACTTCCTTCTTACTGTGCACACACACACACACATATAGTACATCAACTCTATATTAAAATGGTAAGGTATGGTGATAATCATAAAAGCAAAATTGGGGTATTACAAAATGGACTACCTTTTAAAAGTAAACCAAACCTTATGAAAAACTCAAGCCCAGTTATTACCTTACATATTATGACCAAAGTTTGACCCTTCCCACGTGTAAATCATAGCAAAAACTCTTACCCTTCTACAAACTCTCTTCTTCCTCCCCCACATATAGATGATACTTCTACAAAATCTCATTCTCATGAAATCATGTCTCCATTTCCCCCCAATTTCAATTCAATATGCTTTTGTCTATTGATAATGTTCTTTGCAATTCATGCAGAAAAATTCTCTGTCATCGACTAGTGCAACAAAAATATATATAAATCTTGAGACCCCTGAGATTGTTGAAATAATTGACAAGTGCATATTTCTAAAATTTGTAATAATAGAAAGTCTAATAAATAGCATATACTATCCCACAAAATGCCATTAACTTAGTATTTTCTTTAAAAAAAATTCAATGATAGGAATGGTAAAAAACATGATCCTATACAAGAAATACCAAAAATACATGCAAAACAATTTTCATAGGAGGATTTATCTTTAAATAATATGAAGACAATAGTAAAGATAAACTGCATTGAGTGAGATCCTACAAAACAGGTTTGTTAATCATTTCAAATTATACTCATCATTTACGTAAAAAAATAATAATACATCATATTATTTATGTTAAGAAAATAATACAAATTAATTTCAAAGTTCATTGCAAGATGTGAACTGCTAGGGTATTGCAACAATAAGTAACGTTGATACAATAATGGGTTGGTATTACATTTTGTATTTTCTTTGTGAAAGGAATGTCAAAACACAAGCAGGATCATTTTGGTGTGCAAAATGTGAGGAAAAAAAAAAATCTTTCTATCCCAAAGTTAGAGGCACTCACATTAACTACGTACTCTCCAAATATTTATAATATATTTATCTCACTATAACTACTACATATATATATATATATATATACACACACACACATAATTGCAAATTACTTCAAATACAGGATTCAAATTAAAGTTTTTGTTGCAACTGAAAAACAAATTTTGTGATATTTGATCGAGATACATAGAAAATCCTAAATAAATCTATAAGAGATCTTGCTGAAAAATAAACTGTGGTAAAAATTATTTAAATTATTATAAAACTATTGATATTAGAGAAGGAATCCCACGTGATTTGAAAAAAAAAAAATTAAGAAAAAAAATGGATTTTTCTACTTCATTTGAATGAATTCAATCTAAAGGATGGTTTTGAAAATTACATAGTTGCTAAGATTTTTGATGCACTTGCAAATGACAAAAAGGTATGGAAGCAAATAAATAAATAAATAAATAAAAATACACAATCCAATATGCTATATTAATTCTTTTTGCTGCACTATTCCAAAATTAACAAAAATAAAAAATAAAAACATTTACAAAAAAACTGTCACATCATTGAAATTTAATATAAATGCATATACCTACGAAAAATCTTAACAACAAAGTCCAAACTTTGTAAGATCCAATCTAGAATCTCCCGGTGTCAATTGATTAGTGATTAACATAAATGATGCAACAAAAGGAAAAAGTGATAAAAGCTCAAAAATTGAACAAATATGGACGAACTAAACTTCAAACGTTGAAGATGGAGAAACTGATGATGATAACAAACGTCACCATACCGCAATAACAAAGCATTGAAGAAACATTAAAAAAATCGTAATGAAGCTTTTTATTACATCGCATAATAAAAATCAATGATATAGAATGAATTAATATAATTTTATCAACTTTTATTATACAACATTACTCCAAAGTTGTTTTAATTATTATTCTTTACTTGAACAAAATAATTATAATAGATATATGTATGAAATTTATAATTGTTACTTTTTATGATGAACTCATTACTAACAAAGTTTTTATAATAAATATGCTATAATATATGTATAATATTTTCCAAAAGAAAATTTACATAAAACATTATAACATTATTCGTGCATTGCACGAGCAACTTAGTAGTAACATTAGAAATTGGAATATAAACTTAGAGAGGCTGAAAAAAAATCATAACATAACTTCAATTTAAATATCAATGCAAAGAGTCTATAGCAGTGCTCCACTTTCGGCCGACTCGGTTAAAAGTTATAGCCTTGGGCTTTACAGGTTTCACTTTAGAAGTGCTTTGGTCTAAGCTTTGGTTAAGAAATTTATTGTTGTTTAAATTGAAGTTTTGTCATTTATGTTATGATGATTACTTTTTATCCTCTCAAAGTTTATATTCTAATTTCCAATGTGTATATTCCAATTTCCAATGTTATGTTGAAGGACTTTAAAAAATATTTTACTTATGCATCATGGACTTTCTAGTTTCTTATCAAATTGATTTAGTAATAGAGATGTATAAGATAATGTTTTTATTGGTCTTTGTTGAATACTATTTTAAAAACGCGAGAGGGGGAGTAAATAAGACCCAAATCTATGGGTTGGATCGGGTTTCTTCCTGGAAAAAAATCAGGCCAGGTTGCAGGTGGCTGTCAACCCAACCCAATCTTGGCCCAAATGACTACTCGATATTTTATTTAGGAAATTACACTTTATCTTCTTAAACTATACATCTTTTTATACTCTCCTCCTAAATTATGTGAATGCAAACTTACACCCCTAAACTATACCCTTTTTATACTTACCTCCTAAATTACGTTTCATTTTTATAATTTGATTAGTCAAAGAATCAAAGTAATAAACATAAGAAAAATTATTTTTAACATATATCTCATTAAACATGTTTTTAATTGGCCCAAATTCTTTACTTTAAATAGATTTTTATATCCAGCCAAAAAAGGCAACTAGAGAAAAAGTTTTTTTTAGACTTATCATGTAATAACAAACTCTCAAAATACTTGCTCAGTCAATTTCTTTTTCTTTTGAAAAAAAATAAATATATCTTCACTACACTTTATTTAGGATAAAAAAAAAAGTACTATTAAGAGCTTTTTATTCTATAAATTGTGTAGATTTGTAAGGACATACAGTGGGTTGCTGGGCTTGTTGTATCTTAGAGGCAACACACATAATTGCTAGTTTACTATACATCGGAACACTCCGTAGGTGATGTGTATCGTTTCAAGAGACTAATCTAGTCCGCACCTCAACTCTGGCAGCTAAAACTCATAAAATTAACGGTAATTTGTTCATCATATTATGAGATGTACTTTAAGCACCAACAAGATAATGTCTCCTAGTTTTATTTCTGTTTTAAGTTGAAATCTAATTATGTGAAATATTATTATTTAAATCATAAGCTTGAATATTATGTAACTTATTTTTTTTATTAATTTATGTTCTTAGGAACAACAATCTATGACCATTTTGAATCAGCTTCTATATGTTTTCCTCATGTCCGGGAAATGGATTCTATATAACACCACACAAGATTGATTGTGACCATTATTATGAACTTGTGAAATGACTGAAACCACAAGAAAAAAACCCACAACAAAAGAAACACCAAAAATTTAGATGAATCCGCTTCTGGGCAAGCTATCAATAGGCGGAAAACCACCTTATTCTTTAGTTGTAACACTCCTAGGGAGGTCCAAGATGGTTTGCGGGCTATGTTCGGAGCGCAAATTTTGACTAACTGTGAGAAGTACCTTGGCTTGCCCATGGTGGGGGGGAGGTCGAAGGTGAACACGTTCAAGGAGCTCCAGGAAAGGGTCACTAAAGGGTGATGGGCTGGAAGGAAAAGAATATTTCTAAAGCTGGGAGGGAAGTCCTGATCAAGACGGTGGCCCAAGCTATCCCGTCGTACTCCACGAGCATCTTCAAGATACCTAGGGCAGTTTGCGACGGAATGAACTCGGCCTTGGCTAAATATTGGTGGGGGCAGATTCGAAATGAGCGGAAGATACACTGGATCAATTGGGGCAGGTTGTGCACTCCCAAAGATAGAGGTGGGGTTGGATTTCAGGACATTCATGCTTTTAATCTGGCATTGTTGGCCAAGCAAGTATGGCGACTGATTCAGGGGACTCACTCACTATTTTACCGAGTATATAAGGCTAGGTACTTCCCCACCTGCTCATTCATGGAGTCAGAATTGGGTAGCAACCCCTCTTATGTTTGGCGCAGCCTCCTTAGTGCAAGGGACGTGATAAGGGAAGGTTCAATATAGAGTATTGGAGATGGTTGCACGGCAGGTATCAGGAGCCATAGGTGGCTCCCCCACCCCCCGACATTTCATGTTGGTGTGGACACGACACTGAAAGTGAGGGAATTTATCAACCCACACACCAAGCAGTGGGACAGGGTCAAGGTCAATGCCTGGTTCCTACCTTCATCAAGGGACGAAGTGATGCGGATTCGGTTGGGAGGTCTGGACAGCCGAGATAAGCTTGTGTGGAATGAGAATAAGTCACAGACCTTCTCGGTGAGAACAGCGTACTAGGTGGCTCTTCGCTTACACCGGAAGTCGGGTGCAGAACACTCAAGAGTGCGGGACGATAAGCGATTTTGGAATAGGCTGTGGAGGCTACCCATCCCTCCGAAGGTGCGAAATTTTGTGTGGCGGGCGAGCTCAGACATCCTTCCAACTCGAGCAAACCTTGCCTAGCGGAAGGTTCACATCGACCCTAAGTGTGCGGTTTGTGGAATGCATGATGAGACCGTTATCCATATCCTCTGGCAATGTCCCTTGGCGCGAAATGTCTGGGCGTTGGTTTAGGGGAAGCTTCAGAAGTGTGATTCCTCAGCTCTAGATTTCCTTCGCTTGGCCCAGACATTGGTGGAGAAGCTGAGCAGGGAGGAGCTCGACACTTGGGCAATGGTGGCTTGGTCCATTTGGAACGCGCGAAACCGTCTCCAGTTCGAAGCAGTTCAAACTCCCCCGCAGGTTATCCTTAAGGGAGCTGTCTCGTTGCTGGAGGAGTACCAAGGTTTGGCCAATAGTAGACCACGTACCTGGTGCACCTGAGCGTGCTGTTTACTCATGAAGAGTACCATTGTACACGTTTTATTTTAGTTTTTCTTCCCTTTTTTTGTTCTATTATTTTATTTTCTTCCTCTGTGGGAGGTTGTATTTTTGGGGGCCAGGTCAGTGGGAGCCACCTTGACTTGCCTTTGTATGGTTTTTCTTTGGTTAATATATTTCTACCTTTTCTGTCAAAAAAAATTTAGATGGTTTAGCAATATTTTATGAGTAGTGATGAAAGGAAAACTTAATTATAAAATTAAGGAGATTGCAATAATAGTACAAAGTTATTTTCACAAAACCCAAAGTCCAAATATACTAAAAAATTAAGGAGATTACAATAGTAGTACAAAGTTATTTTCACAAAACCAAAAGTCCAAATACATTCAAGTCCTCACACAATTATGAATTAACACTAGCACACAACACTAGGAATTTCTATTTAGTTAATTCTCTAGCCGTGGCATACAAATACAAAATTTCACTAGTGATTGTGGTTGTGGAAGCCCTTTGGTGAGCCCTTCTGTGAGATGGGTTGGCGACCCTTTGCTGGTGAGATGGGTTGATAATTTCTGCTGGAATAAACATGACAGAGTAGATATAGAAAACTAGGATAATGATTGTGGGCAACACAACTCCAACGAAGAGAAGAAAACCAGTCACAGCCCCACCCATGTCTTTTATGATGAATATTATGCGTTAATTAGCTCATCGAAGTTATATCTCAGAGAGAGAGAGAGAGAGAGAGAGAGAGAGAGAGAGAGAGAGAGAGAGAGAGAGAGAGAGAGAGAGAGAGAGAGAGAGAGAGAGAGAGAGAGAGAGAGAGAGAGAGAGAGAGAGAGATGTAGTTGTTGCATATATAGGTATATATATGGATAGGTTGTAATAATGATGTTTGAGTTTGGAGAATATTGTTTCATATAGTGGAAATTCAAGTTCTGGAATTTTCTAAATGAAAATTCGAAATTCAGCATTTTCGATTGGTCGAATCTTTGGCTTGATCGATAAAAAATGGTAAGAAAATAATCCTGGAGTCTTTGGAAGTCTCGATTGATGTTCGATTCCTGTTCGATCGATTGAAGAGAGCACTCGATCGATCGAAAGTCAAAAATCAGGATTTTCTGCAGAATTTTCTGGTGACTGTTCAGAAAGGATGAAAATGTTTCAAGCCTTGTGAACAGTTTCGTGAAACATTTTAACTCTCCATACGTGCCTTTTGATGAAATATAACCCTATGAGTATAAATAGAGGCTTATGTTCACTTAAAAAATAGTAAGTTAGAGAGAAATACAAGAAATCTTGTAGTCATTCTCCAAATTTGCTATCTGTAGAATCCAACATCTTGGTTGTATCTTGAAAACAAATTTGCGATAACCCTTTAGCAACAATAGTATGGGGGGCAATTATTGTCTAAGGAAAACAATATCATGCCTCTAAGTTATTTATTTTCTGTTTATCTTTTGTGAACGGTTTCATTAAATATTTTAACTCTCCATACGTGCCTTTTGATGAAATATAACCCTATGAGTATAAATAGAGGCTTATGTTCACTTAAAAAATAGTAAGTTAGAGAGAAACACAAGAAATCTTGTGGTCATTCTCCAAAATTGATATATGTAGAACTCAACATTTTGGTTGTATCTTGAGAACAAATTTGCAATAACCCTTTAGCAACAATAGTATGGGGGGCAATTATTGTCTAAGGAAAACAATATTATGCCTCCAAGTTATCTATGGGGGGCAATTATTGTCTAAGGAAAATAATATTATGCTTCCAAGTTATATATTTTATGTTTACTTTTTGTGTTAACCTTGTTCTTCTATTATTACTTTGTGTAATATCCCCAACAATAGCTTAAGCTTCCAAGTTCAAGAGTTTAGCATCTATGGGATAACATCTGAAGAGTGTTAACAGCTTTGTCCCACAACTATAAAAAAAAATACCTTTGAAAAGGTCGAATACAAATACCTTGATATAAATCTTACAATGATTAAAACAAAAGGTTTGAATTTGACAAAGAAACCAATTAATCCATGTAAGCCATAAAGTCAACTACTTAATTACATTCTTTATAGATATTTGCCCTGGGAAATCGATAGTATCACACAAAATGACATTGAAAATCCTTGATCAAGTTAGTAGTTTCAGTAAGATTATTTATGACCAATTAATTTTAAATCATCTTCTATATGCATGCTTCTCTCATGTTAGGGAAATGGCTTCTATATAGTGCGACACAAGATTGATTGCGAACATTATTATGAACTTGTGAATGAAAGAAACTTAAAGAAAAAAGTGACAACACAAAACATACAAGAAAAGAAACACTAAGGTTATGTTTGGTAATAATTTTTGTTTTCTATTTTCAAAACTTTGTTTTTGGGAATATAAAGAAAAAACAATTTTCTTGTATTTTTGAAATAAAAAACATGTTTGGTTAGTTGAAATAAAAAATAATAATAATTTTTTGAAGAAAAAAATAGAGAATACTAAAATATGTTGTTACTAGGATTTGAACTCTAATACTAACTCATTAAATGAGACAGATTTATTAAATTAAATGCGTGTTTTCATTAACTTTTGAAAATTAGAAACTGAAAATAGCATTTTGCATGTTTTCAGTTTCCTTTACAAATTAAGTTTTGAAAATAGTTTTTGTTTTTTGTTCATTTTGGGTTATCAAACAAGATTTTTAGTCTCAAAAATAGAAAATTGATTTTAGAAATAGAAAATAAGAGGGAAAAAACAGTTACCAAACATACTCTAAGGATTTACATGGTCTAGCAAGAGTTTATGAGTATTGATAAAGAGATTCTAGATCACAATAGTGGGACATCAAGAACCTTATAACTCAATTTCTTGGTGTTTCCATCAAAGATTTTCAGGATTCAAATTCTCCATCTTTCATTGTATCTATTTAATTATCAATAAAATAAAATAGTGGAACAAACTTATTATGTCAAAATCCAAAGTCCAAATACACTCAAAGACTCAATTACACCCACAATTAACACTAGCACATTGCAAGACAAAGGAATTTTTATTTAGTTAATTATGTAGCCGTGGCATACAAAATTAGAAATTGTGTCAAATAAAATTATAACCATGTAGTCCAATTAAATTGGCTTGCCATGGAGACTAAGACTTAATAAAATAGGACTTCCTTAACAAATCCGCGTAGGATTAAGAGAATCTTGATTCCAAGTAAATAGCCAAAGTCAGCTAATATTGAAGCTCCTATTGTACCTTGAAAAATACACTACAAAATAATATAATAGCAAGCATAACAAAAATTAACATGGTTAGGCTAACTCCTAGCCTACCTTCACGGGCAACACCAACAAAAATTCACTATTATTAAATAGGGATTACAACACCACAAATTCTCACAAAAACTCTCAAACATAAACCAACCCAAAACCCCAATACATCCAGAGGAAAAGCTAGTCTTTATCTCTCTCACAAGACAAAGCTTTGCTCCTAACTCTAACATATACAACAAAGTTATATCACCCACTTCTATTATAAGGGATGACACACCTTGCTTATTATTTTAACATAATTGTTGCACTTCCTTATTATTCTTCTAACCGATGTGGGATTCCAAAACCAATGAGGAATTCTCTAACCTTCTTCAATCATGGGCTGGCTCTCTAAATCTCCACCTCCAGCCCATGAGTTGTCTTCACTAGTACCCCTTTTGGTACTACCTTTGCACGTCGTTTATGAGTTGGGGTGCTCCGCCTTGTTTTCAACAAGACATACTCGCAATTGAATTCAAACAATGCTTGAACTTTTCACTTGAGCTTGTCTCTACAACCATACTTGAACTTGGCTTCACAGCCATGTCAGTCACATTCTCCACAAATCTTACTTTCTTAAATCCATTATTATCTTGCCTTTGTGTTGTCCCACCCAAATGCTTCTCTTTTCCTTTTACTCCACTAGACATTCCACCTTTGACAATCTCTCCAATCAACTAGTACAAATTCTTGAGTGCTTTCTTTCCTTTCACCACCACCAAAGCAACTTTAGTAACTTTCATAATTCCTTCTCTTGCAAAATATCAATAACCCAAAGAATCCAGTCAGCCTAATGATATCAAACTTCTTCCAAGCTTGGATACATGTCTAACATTATCCAAGGTCTTCACAGCTCCATAAAAAATCTTAAGTTTTATTATGCCTATTTCCACAACTTAATTTGCATTCAACATTATTAGCCAACGTAACAATCCTTCATCACAAGTCTTGTAGGTGTCAAACCAATCTCTATTCCAACACAAATGAAAGCATCAGGCAGAATCCAAAACCCATGAATTTTCAATAGAATCCAAACGTTTGTTAACCATACGAAGATCACCACAATCTTCATCTTCAATAAAATCCAAACTATTGCATTCGTAGCCTTTTTCATGATTATCACGCCTTTTCTTGAACTCTTCTAAATCATCTTTCAACTTCTTACATTGGTACCGTTAAAGGCTCTTCTCAAGAAAATAACAACTTTGACATATAAATTTTCTCTAACTTTTTCCATAACTCTTGGGGAAAAGTCTTACTCAACACCCAATACTTTACCTCATGAGCAAGACTTAAACGGATAATACTCACTGCTTTCATCTCAAATTCTTCCCAGTCACCATCAGATATATATAGTGGCAAACTTCTTCGACTTTCCAAGCAACTCCTTCTTCAATTCTTGCTACACCAAGACGTCTTTGATAGTGCTGCCAAAGACTAAAATTATTTTTCCCATTAAAGAGATCCACCTCAAAATTATTATTCTGTTGCATGGCCAAACTCATTTCTGTCGTTCAATTAGCATTTATTGCTCAATCAAGATCAAAATGAAAGACATATTTCAAAAGGTTGTTCTTGAATCTCTGTGTAGAAGTGCTTCCAATAAAAAAAGTCGATACTATAATATGATCCTGGGGGGTTGTTCAGCCTGAGAAAAAATCGTACCGAGTCCTACTCTGGCAAACACGAATCAACCTTTAAAAATAATGCAATTGCATGATTCTATAGCTTGTTCCAAAACTCTTTTTCTTTTCCTTTTTTCTTTTTCTTGTTGATTATTTGGGATATAATTGTTTTATCAAACTTGTTTATTCATTGTAATATTTCCAAAAATATTTACATAAACAACTAAAATGGTTTGAATTTCAAAACCCTACCTTTGTTTATGTTGTCAATGTTGTGAAGCCGTCAAGGTGGTCTCCTCAGCAACAGGAGTTCGGAGTGGGGAGTTTCGACATATGGGACACGAAGCGTGCATTCGCAACCAAGGGTCAACACACTTGGCATGAAAGACGTGAGCACAATCAGGTAACATCCTCAACATGTCAGTGTCTTTGTAGTCAGCCAAGCATACCGAACAGGAGGAACCAACTGAGTTGCCATATTGGAGCTTGAACTGGGAGTAGAGGAGTTTTGGATAGCTATGGACAGTGGCTTCATCAAGGCCTCGTTCCATGCCATTTAAGCGTTGGTCCTGAGGAGCCCTTTGGTTAGGTGGGCTAGCAATTACTTCTGGCATATACATGAGGGTGCAAAAATGGAGACCCGCGAAAATGATTATGGGCAACGAAAAAACGCCAAGGCAAAGAAGCCCGAGAGTCACATCATCATCCATTTTTTTTAATGAGGGGTATCAGGTATGCGTTAGGTCATCGAGTTGTTAATGAAGGAAGTGATATCAGAGAGAGAGAGAGAGAGACGTAGCTTGAGCTACCAAGCTCACGAGTTTTTCATCTGCTTATTGTCTACAACCTTTGGGGCACCATCTAAAGATTTTCAATAGTATAGCTTTTTCAAGAGACCAAGAGAAGAAAAGTCTGGGAGTAGTTATTCGTTTGAGGTTTTTTTTTTCCCCTTCATATTAATTAGAAGACAAAAAGACTCATAACCTTTGAAAAGGTCTACTAAAAAGACCTTCAGATAAATCTTACAACGATTAAAACAAAAGATTTGAATGTGTCAAAGAAACTAATTAATTCATATAAGCCATAAAATCAACCAGTTCAAATTCTCTATCCCCACTTTATACTCCATCGATCATAACTAACCATATGTTTTATTTTTTTTTTTCTATTTTAAACTTTTTTTTTATTTTATAAAGAAAGTCAAACAAATAATTAGCAAGCTTGTAACTAGCAAAGCATAAAAGTGAGATAGAGGAAATACTATATTTACATTTTCTATAGATATTTATCCTGAGAAATCGATTAGTATCATATACAAAATGAAATTGACAATCCTTGATCACATTTGTAATTTTTGGTAAAGATTATTTATGACCAATTTTTTTTTATACAAGGTAGAAAATTTAATTTAAGTGTATATATGTGTAAAACTCTTTCCTAAAAACTTGAATTCCGAGACTTGCCCCCACACCCTACAAGCACTTATATTTATGGAATAACTATAGCACCAAGGATGTGCAGTGATATTTATGACCAATTTTGAATCAACTTCTATATGTTTCTCTCATGTCCAGGAAATAGGCTCTATATAGCACCACAAATACACTCAGAATCGCTTGCCCACACAATTAACACTAGCACATAGCAAGACAGAAGAATTCCTATTTAGTTAATTCTTTAGCAGTGGCATACAAAATTAAAAATTCTGTTAAATAGAGTTATATATGTGTGTGTTAATCCAAATTTGGCTTTCCATAAAGACCAAAAGCAAATAAAATAGAACTTCCTTAACAAATCCATGTAGGACTAAAAGAATCTCGACTCCAAGTAAGTAGCCAAAGTTAGCTAATATTGGAGCTCCTATATATTGCCTGAGCTATGAATACCCAGAATTGCCAAAAATGAAAAAAAAAAAAAAAAATATATATATATATATATACTTTCAAAAAAAAATTATATACATAATCTTTTTTAAACTAAACTATTTTGTCTACCTTAAAAAAATTATTGAATTCCTTGACTTGAAAATTCCAAAAATTTGGAATCAACAAAAATAATATTGGCCCCAAAACATGATCTTTAACTTTTTTGAAAAAAAGAAATTAAAATTTCAAGTAACAACAATAAAAAATTATCCCAAATAATAGTAAAAATAGTCCAAAAGAAAACAAATGTGCTGGACAGATAAACACCTTGGGAAGCCTCCTACCTCCTTAAGTAATTAATATAATATATAGACACCCTTAACCCAAAAGGCCAAAACTCAATGGCTATGTGCTTAATTATGTTATACCAATTACTCATTCTTCTCACTACTATTCAATGTATGAGACTTCACTCACACGTGCACATCCAACAAAATAAACAAGATATTCAAAAAAGTAAAAAATAAAATAAAAGCCCCTAATTATTCAGATTCGTAACTCGTTACTCATTCCATAAAAATAATAATTTCATTTTTCCTAAAAATATGGTACCAGGAGAGAAACTGACCATGATTTTTCTTCGATGACACCAGTAACTCTGCTCTCCTCAACTTTGTAGTCGTAGTAGCATATGCTACTAGGGCATATGAGTGAGATTGAGATGTCACTACTAATCGAATTTCGCTTTTGAAAAGAAATAAAATTTTAAAAAAATCATAAGGTGGAGTTAAAAACTAAAAGATCATATATTCCTCTTAGGTGCTACCTGCGTGTATTCTAAACCAATAAGTTATGCAAAATGTGTTTATTTCGTGTTAGTGTCAGCCACGTTAATTACATACTTAATTTTCACGTTGTATAAGAAACCTAAAATACACTTCAAAAATAAAAAATAAAAATAAACCTAGAATAGGATTTTATTTACACTAGGAGAGGGATTTTAAGAATTAAAGTGACGACATGTAGCCTATAAACCTTACAAACCTTTAATAGTTAAAAAATAAATAGAATTTGTTTTAATTTGAATGTTCAATTAGTGTATAAAAAACCTTGAACGTTTAGATCCCCAATTCACAAATTACCAATTCAAACTTATTATCAAACAATATATGTGCGGAACATGAACATAAACTAAAACAAAATTAATAAAATAATCTAAACCAAATAAAATCACAACCACAGTAGAAATTAAATGACAAAGATTAAGGGAAGAGAGATGCAAACACAAGGATAACACAGTGATGTGTTATCGAAGAGGAAACCGAAGTCCTCGGCATAAAACCTCTCCGCCGCCCTCCAAGTGGTCAATAATCCACTAAAGAATGTAGTTAGGATACATGAACAACAGAAGACCCTCCAAGCTTAATCTACCTAGTGTCCCTAAGCCCTCCAAGCTTCTTACTCTAACGAGGTTACGCCGAACCTTTGTCTTCTTTAGCTTACTGGATTCCGTTATAACCCATAACATCAACCAATATCAATTGGTCCTTTCCTAACTGCTTCCCAAGCACCAAATAGCTTCTCACAGATATGGGTATGGTGAGAAAAGGATTTGGCTAATGTACCTCTCAAGAATTTAACAATGGAAAGGATGAGAGTAGAGGAATTTGGAGAATCAAAGGATGAAGATTGTGGATGAGTCAATCTTGCTTTTCTCTAGGGTTTCTCTCTCAAAATTTTCTCTAGAAGTTCTCTACATTTCGTGTGTATAAGGGGTATTTATACTGGTGTGTGTATAGAATGCGAAGAGTCAATTTTTCCCAAACAAAGTGGACAGGCAACTTGGCCTCGCAACTTGACTGAGTCGTGAGTCCAAGCCGTGAGCTAACTGAATGGCCAGACTAGACTTTTTGTCCTGTAGTGCTCCAACTGGTGTGACTGTTCAACTCCTTTGTATGCTTCACTCATGTGCATCCTTTGACAACTTGCAAGCCACGAGATCCAGTCATGAACCCCTTGCTGAGTGCACAATCTTGAGCTTTTCTTCACACTCTCTCACACACTACCCTTACATGATTCCCACCTAAATACAGGGTTTCTAAGTGTTGAATTACAAGCAAATTGGCACGAAATAAAGCCAACAAAATGGTTAATTAAATTCAACCCTACATAATTAAAGAATAGAATTAGATTAATAGAATTTGTTTTAATTAAAGAATGGGAATTTCGTTGCTAGTCAGCTACATGGTTCTCAAAACCGGACCAACTGTACAGTCCGACCTGGTTAACCATGAATCCTTCTTCATTTCGGTTCTTTTAATCCTAAGAACCTTTCTATGTGACAAAAACATGGAACTGCACAAACCGCAGTCAAACCCTACGGTTTTGAGAACCGTGGCCGGTTTTAGCTATTCGCATGGTTCCATTTTTTCATTATATTTTGGCCAGAAAATAGATCTCAACTCATAAAGAATTTGAATATAATAAAAAAAAATTGCAAAAAAAAAAAAAAAAAAAAAGAGAAGCCAAGTTGCTAACATCACTGTTACTTTTCTAGTAGTAAATTTTTCCGATCAACACTTCTCCCATTTTCTTCTTCTCCTTCTCCGCAACACTTCCCCCAACAGGCAACACCGCAGCAGCTAGAAACTCATCTCCTCGTATTGTGTCTTGTTTTTGAGTAGTGCACTAAGAGCATCTCTAGCAAGTTCTCTAAAATTTTGTACTGTTTAGAGAGTGAACAGTTCCTTTTACCTTTTACCTAACTACTTTTTCAAATACACTTTCCAACAGACTCTCTATCTTTTATCTATCCCATTTAAATATTATTTCTTCATTCTTTTTTTAATCTTTCTTTGTTTATTTTTTCAATCTTCCTTCATTTATTTCTAATGACTATATTTTTTCAAATACCCAACAACCATATTTTTAAAATCTCTCAATGGTAATATTTTTAAATTTTTCCTAATGATATTTTTTTAACAAACCTTGTAAAGCACTTGTGGTAATGATATAGTGAGTTGTAGGTCATCTAATTTTAATTAGAAATTATTCTAAAAATGCTACATTCACAATATTTTACACAATACTTTCACAATAAATCTTGTGCGATAAGTTGTTGTTGTTTCTAATTTTAACTCACTAGTCACCACTGAAATTATTTTTTTCTCACCAATAATAACCAATAACAACCCAATACTTCAAATTTATTGTGAAAATATTGTGGTAGAGTTTCTTAATTTTATTTCTTATTCCTTATTTTATTTTACCCTTATTTCTTTTTTTCATCCATACAATTTCTTCTTTTCTTTCTTTTTTTTCCCCTCTTTTTTCTCCTCCACCCACGTTCCCTCTTTCTTCTTTTCTTATGTCCTTCTTTCCTCTTTTTTCCCTACCACCTCCTCCAAACTCCAGAACATACCAAAGCTCTCTTTCTTTCACTTTTTTTTTTTTTTTTCCTTCCTTTCTCTTTTTTCTCTTACCACTTTGTACAAACTAGAGCTCTCTCTCTCTCTCTCTCTCTCTCTCTCTCTCTCTCTCTCTCTCTCTCTCTCTCTCTCTCTCTCTCTCTCTCTCAAATAGAGATCGCCGGTGGATAACTCATCCTGTCCATCACCACTCGTCCCCCTCCCCACAGCAACTCAGATGAGTCAGATTTGCTATTTTTTTTTTTCATTTTTTGTTATGATTTGATTAATTTTAAGATTGTGATTTGAGTTTGTATTTTGATTGTGATTGAATTTAGAGATGTTTGAAAGAAAACTGGTTGAGTTGTAGCATTGTTGAGTAAAATTGAATATTTATTCTCATTAATTTTTTTGCTAATGAACAATAGATCATTAGACCAAGAGAGCCACTGTTCTTTAGCAAACAATTTTTTGCTAATGAACAATAAATTAGAGAGACTGCTGGAGCACATTTTTGTGAGTTTACTCTCCAAATTTTGGGTTTAGAAAACTTGTTGGAAATACTCTAATAACTTATATAGCTGTATTCTTGTTTTTGTTAAGTATGCCCACTGTTTTGCCCAACAAAACCACTACCAGATGACCTCGTGAAGCCCAATAGATGAACAATAAGATTTGACTATTCAATTGTTTTTAACTATTGTCATCCGCCAATATTGATGTCCTTTTAAACAATAGGTGTCCCTTTTTTTAATGTTATTTAAGGTAAGTGTCCTTCTAAAGTTATAATTCTTATATTACAATTATAATTATAATTATTAAACTATTATTATTATTATTATTATTATTATTATTATTATTATTATTATTATTATTATTATTATTATTATCATCACAAGTTTAACTAATCAACATAAAAATAAGTAAAGAAATATTATATTTATGTACGTTTAAGATTTGATATTTCTTGTTTGCCTTGTCCAAATTATGATATGAAAAAATACAAAGATACATCCTTTATTTAATTGGACTATTTTAGTTAATTTTTCTATTTGTACTAATTAAAAATATTTGTTTATATTTTAAATAATTATTAAATTAATTATGATGTTATCAAGGTTCAACCACAGTTCGACCTCAGTTTGACCTAAAAAATCTTGAACCTCTCCCTTTTATGGTTCATTAAACGGTCCGAGACTGAAAACCATGATCAGCTAGCCAAACGAGCTTTCAAGATGGAACCTCTTACATATGATTCATATGAATATTTCTCCCACTATAATTCTACAAGCTACTTTAACTTGCGAACTACGTGGTTTTCTCTAAAGAAAGTCTAAAAACACAATAAAATGTCACATAATTTTTAATATATTTTTATTTTCAATTGTGGTGGATCTCAATTTAATGTACTATTATTATTTTATTTTATTTTGAACGATGAGTAACTAACATCTTAGATGTAAAAATATTATGATAATTTAATGTGTTCATGGAATAACGCTTTTCTCTATGTTGACGAAAATTGTTAACTAATGTTTAACAATAATTGTTAGATTATGTTTAACAAACATTGTCGACTTATGTTTAATAAACGTTGTCAAATTATGTTTAACAAATATTGTTAAATCATGTTTAACAAACATTGTCAAATTCGTCAAATTCGTCAAACATAATTTCACTCATAGGTCTTTTGGCTTATGAGTTTTATTGATGCGAGTAGTGCCCATTCAAAATAATGTATCTCTTAATTACAATCCCTTATTTCAAGGGAATACCCTTTGATTCCAATCATGTCGTCTTTGTACATTAGTTTATTTATTTTTATATTTAAGGGAATATATGTTTTTATTTATTTGTGGCTGCACCTAATAATTTATTTAGGTTGCCTACATACCCTTGGCGGGGATCAAGCCACTTCGTAGTTCTTAATTTGAGGTTTTAGATTCAAAATCCTCAAATTGATTTTGCCCAATTTAAATGATGGACATATAAGTCAAATACTTTTTATTTAATTAAGCATCGACTTAATTTTACTTTTGGGTGAGATAATTGGTTTTAATCTTAAGGATAAGACCATGTTTTCATGGAAATTGAATCAAGGATTCTCTTTTTGAGAAGTTAAAGTTCCAAGTAATTTTCCATTTCTTTCATTTGCTTCTTTGTAGGAATTTTAATAATATTTTGATTGAGGTTTCCAAATTTAATTAAGGGAAAGAAAAACTCCTTTGAGGCAATTATTATTTTTTATGAATATTGGGAATTAGAAAGTTTCCTTAAATCAATTTTTATGGTCATTTTATTTTGAGAATTATTAATTCCAATCTTGATTAAGAGATTACAAATTCCAAAGAATTTGTCATATTGGAATTTGAAGGAATTAGAATTCTCATTTTATTCAAGGGAGTCGAGGATTTCATTGATGGGGTAGAGTCAAGGACTCCATTGATGGGGTAAAGTCAAGGACTCCAATTATCAGGGTAGAGTCAAGGACTCCATTGATGGGGTAGAGTCAAGGACTCCAATTAAGAGAAAAGACATTGCACCACAACTTGAGAGAATTTTTATTTGATAATTTTAAAATAGGATTTAAGAGTCAGGGACTCTTGTATAAAGGTTCAAGTATGGAGTTAGGAACTCCTCATGAAACCCAACCCTATTTGTTTTCCCAAACATAAATTATTTGAAGAAGGTTGAGAGAAAGATTTTGGTAGTGAGAGAATTTTTATTTAATAATGTACAAATAGGAGTTATGAGTCAATGACTCATATTTAAAGCTCCATGCATAGAGTTAGGAACTCTCCATGAAACCCGGTCCTATTTGCATTACCAAGCAAAAATTCAAATTCAAGAATGAGGGAGAAAGAGATTTAGAGAAGAAAGGGACTGATATGAAATCCCATATACGAACCTATGCTGCGTATTTCTCCTCTGCTTGATGTTGCTCTCTCTGTCTGTGGCTCTCTTTTTTGTCTTCTCTCTGTCTTTGCCGTGTGTGTACACTTGCTCTCTTTTTGTGTCTCTGCTTTCTTTCTTTTCTTTTTCTCTATTTATAGAGAGATTTCAAAGAAGTTGTTCCCTTATTTTTCTCTCAACTGATCAGATCATGGAGCAGTTTTCGTCAGTTTTTCCTCCACAGCTCCTAATTTCATGTTGAGCCGTGACCCATTTTTCAGCTTCTTTTCTCTTTTATTTGTTTCCTTCCTTTTTAAACTCCCCCTTTTTAGCTTGTGACACCCCCACTTTTCAACTTTTCAGGTCCACTTTCACCAAACCGTGTTCCTTACTTTCTGGTGATGCCACTTCCTTATTCACTTTTCAGCTTTTGTTTTTGTTTTTGTTTTACTTGATTTGTGTCTATCTTTCGCTTTTGTACTAGGCAGCAGGCTATGAACGTGGCTCATATTATCTATACTACTATTTAAGGGGTTTTCCCTGTTTGGATTCCACATTTTTCATGTCTAAAATACCCTCATCATACCTACTTACAAGTTTTCAACTACCAGGGATAGATATGTAAATTAAAACTCCTACATTTTAAAACCACAAACTCACGTACGCTTTGCAGTTTCTATCTCACTTTCTCTCTCTCATTTTTCTTCAGATTGAAGACATTTAGTTTAGCTCTACATCCTCCTTTCAGGTTCTATTTTTTGCAAGTTTCTCTTTATTTTCTTTTCTTTTATTTATGATTGACTTTCTTTAAGTTCTACTTTTTTTTTTCCTTATATGTATCACGTTAACTCTTTTTTTTTTCTTTTTTTTAAATGTAATTTTGAAATAAATGGTTCCTTCATATACTCTACCATTGTACTTCTTAATGAATTGTCATTTCATGTTGTAGGTATTGTGATCCAAAGACAGGGCTGCCTTATGCTACAAAAGAAGCATTCAAAATCATTCGTAAACAGTTAAACAGTATGGCTTCCCTTACCTCCTTTAATAGCCTTTGTTTACATTTTATTTAAAAAATTTGAATTGAAATAAAAATAGTTTCATATAGATGATCAATTACTATTTCCTTCTCCTTCCTCACTTCACTTCTTTTTTTTTTTTCCTTCTTCATATATATATATATATATATATTTTACCATCATTGTATATGTTTTTGGCGTTAAATTTTTTTATTTAGGTATGTAGCAACCTTAAGTTCTACATTTTTTTTTTAATGTATCACGTTAACTATCCTTTTTTTTTTCTTTTTCTTTTTTAAATGTAATTTTGAAATGTTGGTGGTGACTGAATGTATATGTCTTTGGCGTTAAATTTTTTTGTTTAGGTATGTAGCAAACTTGAGTTCTACTTTTTTTTTTTTTTTAATATATATATGTATCACGTTAACTCTCTCTTTTTTTTCTTTTCTTTTTTTTTTTTAAATTTAATTTTGAAATGTTGGTGGTGACTAAAAAAAAAAAAAAAAAGCCATGCTGTATAAAATAAAAAAAATAAAAAAAAAACCTTAACACGTTTGAATTCCACTCCCACATTTTACTCCTAACAAATTGTTTGAATTCCACTCCCACATTTTACTCCTAACAAATTGCTTGAATTCCACTCTCCCATGTTTTACTCCTAAGAAACTGCTTTACTATCAAATTTAAAAATTTTAACTTCTCTTTAACTTCTTTTGCTTATCCAATTTTTATTTTATTTTATTAAGTTTCATGTTATATCCTCCTTCCTTTTCATCTTCTTCTTCTTCTGGATATATATATATATATATATATATATATAAATAAATAAACCGAATAGAATATTACTGCACTGGAATAACAAAAGACTTCATTACTTGACTTCCAAGATTATCCGGATAAGTATATAAGAAAATATTCTTATTTTACTTATCATGTTTTTTAGTTTTCTATTTCTTACAGTAGGACAAACTTTTAAATACATTTACTATTAAGTTTTTTAATGTAAAGTACTTATCAAAAAATAAAGTTTCTTAATGTAAAGTGCGAAAAACAAATGAATATTTAAATGAAATAATGCAGAAGAGAGATTCTTCAAGACATGCAAGAGACCCAGTAGAGAATGAAAAAGCCTTACCTTAAATTGGCATCTGAGTAGAGGTGCTCTTCTTTGTGCCGGAGAAAACAATGACACAGAGAGCAGAAATATTTTGTGATTTTCGAATTGTTTAATGAAAGAGGCGATGTGTGTGTTGTGTTTTTTGTTGTGCTGTGGTGAACTCTTAAACTTTTATATTTGAATCCCAAATGTGTCTTCTCCAGTGAACTTGGTGCAGTTAGTGCTCACACCTCCTAGGTTTTTTTTTGTGATTAAAAAATGTAGTAATCCCAAATTATAATAAATGCTCTAAATTAACCCTTACCCAAAAAATAGAAAAGCCTCTGAGCACGCGCTCAGAGGCTAGTTATTATTATTGTAGTATTGGCTAGATGCCGACCATACATGACCACTTTTTTTGAACCTATGCTATTGTTTAATCCTAGTTGCCATGTACATGCAACACTTTTTATAAAGTAATTTTTTGGTTTCAACCCTCTATCTTTAAAATATTGTGATACTAGATCGCCTTGTTCTAAATATTTAATTTGTTATAGAAATTGACAAAAACAAGAAAGGAGATAAACAGAAAATTATAATTTTGCATGAAATGTATTTGTAGGATGCAAAATTTTAAGCCAATTAAAAATGCCACATTAAAATTTAGTGACAAATTCTAAATTAATATGTCATTAAATTAGATAAATCAAGTGTTGACATGTGTCATTTGAGATGATAATTATCCCTATTAAATAGAGATAAATATCTTGATGATAATTATTCTAATTAAATAGAGATAAATATCTCAATTAAATTGGAATGATAATAGTTAATCATTATCTCTATTAAAAATAAAAAATAGAGATAATTATCTGCAAGGAGGTCAATCTCAAGTGGGACTTATCCTTTAAAACCGCTATAAATAGAGGGCATACCTCCTCACATTCAAATTTTCTAAGACATCAAAACTTTGGAGAAATTCTGCCTCAAGAACATTCAAAGAAATTCTTTGAAGTTCTATTAGAATTAAGCTAAAAAGCCTCCATAAACTTCAACAAATCCCAAATCCTTGAAACTCAACGGATCAAGCCTCTAAAGCTCCAAAGAACTTCAACCTAAAAGCCTTCACATTCGAAGACTTGAAGAACAATAAATCTCTAATAAGCTCAAAGCTAAAGATTTGTTGTGAAGACCGTTCAATCCATCTTCCAACTAAAGTCAAGAAAATTTATTGTTCGAGTCAAGTTCAAAGAAGATAGAATCAGAGGGTATTCTTTTGTAACAGAATTAAAATAGAGATTGTACTCATTATTCATCAATACAAATTTATATTTGCAAAGCATATTTTTTTTCAATTGTTTGATTTTTCGCAATTGAGAAATTTTGTGTTTACAGTATCACCTTTGATGGCCCACATTACATACATGATATCCAAAAGAGCTATATCTTATTAATTAGGAAATATCAAATAGGACAAGGTTTCTCTCCAAACTAATTTAAAGAGAAACCCTTCAAACTCATCTTATATCTTTTTATTGAATGTGAATTTTGAAAATCTTAAATCTTTGTCGAGGGAGAAATTGATGCCTCTATCTAAGATGTTGGGAAGCCAAATCGAAACTCGACTATGGGCTTTTAAGATGATACCCAAAGGCTTTCAATGTGATGATAAAGCCTATCCAAGCAAGAAACAAAGGCTGCACATGACAAAACAAAAACAAAAGCCCAATGAAAAACACGTTACAATACTTAATTAGTACATTAATGGTCCTGATTCGATAATTCAAATTAGTCCTCTAATGGTACGGTATTATCTCCAGCAGTAGGGTAATTTCAGGTTAATAAGTGTGTTTACATGATAAAAATCATTTTTTTTCCTTATTATTATTAAGTCAACATAGTTTCCATAGTTTCCAAAACATTATGGTCTTCATCATAATAATAAATAAGGATTAAAGGCTCCATAATTACAAATAAAAGATGAAAAATATGATGGTATGAAGGGAGAGAAAGATCCCCAGCTCAGTACAGTAAGTATTAAACTAAGATTTTGGTGAGTATGTGTGCATAAGGTATGAATGAGGTGAATGTGGATTGTTTTGAGTGAGTGGGATATGATTAATATTGAGATTGAAGCTTTTTGTGAGTAATGGGCTGTTTGTGACTAGTTGGAGGACATTTTTGAGCTGTGATTGTGTAAAAGGGGGGAAAAGAATATCTGGGATTAGATGAGTGTAGACTAAAGATGATGAGTGGTGAGCTTAAGGAGAGCTAAACCACTAGCAAAAATGGCAAACGAACCCCAAAATCTTAGAGGGGGGTGGCTGTCCCCTTGTGGGTTGAGGTGCTTATACTTTTATAATGGAGTTTAGAGAAGTATTAATTAACAAACATCCAAAAAAGCGTAGGTCTCATTCAGGGGAGCAGGTTAGTTGAATTAATAACCTGGATTTGGCCTAAAAATGGGAGATTTGATTTTGGGGCTGTTTTGCTTCTTTGGACAAGATAATATTTGGAGTAATCTTACATTAAATGCTAAGATTGCTGAGATTGTTTTTAGCCAATGGGATTAAGGTAAGTTTTAAGGAAGAATCCTAGTACTGCAAGTGAGATTTGGACCATAGGAAGTAGGATTCAACACCCCAAGCTAGGTGTCAAAGTTTAAACTCACTTCAGAGGGTTCCGCTGAAGATCCCTTTATACCCTCCAAATCACATGTTCCCAATTTTTTCCCCTTTAGGATTCATGGGCTTGGCACATTAATCACATCTTGAATGTTTTTTAACATTTATAGCATCAATTTGTTGAAGTTTGTATAATTTGGTTTCAACTCCCCTTTTGCTGAAGGTGCAGTCTTGAGGAAGATGATGGAGTCCCTTCATTCTTTTGACTTCAGCTAATATGACAGCCCTTGGGCACTGTTCACGTCAGGTAGAGGGTGGTTGAAAATTGATGGGACAACCCTTAGTCCATTCTTTAAAGGCTTGGTTCCCTTGTATGAGTCCCTAGTTGCTTTTATTTATTTATTTTTTTTTTGGTTAGGAACGAACAAAGGCTGTTTGCCCACTCTCCTTTGCCTCCTGCTGGTGCTTTTTGCTTAGGCTTGCTCACATGGGCTGGGTTGTATGCACATGTTGCCATGGGTTTTTATTCCTCATGGACTTTTATTAGTAAATATTTTTGGATTTTTCATAAATACTTGCAATGGGCCTTTGGGCAATTAGTTGTAATGTTTGAAACAATAGGACAAGTTTCAAAATACTTTTGTAAATAATATTTACTTTGATGAATTCCATGTTGCAATAATGTTCATGGTTTCTGATAATCGCATTATAACTTAAATGATGATCTTGTGGGTTTGAATGTTTACCATGAGTGTTGAAGGCATATATTATGGATGTTGCGATGCAAATGATGTCCATTTATTTCATGAGTTTATAATATGAGAACATAATTTTCAAGATAACTCCCAATAAGTTTTTTTTATAAGACGATTACCATGGTAATATTTTACCATGATATTTTTTCTTTGCCAAGTATTGATAATCTTGGGCTCTTTTTTGACAAAATAGCGCCAATGAGAATTGGGCTTTGATTTTGCCAATGAAAATTAGGCTTTGATGTTGCCAATGAGAATTAGGCTTTTGATATTGTCAATGTGAATTGGGCTTTGATTTTGCCAATGAGAATTGGGCTTTTGGATAGATAAATTGCCATGGGTTTAAATCATGGGCTTTGATTATGGATTTGAATTCCATTGATAAAATTGTTTTGCCATGGACTTGAATCATGGGCTTTTCAAATATTACCAAGCATAAGTATTCTTGGACTTTAAATAGAATAGGACGTGGGTATTTGAAAGTAAATAAGTGGTACTTAAATAAAATTAGATGTAAAAAAAAGTACCCTAACAATCTTATCATTGGATTGTACGTTTTTTTATGTTCTTAACATGCATGTCAATTTTTTTTTCAAATTAGATATTATTACTATTTGATCAATAAACTTATTTTTTATGCATAATTTTAGATTTTTTTAAAAAAAAAAAACTTGAAATTTAAATATTTGATTGATGACATAATTATTGATATTATAGTTGAGAGATATAATCACCACACATATTTATTGGAGAGAGAGAGAGAGAGAGAGAGAAATAAAAAGAAAGGTAAATTGCTTATTTGGTCTCTAATCTTTTAGGCTATGTATCAATTTGGACCTCAATCTTTCAAATATGTCAATTTAGTCTCTAACATTTTAATAGTGTCAAAATAGTCCTTACTGTTAAGTAATGGATAGAAAATATTGATGTGACTAATAATCAAAATAAAATATTACTTTTATTCCACGTGTACTAACATGTCAGCATAAGCTTTAAAAAAAAAAAAATTACACATCAGATATAGTTAAAATATTAATCAAAAAGTTTTTTAAAATTAAATCTAAAAAAGAAAAAAGAAACCAATTTGGTACTATTCCTCTCTCTCTTCTCCCTCTACTCATATTTCATTGACGACCAAGTCCATATCGATCTCCACACCTCTTGAGTCTTCCAAGCCCAACAAAGATCTCCGCCGTTGAAGCAAGCTAATTTCTTTTCAGTTGGTGGGTTCCATAGCCATTTCTTCTTGAAATTCAATGGTGGGTTGAGTTCTATGGCAGTTTGAAGCGAGTCAAACTCCACCAAGTAAAATACCATTTTTTGAGAATAAGGCTAAGATTGGTTTTGGTGGCTAGGGAGTGGCTAAGATGGACCTTGAAAAGAAACTTTAAAAATAATAATAATAATAATAACAATAATAAGAAAAAGAAAAGAAAAGAAAAAACTCCCTATTTTGTTCTTCATCCAAGTCTTCATTGTTATTGCTGATCTTGGAATTTTTTTTTTTTTTTTTTTTTAATTTGAAGACTCTAAGTGGGATAAAGAATGGATTTGATTTATAGTTACCCATTTCAATTTAAGAAATTGATGGACGATTCATTATTAGTTTGTTAGCTCAAAATGTAATTTTAATGTCCTTTGTCCTAATAGAAGAAACTGTCTGCATTTTTGATATTATTCTTAAGAGTCTTTTTAAAGTTTTCTTATTCTTTTGATTAACGAAATTCTTTTGTGTTAGATTTTGATCATCACGTACGTGCTGAGTAATATTGTTTGTTTGTTTTTTTAATTTGAATATGATATGACATAGCAATATTGGTGTTAGTTGACTTGGCAAAAAAACAATATTTTATTTGAGCTGTTAGTCTTATTAATATTTTTCATTTAAAACTTTCATTTAAAATTTAACAGAAATGACCTGATTAACACGGAACTGAAAATGTTAAAGATTAAATTAACACAATTAAAATGTTATAAATTAAATTGACATATATAAAAGATAAAAACTAACTTTACGGTTTATCTTAAAAAGAAGAAGCACTGAACCTGACTTCTAATATTGAAAATCTTCAAACTATTCAACGGCTGGTATTTTTTTTATTTTTTTGGGTATGTGAGCTTCTAAAGCATGTTTTGGATCAGTAGTTACCTGTCACAACGTACTTATCTATTTAGAAAACTTCCTAAATCTTTTTTTTTTTTTTTTCGAATTTAATTCATTACTTAATGGTTGGAATTTTTTTTTTTTTTAATAACAGGACTTATATAATCGTTGTACCTGTACGCGTACACGTACCAATCATTTATTTCAATCCATTATTTGGTTGGTATTTGCGTTTTGCAAGTTGCAACCCTATGTAAGATATAATATATATATATATATATATATATAGTATAGTATTAATGTAATGCCGATTTGTCTTATTATTGATTGGTAGTACCAAGTTGGCCTTTCTTGACCTAGTTGACAATATCTTATACTATTACGTTGCAGTTACTTCTTTTTTTTTTTATGCAAATAACGTCACTTTATTAAAAGGATGATAAAAACAAAACATCTTGAGACACTAAGTTCTCAATAAAACTAGGATATTCCTCTAGCCAAATACTAGGATCAGATAAATTTCTAGCATGCTGCGCTAACGCATGGGCAACTTTGTTGCCACTCCTCCGAGTAAAGGAGAAGACACACTCATCAAACTGTGATGCCTGACTCAGCACACCAGAAATAATGTTGGAGATGCTAGCAGGTGGGATGGCAGAGCTAGTCAACACTTGATGCACCAACAGAGAGTCCCCTTCAAACGTTGCTGCTCTAAAGCCCCTGTCCCACGCGAACCTCAAGCCTTCCTCCATCGCCTTAGCTTCAGTTTCCAATGGTCCCAACATTGCACGGAGCTTCTTAGACATAGCTGCTCGGACAGACCCCAGTTGATCTCGTATCACGACTCCAATTCCGACTGAGCGTAGATTCTCAAAAATAGCAGCATCCACGTTTACTTTAAAACCCGGTACATGGGGAAGTGACCAACCGCAATCAGATTATGCAGACTTGACCTGAACCGTATGATTGGCAACTTGAAATTCTTCCAGGTAGTCCAACGTCCACTTCACAATCGAAGACGCTGACTTCCGTGAACCTCCCGTTCGAATTTCGTTTCTGTTAGACCAAATGCCCCACGCGACCATGAAGAGTTGAGCCAGCGCTTGAGTATCCATCTGTTTTACATTCCGAGCATACCATACCAGATCTATAAATTCATGAATCTCCCTTAACACCGCCTCTAAACCAAGGTTGAAGCTTTCCACACCTCCTGTGCTCTGCTGCAATGCCAAAACAGATGACCCGAAGATTCCACACCCACTCCACATTCCTCACATACATCATCCTGAGTAACTTTCCGAGTAAAAAGTTTTGCTTTTGTTGGCAGAATATTCCTGCAAGCTCGCCAAGCGAAAACTTTTACTTTATTCGGCATCTGCATCCTCCAAAGACATCTCCAAAAAGATGTTAGATGCTGAGACGAAGAGCACTCAGCCCGATTGTGCTCACAAAAGAAATTGCGAGTGATCTTATAGGCACTGCTCACAGTAAATTGACCCGATGACGTAGGGGCCCAAATCAACTTATCAGCAGGCAAAGAAGCACTTAGGGGAATCGACAAAATAGCGTCTGCATCAAAGGTGAGGAATAATTCATGAATAAGATCTGATTTCCATGTTGCCTCCACTGGATTAATGAGAACAGAGACAGGTGCATCCTCAGGGAAAAGACGAGGGGGAGTAACCAATCTGTATGAGGAAGAAGTAGGTAGCCACTTATCTCTCCATAATTTCGCAGACTCACCATTGCCTATCTGCCAACGACAACCAAGTTGAACCGTCTTCTGAGCAGCCATAATACTCCGCCAAGAATAAGATGGATGTTTTCCTAAAGAAGCAGTTAAAAAATCTCCATGAGGAAAATATTTGGCCTTATACACTCGGTAGAACAAGGAGTTTGTGCAAGTCTGGAGCCGCCACCCCTGTTTTGCTAACAAAGCAATATTAAAAGCTTTTAGATCACGGAATCCCATCCCTCCTTCCTCTTTTGGATCACACATCCTATCCCAACTTAGCCATGCCACTCCATTATGATTTTCATGCTGCCCCCACCAGAAGCGCCTCACCATACCTGCAAGCTCATCACATAAAGCATCAGGGAGTTTAAAACAACTCATAGTATATGAGGGAACAGCTTGAGCCACAGATTTTATCAGAATTTCCTTGCCAGCATTAGATAACAGCTTCTCCTTCCACCCCGCTAATTTACTCCCTAATTTTTCTTTTAAATCATTAAAAGTATTGCGCTTAGACCTCCCAACCAGAGATGGCAGACCCAGATATTTTTCATGCTGACGGATCACAGGTGCCCCAAAACGCCTTTGAATCTCTTCCTGAATGGCTCTTGGAGTATTTTTGCTGAAAAATAAGGCAGTTTTATTCCGATTCAACTGTTGTCCCGACACTGACTCATACACTGAAAAAACCTGTTGTAACACCTCACATTCCTGTAAAGTGGCTCGGCAGAAAATCAAGCTGTCATCTGCAAAAAATAAATGAGAGATACGGGGGGCACCACGACAAACCGCCACTCCCTTGAGCCTTCCCCTCTCCACCTGCTCTCTAAGCAAACCAGATAAGCCCTCTGCACACAATAAAAATAGATACGGAGAAAGAGGGTCCCCTTGGCGTAAACCCCTTGAAGGGATAATCCGCCCTCTAGGTTTCCCATTAATCCGAACAGAATAAGTAACAGTGCAGACACATCTCATAACAACCTCCACCATCCTCCTATAAATACCCAACTTCTGCATGATGCCCTTCAAGCAGTCCCACTCTACTCTATCATATGCCTTGCTCATATCAAGCTTCAAGGCCATCTCTCCCATTTTCCCCGTTCTCTTATGGCTAATATGGTGCATAGTTTCATAGGCAACAAGAATATTGTCAGTAATAAACCGACCTTTAGTAAAAGCACTCTGGTTTTCACTAACAATGCTAGACATAACGTTCTTCAATCTATTGGCCACAGTTTTAGATACTAATTTATAAATAACATTGCAGAGACTGATAGGCCTATAATCAGTGACCCTACGAGGATCTTTAACTTTTGGAATAAGAACAATGTGCGTGTCATTAAAGTCAGGAGGTGCCACCCCATGATTCAAAAAATCCAGAACTGCCTTAGTGACACAATTACCAGAAACAGACCAAAACTTTTGATAAAAAAAGAGGGGGCATACCATCTGGGCCTGGAGCCGTGGTGGGGTGCATTTGCTTCAGAGCTTGGTGGACTTCTGAGGCCTGAAAGTCACGACTAAGAAGCTGATTCATGGGCTCCGATACTACTGCTTGAACTGAATCTGTGATTCTTCCAATCTCCGTTGGGTTGGAAGAAGTGAAAAGTGAAGAGAAATAATCCAATACAATTGCTTCCACTACTTCAGGAGATGCCTGCCAAGAACCCGAGCTATCCTCCAATCCTTCCATCAAATTTTTTTGGTGTCTAGTTGAAGCTTTCACATGAAAAAACCTGGTATTACGATCACCAGCCTCCAGATATAAATTTCTAGACCGCTGCTTCCACATGACCTCCTCCAAATCCAACCACGAGTTTAACTCCCTCTGCACTCTACGGATTTCTTCCCCATGCAGGTCTGGTTGAGATTCCAGCCGTTGAAGTTGGGATTTTAGGCTTGAGATGCGCCGTCCCACATGACCAAACTCCACCTTATTCCACCGAGTTAATGCATCAGTACAAGATTGTAAACAATTTTGAATTGGATACCCTGTGGAAACGGAGAGACCACGCTCCCAAGCTTCCCTCACAACCTCTGGGCATCGAGAATCACGCACCCACATAGCTTCGAACCGGAATAACTTCCCTGTACGTGGTCTACTTCTCACACTCTGACTCCAATGTAACCGTAACATACAGTGGTCAGAATCAATTGTTGAAATATGGTGCAGTTTGGCCAAAGGAAATTTACGTACCCACTCCTCATTAGCAAGAGCCCGGTCCAGTCTAGCCCAAATGCTAACCCCATTTTCATAATGCCTTGACCATGTAAACCTTGCACCTGAATATCCCAAGTCCATGAACTTGCACAAATCCACCACATTACGAAATTTATCCATCTGCCTAACCGGTCTCAACTGGCCACCCAACATCTCAGAATGGCTAAGAATTTCATTATAATCTCCAATGCAGAGCCACGGCAGCTTATTTTGACGACCCAAACCTTCTAGAATCTGCCATGTTTCTTCCCTTTTGCTTGTATCCGGTTGCCCATAAAACCCAGTGAAACGCCAACCCCCCTGATCATTGTTACTATCAATCTCTGCATCAATGAACCATTTCGAATATCCTCTAATATTAACACAGGTTCCTGGTTTCCAAAGTAGAGCTAAACCCCCACTCTTTCCTTCACTATGAACAATCAGTCCTTGAGTAAAACCCACAGCATGCTGAATATCTTTCATCTTTTGTTGTTGTTTTCTCGAAATCTTAGTCTCCATTAGGAAGACCAAGCTGGGAACTTCTCTCTCCACTTCACTCCGGAGAGCTTGAACTGTGCGGCGGTTCCCAAGCCCCCGACAGTTCCAGCTGAGCGTACTCATTGCTCCCGGCGGTGCTGCTTAGCAGCCACCGCCGATCCAAATTCAGTTTTCATTAAGTTACTGACTTCAAGAACTTCTGCCTCTCCCCTTCTCTTCTTAGTCACAGTAGAGCCATTCTGATCAGATAAGGACTTATTTTTACGTTTGGACCCCACCTCCACATCCTCACGCACCACTTCATTGTCAGTTTTGGGCTTGGGATGACGTCGCTTCCAAATGCCCCTACTCAACCCAATTGCATCAACATTATTCCGCTCTCCCTCCTGTTCATCAATCCCCATGTTTTGTCTTGGTACCTCAATCATAATTGGACAGCGCATCATACCTTCCTCCTCTGGATAACTGGGTCCCTTGTCACTCTTCTCCCCCTCACACTGAAATACAGTTTCCCCGACAGCTAAATTACTACCTTCCAAGTTAGAGTCATTCACCAAAGCCACTTCCTTTCCCTGAGAATCGGTCTTATCCACCACTGGAATATTTGTCTCCCTTTCATCCTGCATTATGGTTATATTATCTCCTAGCTCCCTATCAATCTCCTTTAGGTGCTCTTGGAATGCATCCTCACTCCTCAGAATTTCTGAAGCACTTAAAGCACCTTGAGAACGATCCACTCCGCCTCTATTATTTCCCAGTTCCATCTCAGCACTCCCACGGTCAGAATCATGTGGCAACTCTGTCGAAATTCCCTCTGTTTCACCAGAATCCCCACCTGAGCCCCTCGTTGGTTTAGCAAGTACATGAGGAGGCGCCATACTTGCACCTGACCCACTCACCCTAACCACCTTCTTACGTAGTAAACTAATAGGATCAGCCCTTAGCCAAACCCCATAACCTTTGTCTTCCACCCTCAATTCGCCTTTACTTTGAAGCCATAAATCACAGTCCTTCGAATCATGATTCAAAACACCACACCAGTGACAAAAAATCGGTAAACGTTCATACCGGAACGTTACCCATCCTTCCTGATCCGGACTAAACCGAACCTTCCGACCACGGCACAGAGGTTTGTGCACGTCAACCTCTACCCTTATTCTCAGAAAATCACCACATTCTGTCTCGGATCGATCCTTTGACTGAATAACTCGACCCGCAGACTGACAGAGTGCTTCTGCCACTTCAGTGACCATGCGCCGCACCGGTAGGTCATGAACTTGTATCCAGAATTTTGCCGTATCAAAACACAGATTCCTCAAAGAGCTATCATCCTCATACCTTCGTAGAACAATCAGGTATTTATCAAAACTCCACGGTTCTCCCAATAAGACTCTGTTAGCATCTAACTCGTTCTCAAAAACAAATAGCATAATATGATTTCCCATATCTTGAATCTCAAAGTCATGTTTCGTCCTCCATAAAGGCTTGAGAGTCCGAGCAACAGCGTCGATGTTAAGCGCACGCTTCGTAAAAAACTTAGCTGCAAGCGTACACTCTGTTCTAGACTTTTGGTTGTCAAAGTTGAAAACATCCCCTTCCTGTTCTGATAGCGATAGACGGTTCCACGCCGCTGCTAAAGTATCCATCTCAAAACTGGCTTATCCACACCCCAGAAGACCAAACCCTAGCCCTCTACGCTAGCAAGTAACGTAAGGGAACGCAGTTCCTACAACGTAGGAAACAAGGTTCTACAAACCAGAGAGTCTAGCGCCGCCAGACCTAGGTCAGAGAAACAGGGTTTAGGAGGAGCATACGTTGCAGTTACTTCTAACTTCTAAGTTCTATTTAAATCCTTTGCTTCCTTGACTTTTCCACTCCAAGAAGTAAGTACAGAAAATGGGGCCAAAATGGGCAAATGCCCTTTCTGCACACAAAAAAACCAGCATTTTGTCTCATTTTCTAAACTAATTAAGAAAATGCCCATTTTTTATAACTCGATAATATAAACGTCGAGTTTTAATAAAGAACTCGATATTGGTATGGTCAAGTTTGTCTGACTGTTGTGTCACGGTGGCGAAGTAGACGTGGCTTTTTCCCATTAAAAAAATGTTGGTGTAAACATGCATAACTTGGTAAGTACAAAATCGAGCTTTCCTTTTCGATTTGAATCCCTAACGTCTCACAACGCTATTCACTCTTTTCCTATACACTCTCCTCTCCCTCGCTCTTTGTTGTGCGATCAGTCTTCCCCACTCTCCATTAGTCTCACTCTCCCTATCCAGTCTCCCTCACCCTTTTCAATTAGTCATCATTGCATTTGTCAGACCCTCACCTTACTCGCTGCCATTAATTACAGGTACACGTTGCTCTCCTCTGATATCTTTTCTAATTTAGGGTAATATTAGGTTGTGTTTCATGTAGGATTTTGATTATTTTGTTGAAACTTACTTAAAAGTAGTAAATTTACTAATCAAGATGAGAATTTTGTTGTCTTTTATATGCTGTAATGATGATGATTTAAAGTATTTCTTGCTATTTGGTTATGTTTGTGTTATTTTCTCATTAATGAGAATTTGGTTGTCTTTTACATGCTGCAATGATTATTTTTTCATTAATGAGTTTAAATGTGCTTGGGGTTTTGGCAAGTCAATTGATGGTGTTGTGGTGATATCTCTAGGTTTGTGTAAATACATAAGCCATGATGTATAACAGCATGCAAATGCTTACATTAAAAGACTTTTAAGTCAATTGGTGGACATTTTAGACCCCATTCCTAAAAGAATAAGAGCAAAAAACGTCTCGTCTTTTTACATGTACATGTGTGCTTTAGCTCATTCTATAACGTAGCATATGTTAGAGCTAAAGCTTACACATGACCTTAAAAGCCAACATAAATGGTAATAACCCTAAATAAAGTGATGGTTGCAAGCAAAAAAGAGGTGTCTAAAGCCTCATTTAGCAGATCAAGTAGCATGCTTTGATGTTAACGCTATCAACTTTCAATATAAAAAGCAGGACTTGATATAGAGAGTAGAGTGGTTCAAACTTTTGCATGGAATGGGGACAAGCAGGGCTTATCAAATTTAAATTTAAGCACCAACCATGGCTTTTAGTATAAATCCACCTTACTTACCCTGAGTGCTTTTCTTTTAATTATCGATCCAACCAAAAGTGAAACCAATTTTAAGGATCACAACTCTCAGTGCTTTCTCTCGAAAAAGGCTTATATACAGGCAACTTTTATACGCGTTAAGCATATGGTAGTCGAGTGCTTTATGAAATCTGTGGATTTTGTCATTGTATCCATTTGCCTTTATTTTCTTAACACAAATTTTGCATACAAGTGTACATTTAGCAGCATGAGTGTCTATTTTTGAATTTAGTAAATGTAGAACATCTGGTAGTGCAGGACTACACGACGCAAAATAAAGTTTAGGAATATATACTAATACCATCACATATGCTAACATTGGAAAATTTCCATATTTGTAACAGCAAAGAACAATAATCATTCTTATGAACCAAGATGTAGCTAGCTGCAGCACACATTAAAATAAAATAAAATAAAAAGGAGAAAATAAGACATTACTTGTATGAGAATAAACCGAGAAATAGCGAAATAGCGTGCTTATCCATATTCTCAGATTTTCTGTTATCCCCTTTGAAGTGAAGCACAGGAATGCTGAATAGTCTTTACGTGAATAAATACACAGCCTCTTTTGCAGTACACAACACCAACCCGCTGTTGTAGCACAAGTTGTAGCCATATCAAACAACTGCCTCAATGAACTACATGCACCAACAGACACCACTGTTCAGCCAAATCATGTTCGTAGTTCTGCTTGTGATGCTCAACAGCTCGCCACTGAAGAATACACTGTTGAGTCATATCATCTTTATTCACATGAATACTTACCCTTACCTATAGTCACATCCAAGTGAATACTTACCCTTGCAAAACTCTTATATAATGTCCAATTTACATTTACCCTTGCAAAACATCTACACAGACCGATCTGAAGTCACATTTTCCATTGTCAACACGCAATTAGATGCTACCTCATTTTCCAGATAACTATAGAAGAGAGAGAGATTCCGACGAGAGGGAATACTATACCAGACTGCAGCGAGAGTGGGACTTCCGCGTGAACGAGTCCAACGCTTTGCATGATGATCTCGTGCGACTTGGAGCGCCTCTTGTCTACCGTATCTCGCTCACACTGCCACGGCAAAACATGCACCAATATGAGCGTGTAGTGACTAAAAAAATAAAATAAATAAAAAGTGAGAACAATCTTATGATACTTCGTAGGTGCAAGTATCACATGCTACAACTTGCGGAAGAGCTGGCTGCCACAACAAACAGGCAACTTTCTCCGACAGAGCATAACAATGTCCTTAACTATGAGGACAACCTGTCAAAATGAATACCTATGTGGTGTGTGTCTTATGTCTACGGGTTAAGTTAATAATGTTAGTAACGTTAGTGTTCGATATGCAATGCATACATATTAGTGGTATCGTGTAAGAATATTTAAGTTTTCTGTGTTATGCGGTAGGTGCAGTCGCCACAACCAACAGGCAACTCACTCCGGTGGAATGTAACAATGTCCTCAACTACGAGAATTACTTGTCAGAATGAATGCCTATGTGGTGTGTGTGTTATGTCTAGGGTTAAGTTAATAATGTTAGTAGTGTTATGCTTATTGAAAAACACCATGTATGAGAATATTTAACTTTTATGCGTTATGTGGGAATAATCTAGATTACGAATAACATGCATGCTCCTCACAATCAATAATAAGGTTTACATAGTACAAATGTAACAACAGTGACACACATACATATAAAACATAGTTAAGCAAAATAGTTATCCAGCAAAGTCCAATTACATCACGACATGATTACTCTTCATCTGATATCTCCACGTCTGACTGATAAATAAAATCAGCAAGAAGTGATTGCATGTATTGTGTGTGCTCGTATAACTTACACTCCACTAACTCTTAAATCTCGACTTGGGTTCGATATCGATTAAGACATATCTTCATTCGATTATTTTCTTCTCTTATGCAATTCAATACTTTACAAAGTTCATCAATCATGTCTTTTGGCATCTGCGATGCGAGTCGCTGAGGCACTAGCAACTTATAACCAACCAACTCATCATAAAACTTTTGCTGTTCACGAAGTAACCAAGCCCACTCCTGTCTTCTGGTATTGTGAATGTAAGCACTGTTTCGCGGATTCAGATTGATTGGATAGCTGAACTCATCTTCCAATACCCAGCAACAACCCATAGCAATGAACACATGGCAGGGCTTATAAATTTGTGGGTTACTAGAACCAAACATTGACGCTGAATACAATAACATCAAATGATCAAGTTAACAGTGTGCATCAACTGTTGGTAACTAATGTAATGCTGCATAAGATGGTACACGACAAAAACATTCATAAATTTGTGTACTATTACATGCTAAAAATGAAATACTAACACTCACATTTGACCATAAACATTAAATGTTGTTGTTAATGTCTACACGTTATATGCAATACAAAATGTTATTGTTAACGTCTGACCAATGATGATTATGTACACACCCCTATATGATTGTGACCAATGATGATTATGTACAATACAAAATGTTGCTATGGTAAATACTAACACTCACATTTGATCATAAACATTAAATGTTGTTGTTAATGTCTACACGTTGTGTGCAATACAAAATATTATTGTTAATGTCTAACCAATGATGATTATGTACACGCCCCTATATGATTGTGACCAATGATGATTATGTACAATACAAAATGTTGCTATAGTAAAGATTTCATTCTCTTGTGATTAAAATTTACTATAACAAACAACCAAAATCACACCACACCAGTGTATTCGCTTCACACTCATTCAACCAAAAAAATACAAATTCAATACAATTAAATGAAAATACCATTGCCATAAAATTCTGGTGTGAGTTTTTTACCTGAGGCAATACAAATTTCAGTTGAGTCCAGAAGCAGCTGTGGATTTGTGGAGTATACTGGAATTCAATTCAGACGGAAAGCAAGAAACTCTGAATGGGAGGAGAAATGAAGTAATTATACGAGAATAACTCGATTTTAGGAAGTGCGAGTTTTCTTTATAACTCGACATTATAAAAATTGAGTTATATTAAAACATATAAACAGGCTACGCCTGACACCAACACAGTCTGAAACAGCTATAATACGAGCATATATAACTTGATTTTATGATAATTGAATTATATATGGATTAACAAAAAAAAAAAAAAGCCACGTTGGCTGGCCAGCATGGCACAAACCTGAAGATAACTCAATTATGAAAGGATCGAGTTATTCATAAAACTCGACTTTGACAATATTGAGTTACAAACGAAGGGGCATATCCCTAATTAGTTTGAAAAAGAGGGCAAAACGTTGGTTTTTTTGCACGAAAAGGGCATTTGCCCATTTTGGCCCAGAAAAATTGTTTTAGCATTAGACTCGACAGGCAAATTCTTATTTTGGAAAATACACAATGTTTTTCTTTTCTTATTTTTATTTTAATGTTGGTCAATTATTGAAAAAACTTTAATTAAGTTTGATTATGTACAATACTTGTACTGCAAATATATATCTTTTATACAAAGACATCTCAATATACATTGTCATGTACACTACTTGTACTGCAAATATGTACACTACTTGTACTCATACCAAATACTCATTTTGTGTTTTTTAAAAACACATACTCATTACCAAACACATTTTTTGTACTTTACAAAACACTTTTTAAATCACAATTTTTCCATCATTTAAAAAACCAATACTTAAACTTTCTTTCCAAACGGGCCCATAAGATCTCCTTAATTTAGAAGGAAAATCATAGTTCGAATCCCAGTATCTTAATTTGTAACATCTGAAATTTTGAATTATAAAAGGGGAAAAAAATCAATACTCATAGCAGCAGAATAAGTAAATATAACTTCATGTCAAGAAAAAGATACAAACCGGCCGCATGAATTTTTACAACATTCATTCTATAACATAGAGAAATGGTGAAAAGAAAAAATACATTTGATAAAACCTATAACAATTTCAGCCAACTTCTCAATCTCATCGCCCTGTTAAGGGAGCCACCTCAGCAAGAGGAGTCGCTAGAGGCGTCGAGGCTCGCGAATTCCGGCACATAGGACATGTTGGATGCAGCCGTAGCCATGGATCCACACACTTGCGATGGAAAACATGGCCACAATCAGGCAAAAGCCTAAGCGTATCACTCTCTTTATAATCTGTCAAACATATAGAACAGCAAGAAGCGATTGAGTCACCTTTGTGAATCTTGGCTTGTGAGTAAAGCAATTTGGGGTAGCTACGGAGTGTTGATTCATCAAGGCCTATGTCAATGGTCACTGAATCTTCATGGGTTGTGTTGCTGTTGTGGTTCGTAGGATCAGAACCGGAATGCAAGCGAGTGCAATAGTAAGAAGCCGCGGTCATCACTACGATCACCGCAAGAATTCCAAGGGAGAATCCAAAGCTATAAGCAAAACCACCCATGTTTTCTGTTTCTTCTCTAGACTCCATATATAGTTGTTCCTCAAAGAAATTGATAGAGATAACTATAGCTAGAGAAGATGAGTCAGGCTGTGATGATGGTGTTAACCAAAGAAGAAGTATTTGGGCGAGAGACAGAGAGTTGTGATTATCATGAGCTTGCAAAACTGGGGAGTTGCTATCTGGTGATTGTGTTAGCCTAATTGGTTTCTAGTTAGTATCTGAAGATTGTCAACGGTCTCTATCATTTTACCATTAAGAAAAATACCTCAAAAGAAAAACAAATATATAATATAATATAATATAATCCCTCCAACTCCCAACTTCATCACTAGGAAGCTGCTACGGATAATTGTGTCACGAGCTATGCACACAAAAATATTGATAACAATTAAATTGGTAAGCTAATGTTGGTTGTGTCAAATTTTTTTCTGTTTTATTTTTTATTTTTTGTTACATATAAGATAAAAATTCAACTCTAGTTTAATCTAAACGTATATATATGTGAAACTCTTTCAGAGAGATTTGACCTCCAGTTTTTGCCTCTTACCTCACAAAACTTTGTACTTATAAAATGATCATCACACCAATTTTTTTCTATTCCTAAACTTTCTCTTATGGGACACTTCAAATACTTCGTACGGCGTGTTACAAATAGAGCAACTTGAGATTTTGTTAAGATTATTGTTTTTTGTCAATAATCCTGTTTAAGTTCTCTATCATTTTTTTTTTTTTTTGGTTAAAGTTCTCTATCATTTTTACTATTAAGAAAGGAATGCCTCGAGAAAAACAAAAATATAATATAATATAATATAATCCCCCAGCTCCAACTTTATCAATGGGATTGGGAGGGCTGCCATGGATAATTGTGGTACACTTCAATTACTTCGTACCGCGTGTTACAAATGGTTCACTTTATCTTTTCGTTTTTTTATATTGGAAAGGGGTATAGAATTTTGTCGTTCTTATCTTACAATTAATTACTTCAGCCGACCTGAAAAGACACCATTCTTTTGTTTTTCGTGTGGGAAAAAACATTTGAAACAAGGTTTTATTTTTCACATGCCTATATCATGGCGTGCTTAATTCGTTCTGTAAACTACGCAACGTGAAAGTAAAAACCAACTTTTTTGAAAAATTTTAGAAAAGACCTGAGTAAAAGATACTATCATAAATTGTATGAGAAAATATGAATAATAAATACATATAAAAGAAAGAGAGAGAATCCATGGAAATCAATGTTTTTCAACTCTAAAAGTTGTACGTAATGAAAAACACTTCAAGATATAGTATACCATGTGTCTGATATTCTATTTGATAACTTTTTTTTTCTTTTTTTCTTTTTTTCTTTTTATATAGGATATTTCTTAAATTTGAAAATCACACTTTTTTAGCAACACATATATGGTCAAAGGGAAATAGTGTCATTTTACTTCAATGAAAATTCAATTTTTGATCTATATAAGTGAAACTCCCCCATCAAAATGAGTCATCATGTGATTTAAGGGTTTTCTCTATTAAAAAAAAGTTATTTAAAGGGAAAATGGTATTTTCTTGGTGAAAATTAAGATCTTTAATCAAATCCTATAAAAGAACAATTTTAGGTTCAAAATTGCTTCCATATCTATAGGCAAGGTAACTCTGTTGCAGATACTTTAGCTAAGAGAGCTAAATATATCTTCACCGTTTTTAGTTTGGATAGAGTTTATTCCTCTAGATATTATTCCTTTTGTAACTGTTGATTTGCCAACTTCTAAATAAAAGTTACAGGAATGTTTCTCCAAAAAAAAAAGACCTTTTAAGATAAGCATGAATGCATGGAATTTGGTTTGATTAATTTTAAGCTTTTGACTGGTCCTTGAGAGGAGTGATAAAAGTTAAGTAAAATATTAACTCTCATCGGTTCAAATGAAAGACAACCATAGACATTAAGAATTAGATAATTGTAGATTCTAATTTACTCAATTGGTAATAGGTAAAGTCTTTTATGGTTAAATAAGAGATCTGAGGTTTAATTTTTGCCTACATAAAAAATTAATTGGTGTCTTGGCTGCGGATGTCATAGGTTGAAACTCTATAACAAATAATAATATTAATAATTAGATAACCATAGAAGATAATTGTAGCATTTCTAATCATCAAAATTAATTCTTTGTTCTTGTGTATAAATAACTGCTTTGATGTTGGTTCCAGTTAACTCAATTAATAAAGTCTCTGATGGTTGTATAAGAGATTTGGAATTCAATTCCTGTCTATACCAAAAACTGATTAATGTTTTGGTCTGATAATAAAAAGTTATCATTAAGAGTGTATCTCATAAGCTAAATCTCAACAAAAAAAAAAAAAAAAAAAAAAAAAAAAAAAAAAACTGCTTTGATAATTTGGAAAGTCTAATGTGTCAGCCTAATCAGAAAAATAGTAGTTCTTCGACTTTTTTTTTTTTCTTTTTCACATTTTGTGGAACTGAAAGAAATATTTCATCGATCACCTAGAAACGAAGTTTCCCAAGTTCCTAGAATTCCTACGAAATTTTCTCTAAAAATATAGGACTCAATCAAAAGAAAATGACCTTCATCAAACATAGTAAAACTACCGTCTCCCATCCCCAAAGAGCCACGAAATTCTTAGAAAAAAAACCTTTCTCTGTTTCAACCCATTTAAGCATTTCTCCACTTGCACGCATCAAAAATATCGTTGCACCAAAAAATTAAAGCAAGGCCCTAGCTTGTCTAGTACACTTCTCAATCCTGAAAATCAAAATCTTCACGCATAAATAAAAGCATATATGCTAGAGGAGAATGTATAACGACCTTTAGAGTGCCCATTCACCAAGGAAGTACATGGATGGGAATTCGCCACCGTTATTCATGAACTATGGTGGATTTTGTCTCAAATTATTTGATTTGTTCTCTTAAGTTTTATGAAATGTATTAGGATTTGATCTTGTCGAACTTGTTAATTACAATAATAGTTACTTTTTGTTTTTATTTTTTGGTCTCCTATTATGTCTTGATTGCTATTTGGTGATTGTGTTAACCTAATGCATTTCTATTTAGTATGTGTAAACGGTTTCTATCATCTATATATATTAATAGAAAAAACTCAAAGAAATCTAATTAAAATTTACAATTGAAGTCTTTTTTTTTTTTTTAATAATACAAAGTATTTTTTAACACACACACACGGGAAGAGAGAAGAAGGTTTTTTAAAGAAACTTGTAATGATATATATTCAAAATGGCCTAACTCTTAGATATATAGCACAAACTTTAAACCTCTTTAACTCACACTCATTTTCCAATATAGGATTAACTCACTGTTTTTTCTTTTGAAAATACTAAGTATTTTTTAACACACATGCACGATTAAAGTTTAATTTTGGGTCATATGTCCCAAAATTTTTCTAAATTTGGGTTTTCAATGGGGACCATACTATAAATATAGGTACAGATGTCCTCAAATCACGTATGACTCTCTAATGACTCTCTCTCTCTCTCTCTCTCTCTCTCTCTCTCTCTCTCTCTCTCTCTCTCTCTCTCTCTATATATATATATATATATATATATATAAAAATTATAAGCCAAAGCTAAAAATAAAAAATCAAATTAAAATCTAAATTGAATTTTAATTGGAGTACAATTCTATGTCATGTGTCCCATTTAATTTTTAATTTTTGTGTCAAGTGAATTATTGAGTATAAAAATTGAAAATTTCAAATTCAATTAAATTCTAAATTGGATTTCAATTGAAGTCCAATTTTGCGTCATGAATTCATTTATTTTTTTAATTTTTGTATCAAGTGAATTATTAGGTACAAAAACTGAAATGTCTATATATATATATATATATATAATTAAAAACCATTACATATTTTAAAAATCTATGGTTTAAATAAAGTATAAACTAATACTATATATAATTTCAACCTCTTCTAAAAAAATTTATAATTTGAACAATATAATTGTGATTGTTTTTAATTTAAATATGCTAGTTTTACTAATAAGGAAAACACCTGAAAAAAAACAAATATAATATAATATTATGCCTTTAATTCTATAAGTGGGGGAGGGCTGCTACGGAAAATTGTGTTTCACTTCAATTACTTCGTAATTAGTACCTTGGCTTCGAAGATGCTTCAATTCTTCAAACCGCGTGTTCCATATGGCTTAAGTTCTAATCGATTATCTTTCTTTTTATCATTGGAAAGGATCTCAAAAACTTCAATCTTTTTTATTCCATGTGGCAAAAACATTTTAAACAAAGGTTTTATTTTTCATATGCCCGTGATGGTCTCGTTCTGTAAAGTGTAAACAACGTCCCCACATGTTAAATACCAACTTTTTAAAAATTGTTAAAAAAAAAAAATACAAGTTAATGATACTATCAATGATAATAAAGTATACGATTATAAAAAAATAATTAAAAAAATGATACTAAAGGTGGCAATTTGTATTTGCGTGTTAAATTTGTGTCGTGTCAACTCATAAGTATTCGATTATATGGATCAAATTAACCTAACACGTTTATTAAATGAGTCAAGATTCCTTAACCCTAATATTAGGGGTGGCAATTCGTGTTCGTGTGTCAGGTTTGTGTTGTATTAACTCATGCATATCCGACTATATGGGTTAACACTAACCCGACATATTTATTAAATGAGTCAAGATTCCTCAACCCTAACACGACTCATTTATTAAACAGGTCTGTCGTGTCACCTATTTATCAAATTTTATCAAAATGGAAAAAAAAATTACGAAAAAAGAAACAAATAAATATTTTAGATATAAAATTCAAAACTAATAAGTAATTGCATCACAAATAATCATTCAAAATTAAAACATATGTCAATATCACAAATAATCAATCACAATATGTCAAAAAAAAAAAATAAATCGCAATAACTAATAAGTTTATATATCTATGGTTTGAAAGGTATATTGGTAAAATTTAATTTAATTTAACGGGTCAGATGTGTTAAACGAGTTTCATAGGTTGAACACTAACCCAACCCGTTTGACAAATGGGTCCCTCGTGTCAACCTAAATATGACACGAACTCATTAAGCTTCAACCCATAACCTACTAATTTCATGTTGTGTCAAGTTCGCGAGTCATGTCCAATTTTCCACCCCTACCTAATATGACCTATTTATTAAACGGATTAGTCATGTCGATCCGTTTATTAGGTTTTATCAAAGCTTAAAAAAAAATAAAAAAATAAAAAAACAAAAAACAAAAACAAAAAACAAAAACAAAAACAAAAACAACAAAACAAAAAACAAAAACAAAAACAAAAAACAAAAAAAAAATAGTATTAATCAAATTGATCTGAACTATGAAAAAACAAACAAATAAATTTTGTTAATATAAAATTCAAAACTAACAAGTAACTACATCAAAAATAATCATTTAAAATTAAAGCATATCTCAATACCACAAATAATCAATCACAATATGTCAAAGAAAATAAATCATAACAACTAATAAGTTTATATACCTAGGATTTGAAAGATATATTGGTAAAATTTTATTTAGTTAAGTGAGTTAGACGGGTTAAACGGGTTCCATAAGTTGAACACAAACTCGACATATTTATTAAATAGATCAGTCATGTTAACTCGAATATAACACAAACTCGTTAAGTCTCAGCTTATAACCTACTAATTTCATGTCGTATCATATCAAGTTCATAAATCATGTCGAATTTTGCTACTCCTAATAAGTATATATGAGAAACCGTTAAAAATAAATTTTAATAGTTAAAGACAGAGGGAGAGTACACACAAAAATTAACATGGTTCGACCTTAAAATGTTAATGTCCATAGCAACAAACCCTTCAAGATTATCTCATTTATGTCATCCAACATATTGACCATTTTATTACTGGTTTTTCATTTACCTCCGTCTTTTGTTACCTTTGATTTTTTTTTTTTTTTTTTTTTTTTAATGGATAATGTAATAGTTGTAAGTTGTAACAATACGGGAAGGGAATTTGAAACTTAATTTTCCTCATAAATGAGAACATACAATACCATTAAATTATGAGGCAACAATAAAGAAGAGAATTCAAAACTTGATTTACCTCATAAATGAGAACAAGCAATACCACTAAATTATGAGACTCTTAACTATATCATTTTGTTAATATAAAATGAAATTGGGTGAGTTATTCTAAGACTAGTTCTTTTTTCATCAAAAATAAAAATAAAAGACTAGTTCTTTTAATACTTTCTTTGAAGTTCTAGGGTATAAGCCTAGCTATAAGCTAATTAATTACAGTAGCACCATAGGCCAACTTTTAATAAAAGTTGCAATGCTAGCTAGAACATGCTCTTACGGCTACTAGAGAATTTGATATAATTATAAACAAAATTGATGAATTGGACATGAACGAATACCAATTTACGTTAAGGTAAAGTTCTTCTCAAAAAAAAATAAAGAATATTTTAAGGTAAAGTAATCTTCCCGAGAAATGCATCTCCCATGAGTCGAGGTAAGATGCAAAATACAAAACAAAAAATAAACACTTATTTAATAAGCCAAAAAAAGTAAAATTAAGAGTGTGTTTGGATACCGCTTATTTTGCTGAAATTGAAAATTTATTGCTAAAAGTACTGTAGATAAAAGTAAAAATTAGTTAAAAAAGTACAGTGGGGCCCATGAATAATAGCAAAAATAAACTGAATAAGAAATTAATTTTAATTTTTCATCCCATTCCAAACGCACACAAACTTCCTGATTAATGCAAGTCCAAAACTCAAGGGTTGAAATTTGAATCTCTTTTTTTTAATATTATTTGTTTATTTTAATTTTTTTCTCTTTTAATTTACTAATTGAAATATTATTGCTTCCAACAGCACTAAACCTAATTTTATTTATTTTCATAGGGGGCATAGAAGAGATCCCATTTGTCTTAAACAAGGGTTCTCTATGTTCACCTTATAAGATGTAACTGGCATTAGATTGAGGTTTCTCTGAATTTAATTTTATCTTTGACCTAATTAATTAAGAGACTCCCTGCCCCAGCTAAAGCACCCTTTTAAATTTCTAAAGCAATATGTCATGGTCCCTCTGGCCCAAGTACACGTTTGCGTGTATGTGTATGGTCGGTCCTACTTAATGCAAAAGTCATACAAACCCAACTCATCCTTTCAATTTTAATTGCTTCGGAAAAAATCATAAAAACCACCATGGGATTTATTGAAACAGCGAACTACCTTCAAACAGACATACCTTTTCAACAGTTTTATCACTCAATTAAATTATATATATTGTTAGGGTCAAACTATGTTAGACCATTCACAATAAAAGTGCTAAAATAACCCACAAGTTATTTTAGCACCTCAACTACCAAAAAAGACCCTACATCAATGGTGCCAAACTTAAATTTAGTGGCAACTTCCTGTAGTAAGATGCTACCTTTTTTCATTAATCTCTCTCTCTCTATTAAGAAAGAAATTTCTAGAAGGAAAGAGATATTCTCTAAAAGGAAAACTTGTATTCACGAAAAAAATGAAAAACTGACTTAATCTTACACACTGATTTGCTATTTATACATCATAGCAATCAATTACACAAGCCTAGAAAATTAGGCGAGAATTAAGCAAAATTAACTAACTAAAACATAAAGTAATCTAACAGCTTAAAGGGAAAACAAATAAAATTACAATACGTGTTCTTCTAATTGCCTGAATCACGTGCCAGCAACTAAAGTTTCATTTAATAATACGACGTCGCTTTTCCTCTGTAGCTGCTTCTTTCCTTGGACAGAAAACGATGTCGTTTTCTTTAATTGCTTCTGTAGATGTTTTGCTTCAGTTTCAGCACTCCCCCTCAAGTTCTGAGCATCTGCTTGTACAGCAACTTGATCTTGGGAACAAAACTTCAAGGGTTTTGGAACAAAAATATCAATAAGTCCCAACCTTGCTACTAACCTAGTGAAAGCAGATATACCTAAAGCTTTAGTGAAAATGTCTGCCACTTGTGAATTGCTAGCAACATGAAATGTTTTGATCATCCCTTCTTGTATCTTTTCTCTTATCAAATGACAATCAACCTCAATATGTTTTGTTCACTCATGAAACACAGGATTAACAGCTATATGAAGTGCTGCTTGATTATCATAGAAAACCATAGCTGCTCTTGGATGATGAACTTTCAAATCCTTGAGCAATTGCAAAACCCAAGTAATCTCACAAGCTACTGTGGCCATCGCTCTATATTCGACTTCTGCAGATGATCTAGAAACCACCCCTTGCTTCTTTGACCTCCAAGAAATCAGAGAATCTCCAAGAAACACACTATACCCAGTCAATGATCTCTTAGTATCAGGGCAGCCAGCCCAGTCTGCATCACAAAAGGATTTGATCTGCAAATCTAAACTACTAGAGAAGAAGATCCCTTTACCAGGTGAGGCCTTAATATATTAAAGTACCTTGTTCAATGCTATCATGTGTGGCTCTCTAGGCAATGCAACAAACTGACTTAACCTATGCACTGCATAAGTGATGTCAGGCCTAGTTAATGTTAAATACAAAAGCCTTCCAATGAGTCTTCTATACTGACCAGGATCAGCTAGAGGTGTTCCTTCATATTTGGACAATCTTAGATTTTGTTCCATGGGAAGCTTACTAGGCTTGCAACCCAAAAAACCTGTGTCCTTGAGTATTTCCAAAGCATACTTCCTCTGATTTAGGCTTATCCCTTTATCCGTTCTAGCCACTTCAAGACCAAGAAAATATCTCAATGATCTCAAATCCTTCAGACCAAATTTCTTGTCAGGAAGCTGTTTCAACTTAGTGACACAATCAAGATCATTACCTGTTAACAAAATGTCATCCACATACACTAACAAGATGGTAAAAGATGAACCTTAAGAGTGTGTAAAAAGGGAATAATCAGCCTTTGATTGCACAAAACCAATGCTTAAAATAGTTGTAGAAAACTTCTCAAACCATTTCCTAGAAGCTTGTTTCAAACCATACAAGCTTTTATTCAACTTGCAAACTAGATTCTCCCCCTTGCTATGAAAGCCAGGTGGTAAGGACATGTAAACTTCTTCAGCTAAGTCACCATGAAGGAAGGCATTGTTTACATCCATTTGATGCAAAAACCAGCCTTTCACAGCAGCCAAGGCCAAAACCATACGAACAAAAACGGATTTTGCAACAGGAGAAAAGGTTTCTGAGTAGTCTAAACCCTCCGTTTGTGTGTACCCCTTGGCAACTAGTCTAGCTTTGTATCTTTCAATGGTGCCATCAGAATTGTACTTAATCCTATACACCCATTTGCAACCAATTGGAATCTTACCATGGGGCAATGGAGAGAGTGTCCAAGTGTTATTTTGTTCAAGAGCAGTAATTTCTTTGTCCATAGCTGCTCTCCACTCAGCAGACTTCACTGCTTGATGAAAGAAAGCAGGTTCGGCAGGTGTGGTAGTGACTGACATAACAAAAGACTAAAAGGTGCTACCAAGGTTCTCATAGCTGAGATGATCTGAAATGTTATAAGGTAACCCTGAAGCAAGTTTAGAAACCACTGCCTTGCAAGAGTAATCTGTGAGGTAGGCTGGGGGACTATGTGGTCTAGTAGACCTCCTAGGACAAAAGGATGGAGATGATGTGGGAGCAAGGACAAGATCAGATGATCCAGATGGGGTTGAATCAATAGAAGTAATAGGATCTAAAATAGGGGATAGAGGAGGAAAATTATCTAAAACAGGTTGTAAAGGAGCTGAAGTTTCTAAAACAGGTTGCAAAGAAGGTGCTGAAGGAATTGAAATATCAGCAAAGGAATTTGGAGGTACATAAGAAGGTGGAGATGAACAAAGGAGTCCATTATCATAACTAGAGTGAGGGAAATCAAAACTCTTAAGAGTTAAAGGAAGAGAGGAAGAAGCTTGAGCAAAAGGGTATATGTTTTCATAGAAAACTATGTCCCTAGAAATATGTACGGAATTAGAATCCAAATCTAAAACCTTGTAGCCTTTAATGCCATGAGGATAACCTAAGAAAACACACTTTCGAGCTCTAAATGCAAATTTGTGTCTATTGTGGGGTAAAGTAGAAACAAAACATAGACAACCAAAACATCTTAAGTGTTCAAAAGGAGGTGGTTTGTTAAAAAGCATTTCATAAGGAGTTTTGTTATGTAAAAGTTTGGAAGGGGTTCTATTAATTAAATACACAGCAGTCAAAATGCAATCACCCCAATAGGATAAAGGAACTTGAGATTGAAGGTGCAAGGCTCTAGCAACATTAAGAATATGTTGGTGTTTTCTTTCAGCAATGGTATTTTGCTGTGGGGTATCAACACATGATAGCTGATGCAAAATACCATTGCTTTTGAAAAAATCCTTCAAGTAAAATTCAGTTCCATTATCACTCCTTATACATTTCAATTTCTTACCAAATTGAGTTTCAACCATAGCAGCAAATTGAGGAATCAAGGATCCAGTTTCAGATTTATGTTTAAGAAGATACACCCAAGTACATCTAGAAAAATCATCAACAATAGTAAAAAAATACTTTTAACCTTCATTAGTTGCCTTAAAGAAAGGTCCCCAAAGGTCACAATGTACAAGATCAAATGGTGAAATAGAAACATGTTCACTAGTTGGAAATGAAAGTTTCTTTTGTTTAGCAAAATGACAGATATCACAACACTGTGATTTATTTGTAGAAACAAAAGGTACAAACTTATTCAACAATGACATTTTTGAAAATGAAGGGTGACCTAAACGAGTGTGCCATAAATCTGAAGAGGTGGAAGATGCAGATTTTGCAGCAAAGGCTGAAAAAGGAGAAGTTTGAGTAAAGTTTTGCTGCAGCAAGTACAACCCTTTGCTTTCTCTACCTAGACCAATCGTGCTCCAATGAGCCAGGTCCTGGATGAAACAACAATTTCCAAGGAAAATCAAGCAACAAAAATAAGCTTTTGTGAGTTGACTAACTGAAATCAAGTTAAAACTAAAGGATGGCACACAAAGCACATTGGTGAGAGTGAGTGTAGTGGAAACTTTGACTGTCCCTATATGTGTAACCATAGCTTGTTCCCCATTTGGCAAAAAGACATAGGTTTGAGAGATAGAAGTTATGGTAGTTAATTGAGTCACTGAATGAACCATGTGATTAGTGGCTCCTGTATCAATGATCCAATCACTGGATTTGAATGCTTTCCTATCTACAAGATGAGTAGAAAAAATAGAATGAGACATATTTGGGGGAATCCAAAAGGGATTACCTGAAAAATTGAGTGCAAAGTTACTGGATGAAGGATTATCACTAGGAGCAGCCATCACAGTTGCAGCTTGATGGGCAGATGGTACTCCAGAACCTGAAGCAAAATTGTCCTTAAGAACAGACATATATGATAGCAGCTGTTCACACTGAGACTATGAAATAGGACACTGAGAGGCCTGTGGTGATGGAGCCATGAATTGTGGAGAGAAATTCTGTGGAGCAAAGTTCTGTGGAGAGAAACTCATTGCATCTGGCTGCACACCAGAAGCATTAGTAGCATATTGTGGACCACCATAGGCATTGCCATTGGGAAAGAAATTTAGCCCTTGAGCAATTGAACCATCTGATTGAAAGCCAACAGAAACCTAATTTGCCGTAGGTCTGTTCACCTTTGGTTTGTACCCTGGTGGATAACCATGAAGTTTATAGCATTTGTCTACTATATGACCAGTTAGACCACAATAGGTACAAACTAACCACAATAGGGTTGTAGCTATTATTAGCATACAAAGCCGTAGGTTCAGCCATCACATTAACTCCATGACCTACATTTCTTCGTTTTTCTTCTTGTAAAATCAAAGAGCAAACTTTGTTGATTGAAGGAAGAGGCTCAGCAATCAAGATTTGACCAGTAAGATGATCAAAACTATCATTCAATCCCATAAGAAAATGAAAAACATGCTCTTTTTGTTGAGTTTCAACTTGAGTTTTATCAAATCCACAAGTACAAATACAGGTGCAAGCAGCATAAGATTGATAACTAGCAAATTCATCCCAGAGTGTTTTGAACTTTGTGAAATAAGAACTCACCGATAGTTGACCTTGTGTAAGATGCAAAATTTACTTCTGCAACTCATAGAGCCTAGGTGAACTTCCTTGAGAGAAACGATCTCGTAGATCAATCCATAGTTCTCGAGCAGTGTTGATATAACTCACACTTGCCTAAAGGTCTTGGCAAAGGGAATTCACCAACCATGAAAGAACCATGGTGTTACCTCTACACCAAGAATTGTACAGAGGTGAAGTAACCTCTGGTTTGGAAATTGTCCCATTAACAAAAGCAAATTTGTTCCTTGCACTCAAGGCTAAGAACACAGATCTGGTCCAATCAGCATAGTTCTCTGGACCAATTAGAGGTTGCGAAGAAAGAATGATCCCTGGATTCTCTGCAACAGGGAGAAAATATGGATTATTGGCTGATTCATCTGCCATTGAAGAACTTGAAATATTCTATGAGAATGATTCTGTTTGTGGAACAGTTTGCGGAAGAGTGGTAGGATCTGAAGTCGAAGCCATGATTGAAGTTTCAAAGCAAAGAATCAAAGAAGATACTTCGTAAGAAAATTCCAAGAACAACAAAAAAAAAAACTTCAATCAAAGATCAACAATGAAAGAAAAAGGATCAATGATCAAAGCTTGAAGGAGAACAACAATGGAGGAAAAGAGTGAGTTAGGAAATCAGCGAGTCACTGAGCTAACTCGTTGCTCTGATACCATATTAAGAAAGAAATTTCTAGAAGGAAAGAGATATTCTCTGAAAGCAAAACTTGTATTCACGAAGAAAATGAAAAACTAACTTAATCTTACACACTGATTTGCTATTTATACATCATAGCAATCAGTTACACAAGCCCAGAAAATTAGGCGAGGATTAAGCAAAATTAACTAACTAAAACAGAAAGTAATCTAACAGCTTAAAGGGAAAACAAATAAAATTACAATACATGTTCTTCTAATTGCCTGAATCACGTGCCAGCAACTAAAGTTTCATTTAACAATACGACGTCGCTTTTCCTCTGTAACTGCTTCTTTCCTTTGATAGAAAACGATGTCGTTTTCTTTAATTGCTTCTGCAGATGTTTTGCTTCAGTTTCAACACACACACACACACACACACACACACACTCTCTCTCTCTCTCTCTCTCTCTCTCTCTCTCTCTCCAGTCCACTCGAAGCACCTAAACTCCAAATCCAAACCCAGCAAAGATGCCATATCTCGATGCCTCCACTCGGCCTCACTGCTCGTCGTCGACCAATTAGTTCACAAGCTTTGCCACTTTGTCAACCAATCGATTCTCTCTTGATCGTCCCTCTCTCTCTCACTCTCTCTGACTCTCCCTCTCTCTAACCATGGGGCTTCGTGGGTTTTGATGTTTTTGTTTTTGTTTTTTTGTTCTCAGTGGATCTAAGTTTGAGATTTGTTTGTTCTTGGTGGCTTGGCAGTTGTGGGTTTGAGTTTAAGATTTGGTTGTGATTTGATTTTGGGTTTGTGATTTGGTTTTAGGTCAGTGACTTGTTTGTGATTTTGGTGGTTGGTGGTTGAGGTTGTGAGCAATGGTGGTTGTGGTAGTGGGTGTAGGCGGTGGTGGCTGGTGGTAATGGGTGTGGGCAGTGGTAGTGGGTTTCGGTTTTGCAATGGCTTGGGTGGTGGCTAGCAGTGGTTGTGAGTGGTGGGTTGGTTGTTTTTTTTTGGGAGAAGAGAGATACACATAGAGAAGAGAGAGGAAGAAAGATGGAGGAAGAGATGTAGATTGAGAATAGAGAAGAATTAAAAAATAATAAAGAAATAATATTTTAATGAAGTGGTAAAAAATATAAAACCTTTGATGTTGGGTATATTATAAAGTGGAGTGTTAAAATAAATAAAGTAGTATTTTGAGTTGCTAAAAGCTATATTTTTTGAGAACCTTATTGTGAATGCTCGTGTTAGCAAATCTAAATCAAAATGCATTTTGAAGTAATTGAGTCATTAAAGTTCTTAGAGCATCCACATCAATACTGTTAAAATTTTTGGCTTTTAACAACTTAAAAAACTACTTTATCTATTTTAACATCTCACTTTACAATATACCTAATATCAAAAAATTCTATTTTTTTTACCACCTCATTTAAATATTATTTTTTTTATTCTCCCAATATGTTTCTTTCTCTCTCTTCTAATTTTTGTCTCTCCCTTTCTTTGAAGCAACCCCACCACTTTCTTCTCAATCCAAGCAAATTCACACCCACACCCATGGCTAGCCACTGCTAGCCACCACCATCGAAAGAAGAAAAAAAAAAAATCACCAGCTTGTAGCCACCACAGTTACAACAACTGCCACTGTCACCACCACCCCCAACCACAACCGCCAATCACCAAAATCACACACTCAAACCCACAAGCTCATCACCATTCACCACCAACAACCAGGAAAAGAAAAAGAAAAAGAAAAACAACCTGCCAAAATCACAGCCGCTGAATTCCTCCTCGCAAGATCGATATTGAGGAATTGTTCGACCACCATATTAGAAGCCACGGGGAGAGAGAGAGAGAGAGAGAGAATATGAGAGAGAAATGCTATTTTAATTGAAGTGTGTTATAAAAAAAAATAATAATAAAATAAAAAATTTGAGCTACAGTAGATTGCCAAATATGACAATTTACTATAGCTAGGTTGTAAAAAATTTTAAGAATAGTAACCTTGATGTGAATGAGTTTTTGAGGGGAAGAGAGCTAAAATGAGTTTTTATCATCTTTCACACCTTTGATTTGAATGATCTTAGTATCTAAAATAGTGTTGAAGATCTATATATGTCGAAAACACAGAAAAACTACTTAAGAAGAGA